>NC_054471.1:183945147-184248178 GCF_017639515.1 Carcharodon carcharias
CACTGGAGTTTAGAAGAGTAAGAGGTGACTTGATTGAAACCTTCAAGATCCTGAGGGTTCTTAACAGGGTGGATGTAGTGAGGATGTATTCTCTTGTGGGAGAATCTAGAACTAGGGATCACTGCTTAAAAATAAGAGGTCACTTATTTCCGACAGACATGAGGAGAAATATTTTCTCTCAGAGGGTTGTGAGTCTTTGGAAGCAGAGTTTTTAAATAGTTTTAAGGCAGAGGTAGATAAATCCTTGACAAACAAGGGAGTGAGAGGTTATTGGGGGTAGACAGGAGGTTACAATCAGATCAGCCATGATCTTATTGAATGGAGGAGCAGGTTCCAGAGGCTGAGTGGCCTACTCCTGCTCCTAATTCGTATGTTCATATTTTTAGCTGGCAAGTTGGAACTAGTGGAGTGCCACAGGGATCAGTGTTGGACCCTCAACTATTTAGAATCTATATTAATGACTTGGATGAAAGGACTGAATGTATGACAGCTATTTTTGCTGATGACACAAAGATTAGCTGCCAAGAGGACATAAAGAGTCTACAAATGGATATAGATAGGTTAAGTGAGTGAAAAAAAATGTAGAATGGGGTATAAAGGAAGAAATAAGTAGAGCTTGTCAGAAAATTATGGGGTTAATCAAGGGAGATTTTAATCTACATATAGACTGGATAAATCAGATGGGCAAAGGTAGCCTAGTGGAGGAGTTAATAAAGTGTTTTAAGGCTAGTTTCTTAGAACAGCACATTTTGGATCCAACCAGAGAACATACTGTACTAGACCTGGTATTGTCCAATGAGGCAGGATTAATTAATGATCTCTTAGTGAAGGTGCTCCTAGGTAGCAGCGATCATACTATGATTGAGTTTTACATTTTGTTTGAGGTAGAGAAGACTAGGTCCAAGGCTAATATTTTAAACTTAAATAAGTGCAATTAGATTGGAAAATAGCAAATATAACTCTTTTATTCAAAAGGGACTGAACGTATAGCAGCTAATTTTGCTGACAACCCAAAGATAGGTAGGAAAGTAAGCTGCCAAGAGGACATAACGAGTCTACAAATGGATATAAAAAGGTTAAGTGAGTGGGCAAAAAAATTTGGTAGCTGGAGTGGGAAAATGTGAACTTGTCCAACTTTGGCAGGAAGACAGAAAACCAGTACATTATTTAAATGGAAAGAGACTGCAGAATTCTGTGTTACTGAAGGATCTGGATATCCTGCTACATGAATCCTGTTAGCATGCATGCACAGCAATCATTAGGAAGGCAAATGGAACATTTGTACTGATTGTAAGTAAAAACTTTCTTACTGTTTTAGAGATCACGTGATTGTGTTAATGAATCAGCCCTAAGCACGGGTAATCATGTGGTAGAGTTTTCGCGTCATGGACCCGGTTCAAGCATGAAGCTTCTTCTGGAGCTGTGTAAATAAAGTTAACTGTTTCAAGGAAGGAACCTGTCTGGTACACCAAGTTTATTACAATTGGCTAAGAGGGTAAATAGCGCCGACGCTGCACCTTGCCTCCTGAATGTGAGTAAATCTAAAGGAATGAAAGAAAAGTATACTCAACGACCATGCCACTCTTCAGTAGAATTGATCCTTAGCACTCATCCATGGAAGACTAGAGCCAGTACATAGAGCCCCAAGGTTTTTATTTTGTGGCAAATGAAATAACAGCGGAGGAGAAACAGAAATCAATTCTTTTAAGTGCCTGCGAGACCAAGACATATAACCTCATCTGTAGTCTGACGGCACTGAACGCACCCAATTCTAAATCTTTTAATGAACTGGTAGACCTCGTGAAGACATATTTTGAGCTGAAGCCTTCGGTGATTATGCAAAGATTTAAGTTCAACTCCAGAATAAGGGCCCCGGGTGAGTCAATCACAATTTATATTGCAAAATTAAAATAGTTGACTGAGCACTGTGACGTCGGAGATACACTCAATGACATGTTGCTAGATCATTTAGTTTGTGGTGTACACAACGACGCCATTCAGCGCCATTTACTTGCAAAATTATATTGATCTGAAGCGTGCCATGGAAATCGGGCTAACAATAGAGAGAGCTGAGAGGGACTCGCAAGCTTTGCAGATTATGCAACATGGTGCTATTCCTCAGTTTGGGCAGGAATATACCACCGGTGTGGTGCAAAAACCAGGGAGACAATGTCAAAGCGGGAAACAGTCTCCACTGCTTGAAAAACGAAAAGGCAGACTGGAAGTGACTCACCAGCAATTCAGAAATTAATTTGTTACTGATGTGGGGAATAACCATGCACCAGAAACCCGCAGATTTAAAGAGGAAGATTGCCACCACTGTCACAAAAAAGGGTATGTTATAATGCAATGCAGCGTGAAATCGAGACAGCCAATCAGACAGTGCACAATATAACTGAACCAGAAGCTGCTGATACTGATATCTATTCTCTATACAATGTCAAAACAGTAAAAACTGAACTAATCACCATTTCAAGTGAATGGACATTTAAGAGTCAACCACATTGCTGTGGGTCTGGAGTTACATGATGGCCAATGTCTCAGCTTCCAGGTAAGGACAGCAGATTTCCTTCCCTAAAGGGAGCTAGTGAACCAGATAGGTGTTTACAACAATTGACAATGGTTTCATGGTCATTATTAGACTGTCATCAGACCATTATCTGCCGTGGTGGGATTTGAACTCAGGTTCCCAGAGCATTACCCTATCTCTCTGGATTACTAGTCCAGCAAAAATACCACTATGCCATTGCCTCCCCTTGGATAGGACTGTATAGGACTTTATGCAGTCCCTGGAGCCAATCCTCTGCAGTGTGAAAGTGGTGGTCAACTCCATGAAAACACCTGTGGATCCACCTGTGATGCAGTGTCTAACGGTCAATGTCCAGTTTCAATTGCAGCATAAACAATAGGATCTCAACTTGCAAGGGAGCTCAGGCAGAGGACGTGCAATCTCAGCTTTCTGCCATGCAAGGTTAGGCTGCTGCCATTATGGTTGCAGATCCAGTGCTCAGATTGCTCAAAGCCGTCCAACAATCTATCTTCCAACACATTATTGGGATTGCTGAAGCACTGCTTGAGGAGTGCCAATGACTCCAAGCAGCACAAATCTGCTGCCCTCTCACAGCATTCGACCCGCCGCCTTTGCTACTCCACAATGTTCTTGCTGTTGCGTCTCAGCCAGCCAGCCCAGACTGCTGCCACCCATGTGATCCAAGCCAGGTCAGCGAAGACATCTGCAATCCCCCCCACTGAAAGTTAGCAACCTTCAACCAGCCATGCTACACCCATAGTGGGAGCTCTGAGTAGGATCACTAGGACAATCAAAGATATCTACAAGACAGGCAGTAAGAGGCACAAGAGTGATTAGCTGGCTTTTGTATTGGATGGTTTCATTTATAAAGTTGGCTTGGAATGATTCTTTTGTGGAGGCATTTATGTCAGCATTGTGGCCATGAAATAGTGGGTGGCAGAGGGAAGGGAAGCTGTGGGTCAGTTGTGCAATGAGAATTTGGCGTTGTGTTCACCGCAACAGTAGTCAGGTGAAGCGATCACAGACAGCCTGGCCAGAAAAGGATGTGTTGGTTGCCTCCTTCTCTTCATTCTTCTTCTTTCTCCTCCTTTTCTTCCTCTTCCCACTCCTCCTCCTGACCTGCTTGCTGTATCCCTGGTGCAAGGGCTAAGCCCACATGATGACAATGTTATATACAGGATGTAGCCAACCATGATAAATCATGACACCATACTCAGGCGAGTGCTACAGGGCTCCTCCAGAGCTGTCTCTCCACAGCAGAGTCACTGAGATAAAAGCCAAATACTGTGGATGTTGGAAATCTGAAATAAAAACAGAAAATGCTGGAAAAGCTCAGCAGGTCTAACAGCATCTGTGGACAGAAAGATACAGTTAACATTTCAAGTCCGCATACGGGCTCAAAACGTTAACTCTGTCTTTCTCTCCACAGATGCTGTTAGACTTGCTGAGCTTTTCCAGCATTTCCTGTTTTTATTACAGCAGAATCACTGCTTCAGCACTCCAATGGTCTGCTCGATGATGTTTTTCATGTGGCAGTATGGCTCACGATACACGCGCTGTCCCCATGTGGTTGGATTGCACACCAGAATCATGAGTCAGATGGTTAGTAGACAGTCCTTGTTGCCAGCAGTCATGCTCTAGTTTGTTGTGGTAGCTCAAATACTGATCAAACATAGATGGTACACAATAAGGAATCATGACTGCTGCTAAGATATTGGTTTAACCTGCATGATGTGCTAACATAGTTGTACACCACCTGCACATTCAGGAATTGGGAACCTTTGAGGTTATGCTGCATCTGAGCATTTAGATACAGTACCTGCAAAGCCATGTAAGTACAATTGAAGGCATCCTGTACTATGGGAAACCACATTACCTTGGCAAAGCCACATGTATGCTACTTCAGCTTCTCTCTGGTCAGAGAGAAAACAACTTACTTCCACCTACTGGCATAAAGAATGTCAGCCACAGCGCTGGACAAAGTGGGAGATATTAGGTATGTCGCCTGCTCCAGCCTGGAAGGATCCTAAAACAAAGAAATCCATGGCCACAGTCCCCTTCACAGCCACTGGCAGCATCAGCTTTGCCCTGCTCTGAGCCTGCAGCTCTGCCTGCAAGATGGGGAGGTTTTCATGAGCACATCCTCCATAAAACAAAGACAATGCTCATGCTGTTCATGGCTTAAGTTGAGGATTCCTAGTGAGACACCTCGTCCCACCATCCTCCTCCCTGAGAGCAGCTGGTTCCCTTTGTGCTGTCACTAGTGCTCAATCCCTCTGACTTGGAGGAAGTTATCATTATGATTCTCTGGCCAATATGGTGTGCGGCAGGTTTGATGGAGCAGCTGGTCTTTTTCTGCTTGGCAATTACAAATGTTCATAATTTTCAGATCAGGGGCGCTTTGGTATAGTTGGCTTTACTGAGACACAGCAGGTCAAACCAGGAATCTTTTGCACTTGGCACATTTTCATCATTTTTTTTTGTTGCGATACTTTCTTGCCCTGTTTTCTCTCTTGTGGCTAGTGAAGCAAAACACAGGAAAAGATCCAAGGGATATAATAATAGAATATGCAGTCTGTCAGAAAAGTGTTACCAGAAATTTGGAAACAATGTGGTTATGTCAGAAAAGAGCTGCTCCTAAAGATTTACAGAAAATAGATATGTTTTATTGATCTGTGGCAGACAGAGATTTATGTACACACAGATATACTGCATGATCTGATACTACATGACCTGTAGGCAGAAATGCATGATGTCATTTTCCCAGAAATTCATTCTGCTCAAGGACATGAGGTAATTACAGATGAGGGAGGTTATTCAGTTGATCATCTATCCAGAAATACCCTACAGCGGCCTCGCATCCACTGCAGTATCCAGTTGTCTATTCAATAATTTCAGGGTGCTTTGCCTTGCCCAATCTTCCCATGAAGATTTCATTTTTTGCTAATTCCTTCTATGAAGGAGAATTTTCTGTCATCAGTCCTAAATTTCCTTTTAATTAGTTTAAATCTGTGCCCTCTTAGCCCACTCTTGGCAAGTTATTTTAAAGTAAGTTTCCCTACTTAACTTTTCAATAGTTTTAACAAATGTGTAACTCCGGCAGATTGTGATTCTTCTCTGCACTGTCTCCAGCTCTTGGGTCTCTCCCATGTGTTTCAGTGGCCAGAACTAGACTCAGTACCTGAGTGTGGTCTGAGATTAAAGTGGAATCACAGCCGCTTCTGACTGTTTTGACTACATAGTCCAACATTCTATGGTTTTCTTCATGTTGCTCAGTAGAGAATCAACACAGTTAGTATTGAGTCCACTAGAACTGTAGGTTTGTTTCAATTTCATTCTTAGAAATTTCAATACTATTCATGGGGTATACTTGTTGTGCATCTTCCCTTCCTGGGTTTAATATCTTACATTTAAGTGTCGGCTCAGTTGATAGTACTCCTGCTTCTGAGTCATACGTAATGGTATCAATTAAGTCCTGCTCCTGGGCTTATGCAAAAATAAAATCAAGGCTGACACTCTAGTGCAGAACTGAGGGATTGCTGCCCTGCCAGGGGTTCGATATTTTGAATGCTACATTAAACCGAGGTTCTCATCTGCCTGCTTTGATGGATGTAAAATATTCCATGGTACTGTGTTGAAGAAGAGAACAGGAGCTATCCCTGGCATTCTGGCCAATATTTATCTCTCAATCAACATCACAAAAACAGACTATTTGGTCATTATCACATTGCTATATCAATATCAATATCAATGACTTGAACGAAGGGGTCAAATATATGGTTACTGAATTTGCTGATGAAACAAAGAGAGTATGTTGTGAAGAGGAAAGAAGGAGTCTGCAAAGGGATATGGTTTGGTTAAGGGAGTGGGCAAAGATTTGGCAAATGATGTCTTACATGGGAAAATCTGAACTTGCCTGCATTGGCAGGAAGAGTCGAAAATCAACATATTATTTAAATGGAGAGAGATTGCAGAAATCTACAGCACAGAGAGATTTTGGTGTCCTGGTAGATGAATCACCTAAGGTACAGAAAGTAATTAGGAAGACCAATGGAATGATGTTGTTCATTGCAAGGTGGATGGAATATAAAAGTAGGGAAATTTTGTGACAGCTGTACAGGACAGTGCTGAGAACATGGGCAGAATCTTCCCAGAATTGCACTAAGTGTAGTAGCGGGAATGAAACATGACGTTTTGCCTGCCAGGTACAATGGCAGATTTTCACACCATATTGTCTGCTTCCTGCCTGGTTAATTATGCAGCCACAGGGAACGAGGCGTCTCGCTGTAGGGCGGCCTCTGAATCGCCCGCCACACCGTTATCTCACCATTTCCTCATTCCGGGTGACATATCTAAACTACAGCCACTCACACAGTTTTCAATGCCTGCAGCCCAGGACTGCTTCAGTGAAGACTTGCTCCTGAAAGCCAAGAAGAGTTCAGTGACCCATCACTGGAATGCCTTTTGGAGGCCCACCATGATGTCCTCCACCCCTGCTCTGGATGCAGGAGGTCCAGCAATCTCACCACTCCAGGTTTGGAGGCGGTGGCAGTGGTGATCAGTGCCAAAGCTGCACAGAAGAAGTTGAGCATTCAGCGCAGAAAGAGGGTGAATAATCTCATCCGTGCTGCCTGGTAAGGCAACCATCTCATCACTCTAAACTCACCCACTCACAAGGCCATCAGACATTTAATGGCATTTCACTCATTGCCAGCTCAAGGGACATCACCACTCACTCTCTCTCACACACCCTCACATCTCCCTCTGGCATCATCTTCTCTGGAGACTGCCTCCACAGCCCTCAACACCTTGAGGCCACTTGCACAGATTAACATGTGCTCCCACACACACCCTCGGATACCCTCTTGCCCCAGTACAGCCCTTACCCTGCAGCCTCATCCCTTGCCTAAGGCCTCTTCTCCCCCTTCCCCATGCAAGCCCCAGCCCTGCAGTGGGTGAAAAGCCACCTCCCTTTTACGGCTGGTCTGGTAGGTAGAGACCTGCACATGAGCCACACTAAAAGTGATGCGGTGCTGCCTGTGAAGCCTAGTGCTGATGACTGTGAGTGCTGCCCTAAGCAAGGTAGGCAAACAAACCTGCAAATTTCAAGCTAAATGTAGCTCGCTAGGTACACGTCGCTTATGTACGGATGTAAAACACATTGGCGGAACTTGTGCCTGGATTATCCAGTGTGGGGGGATGATTCCAGCAAGCAGGGCTTATAGTGAGATGCTGAAGTATTGACATTAGGTTCTCGATGTGCAGTGGTGGGAATCGCAGCCCGCTATTGACGGTTACAGTGGACAATTGCAATCTGATTTCACAATGCCATAAAACCGATTTTTGGCCTTATAACCATATTGTCCACTCCCGCCCACAATGGTACCCTCTGTCCACTGGAATTTACAAGAATTAGAAGTGATCTTGTGGAAGCATATAAGACCCTGAAGGGCTGTTTTCCCTTGCTGGAGAGACTAGAACTAGGGGACACAGTTTTAAAATAAAGGGTCTCTTTCAAATCAGAGATGAGGGGAATTTTTTTCTCTCAGAGGCTCGTAAGTCCGTAGAATTTTCTTTCCCAGAGAGCTGTGGTGGAGGCAAGTTCATTGAGTATTTTTAAGGCAGAGCTAGATATATTCTTGACTAACAGAGGGTTAGAGGATAGGCAGGAGTATGAAGTTGAGGTTACAATCAGATCAGCCATGAACTTATCAAATGTCAGAGCAGGCTTGAGGGGCTGAATGGCCTAATTTGTGTCTTCTTCTATTTGTATGTTCATATGCTGTTTGTGGGAGTTTGCGGTGTGCAAATTGGCTGCCATGTTCCTACATGACAATAGTGACTACACGTCAAAAGCACTTCATTGGCTGTAAAATGCTTTGAGATATCTGGTGGTCATTAAAGTGCTACATAAATGAAAGATTTATTTTTCTAATTTATTATTTGTCTGTATCAAGTTCCATCTATCATTGATCTGCCCACATACTTTGTTTGACACCAAGATCTACATCACAATGAATTCTCTGGGTCCCTCTATTGCCTCCAATTTGTCACATTGCTTGTCCATTATCCATGGATGAGCAGACATTTCCTCCAACTAAATACTGTGAAACCAACTTCATTTTCATCAAATCCATCTATCTCCCTGACAACAATCCTGAACCAGCTTGTTCACAACCTTAGTGTCATATTTGATCCTGGGATGATTTTCTGACTGCATAGGTATCCTTCGACAACTAAAAATTTTCACCTCACCCTAACTCCAACCAACCCATCCAAAATTTCGCCACACGTATCCTAACTCACGCCAACTCCCATTCACCCATCATGCTTGTACTTGCTGCTCCCAGCTCCCAGTCCAGCAACTCCTCAATTGTAAAATTCTCCCATCCGTGTTGTCAAATCCATCCATGGCCCTCCCCCTCCCTATCGTTATATCTCCTCCAAACCTACAACCCTTCAAGATCTCTATGCTCCTCCAATTCTGGTCTTTTGCACATTCAGATTTAAATCAGTTCATCCATGGCCAACTATGCCTTCAGTTGCCCAAGTTCTGAAATTCTCTCTATAAACCTTTGTGCCTCACCTCCTCTTTGTCATCCTTTAAGATGCTCCTTAGAACCCTATCTCTTTGAACAAACATTTAGTCATCTGTCCTAATATCTCATTATACGTCCTGGCTTCAAATTTGATTACATCCTGTAAAGTGCTTTAGGACTGTTTACTATGTTAAAGGTGCTATATAAAAGCAAGTTGTTGTTGAATGGATGTGAAACTGGTCATTTGTAATTGGCTATTTCTGAGCCTGTATTTTCCCAATTATGAATAGAGGTACAACACTGGCCTACCTTCAAGCTAATAGCTTGCCAGTGACTGGCTAATTAAGAAAAAGATTAAGTCAAGAGTAGGGTAATACAAAAGGGTGATGTAATGTTCAATTCTTCTGTGTTTGATATGTGAGTCTCTTTATTATTGATGCTCATTATGTTTGATCAGTTAAGCCTGACTGTGGCCTCAGAGAAAAATAAAGGAATTGTAGAAGTTGCTGGAAGCTGGAGCTAGAAGCATGAGAGAGCTGACATTTTAAAGCATTGTGAACACATTCTTGTTACACACTTATAAACTGGTGTGTCATCTTTGCATAGCTTGAAGATATAACATATACAACAGGTGAGGCTTGAAGCAGAATGGTAGAAAAGGGCAAGACTAAGAACAGAGTGACATAAAAGGGCAGTCTGTGAGCAACACAAGAGAAATATTGCAAAGTGTCACGATAAACAGAAGAACATAATGATTCTACACTAATGAAATGGAAGAAAAGGTTAGAAGGAAGAATAGCTGGCTGAATATGAGATCAGAAAAATCAGAACAATGAACTTACATTTTATAGTGCCCCTGATGGAAAAGAAGGCTGTGTGAGTGCTTCTCAGGTGAAGAAGTGGACCCGGAACTGGAAGGTCCAGTGAAGGGATAGGTTTTACAGAAATGTTTCAAGGCAGGATATGAGGTAGAAAAGTCAAATAGTTTTGAGAAAATCCCAGAGACTAGACACATCAAATAAATGGTCATCTCTGATAGTGAGATAAACAAGGGTACAAACAGTAATTCAAAGTCAAAGGAGTGGAGAACTCAAAGGTAATTTGCCTGGAGAAGATCACTCAGAAAGTGTGGCATATAGTTTTGAAGAGATCTGCAGATCATGCACCGGGACTATGGGAGCCACTGGAGTTTTATGAGAAGTGGAATGATGAATGTGTTGGTGATAGCATGTATCATAAAATTCTCAGTTTGCTGAAGTTAATGAGGCATAGGAGGGAGGCAATCAGAAAACTCAGGAAAGGAAATCAGAGAGGCCACCAAGGAAATTGTCAATGCAATCTATTCTCAAAATAATAAACCTGTGGATTAGATTGCAGCATGATGGCGTGAAGTGAGGGGGTGAAGCAGGTGATGTTCCAAAGACTAGAGTCTTGGTGACTTATAAATTTAATCCTGGGTTGAATAATATAACAAAGTAGCACGCCTCCAGATTTAGCCTAAAGGAGCAGAAAAGGGGCAGTGGTGTTTGCGTCAGCAGGACGCAGGTATAAATGGAAGCTGAAGAAAAGGTGGTTGTTTTCTTTTCTTGAAGATGAGCTGAAAGGACATTTGATTCAGTGACAGAGAGTCAAAAGGATAGAAATAGCTTTGCATTTGATGGTGACGTTGAAGAAGTTGAGATGTGTCAACAGCTGATCTCATGTTTGTGGGGAATGTTGCTGAAGAAGCTTAGCATGGTAACCTTGAACTGCAAGGGACCAAGAATACAGCAAAGAGGAATATCATGTGTCAAAAGCATCTACACTAGACAACCGAAGATGACATTAACCTGAAAATGCTTATTTGTGCTTTTGTTTCCTGTTGTAGCATTCATCATTTAACACCTTTATCAAGACAGTTCTGAGAAGAGTTCTAAAGCCAAGTAGCTAAAACTATTGACAAGATGGAGATCTTCAGGCAAGTTGAAGAGGTAAAATAATAGAGCACTGTGAGCCAAAGCAGCGATGAGAAATTTTCAATGTAAAAAAGCATAACTGCACAGGTTGCATTGTTAGTTATTGTACCAGTGATACACTAAATTGACTATTCTGGCTAATGTCAATTCATCCCAAATATTAAAAAATTACATGTCTTTATATTCAACAGAATCAATTTTTATATCTTGGAAAATCTGAATGAATTCATCTTGCTGTTGTGCTCTTACAGAAATAACTTATGCAGATGTCAGGAAATGAATTCAGGTAGAAAGTACAAATGAAGTCTGCAGGCCCTCTGTAAGTGACCTACTTAGTGAATCTCAATACTCCCCAGCATCGAGAAGCTTTTCAGATAAAAATTAAAAACATGCTTATGAAGCAAATTAATCCGGCATAATGATTATATTGATGGTTAATTTTGCAATAATTCAACCCATATGTTTTATATATGTTACTTTCCAGTTTTAATTTTGTAAAATATATGAAATGGCAACAGAAATAACTTCCTTTTATTGGCAAAAATTTTCTGCATATGTGAAAACGCTCTTGACCTCAATATTTTGAACATTCCCTGGATGTTTTAGGTTTGAACTTGTCTAACCCATTTTTTGAAGTCATAAATCAGTATATTCTATTTGCTGCTTTTACGACATAAGCATTTTTATATCCTTAATTCATTGGTTCAATGTCAAAAATATTATTCAATGTATTGGGGGGACATTTTTGCAAAGAAGCAAAGAGGTGGATGAGATGGATTCCTAAGCTGAAACACCAGTTAAGCCCATGTTTAATGCAAGACACCACCTTGGTCAAGGAGTTGAAGGCTGCCCTAAGAACTGCCATCCAGAGGCTTCTTAAATAGCCTGCAAGCAGTTATTAATCAGGCTTCATGGCATTTTAGCGGTGAATGCCTCAACCAACAACCTCTCACCATTAACAAGGAAAAGCAATGATCAGCTGCATCAGAAATTCCTGGATTGATTGGAAGGTAACTCAGTTTGCAAAAATTCAGTATTAGCCCAGTATTGCTGTGTACTCAAGTGAACCTGAATTTTGCCTAATTTTTCACATGTAAGGTGGACTGGAAAGAAGACAGTGCATATTTTTACTACAACTGTTCAAATAATATGATCAAAAAGGCATATCATTGGGAAAAGCTATCTCTAACTCTCTCAAAAATATCCTTTATTACTCCCAACTTTCCCTTCTCTCATTCAACACAACACCATCTCTACTGTTAAATTGAGCTGCACTGTTTCCCATGATTACAAACTCTGCACCCTCATGTCTGAGGGGCATATTAATCCCTTATGATGGCAGCAAGTCAAATAATCTGGGTGATTTTAAGTTCAGTCTGATAGATTATCTTGAATCTTCCAATCTCTTCCAATCAAATGGGCAACCTATAGTGTAGTTTAAGGGTCTGGCACATAAGGGGTGCAGTACCACCCACACAATGATGTAAGAGAACACATGACCCACGCCCAGGGGTCAGTGTAATGTTGGACAGCTGTGTGTAGAAGCAAGCATGGAAACAGCTCCTACCTTGGACCTTTACTGCACGCATATAAATAGTTTCTAGTAGCTAATAAATAATTACTGTTGAACTACCTAAGACTTTGAATGCCTTAATAAAACCTAGCGGACTACACCCAATGCCTTCCAGCAAGACGGAAGCACATGAAACAACTCAACACTTCGCAGAGACTGTGGAAGAAAATTTAAATCCTTGAAAACTGAAGGAAAAATTACAGAAGCATCCTGACCTGAAGAAAAGCTCAAGGAGTGAAGTCACAGATGGAAATCACCAAACAAAAACTCCAAAGAAAGGCTTGAATTTGGAGGCAGAAGTTAAATTCCTCACAGCGGTAGAAGGCTCCATTGAATCCTGTGCAAGTCCAGCTTCAATACCCAGAGTGTGCAGACCGAGCAGGGGTGAACAAAACATTTAAAATTCCTGGACAACACGAGTCCTGAAAAAAGTTAAATACTGCACTGGTCAGAAATTGGCGTTTAAACCACTGTCCTAGAAACCTGATTACCTGAGTCAGCGCCTGAATATGTGGCAGCGAGGCTCACTCTGAGCAAAGGAAAAAATAATAATTAATTTAAGATTAATCTCGACAGAGTAGGCAGCTTTAAAAACGTAGCGAAAACTGGGATTCAACACCTTCGAGACCCGAGAATGTTGCACTAAAGCAGCAAAGTCTCTGGTCGATCCAGGCAACCATTGTTTGAATAAATGTAAACGCCGAGATTGCGAACGCCATTACTGCGGGTGCACCCCTACCCAGAAACTGGCAAATGCGAGAAAACCTTTTGTGAAGAAGTATATGGTGGCACCATCCTAGATATTTGGAAGCCTCTTAAAGCTGAATCTGCAATTTAAAAATTTTAACCATGGATCAGAAATCCAGTCTTCCAGACCAAATTGGATTTATCCAAGGCCCAGGTCAATCACATAATTGGGGACTTCAGTGGAAGGGATTCCTTAGAGACCTGATTACTTCAGATTTGGATAAAAAGACAGGAGCTGAACAAGTTAACACGCTGCATTATTCAGTAGGGCTGATAGCTGACCATATAATGGCTAGACAAGGAATCAATGAAAAAACAAAAACAGCATTACCTGGAAAAACTCAGCAGGTCTGGCAGCATCAGTGGAGAAGAAAAGAGTTGACGTTTTAAGTCCTCATGACCCTTCAGCAGAACTGAAGGAGAGGGGTAAAATATAAGCTAGTTTAAGGTGGGGGAGGGGGGTGTTGTGTGGGGGGAGAGAATTGGAGGGGGGTGTGTGGTTGTAGGGACAAGCAAGCAGTGATAGGAGCAGATACTCAAAAGAAGTCACAGACAAAAGAACAAAAGAACACAGAGGTGTTGAAGTTGGTGATATTATTTAAACGAATGTGCTAATTAAGAATGGATGGTAGGGTACTCAAGGTACAGCTCTAGTGGGGGTGGGGGGGCATAAAAAATGTAAAAATAATGGAAATAGGTGGGAAAAGAAAAATCGATATAAATTATTGGAAAAAACAAAAGGAAGGGGGAAAAAACAGAAAGGGGGTGGGGATGGAGGAGGGAGTTCAAGATCTAAAGTTGTTGAACTCAATATTCAGTCCGGAAGGCTGTAAAGTGCCTAGTCGGAAGATGAGGTGCTGTTCCTCCAGTTTGTGTTGGGCTTCAATGCAGCTAGCCAAGGACAGACATATGGGCAAGAGAGCATGGTGGAGTGTTAAAATGGCAAGCGACAGGGAGGTTTGGATCATTCTTGTGGACAGACCAAAGGTGTTCTGCAAAGCGGTCGCCCAGTTTACGTTTGGTCTCTTCAGTGTAGAGGAGACCGCATTGGGAGCAACGAATGCAGTAGACTAAGTTGGGGGAAATGCAAGTGAAATGCTGCTTCACTTGAAAAGAGTGTTTGGGCCCTTGGATGGTAAGGAGAGAGGAAGTGAAGGGGCAGGTGTTACATCTTTTGCGTGGGCATGGGGAGGTGCCATAGGTGGGGGTTGAGGAGTAGGGGGTGATGGAAGAGTGGACCAGGGTGTCCCGGAGGGAACGATCCCTACGGAATGTCGACAGGGGGGGTGAAGGGAAGATGTTTGGTGGTGGCATCATGCTGGAGTTGGTGGAAATGCCGGAGGATGATCCTTTGAATGCGGAGGCTGGTGGGGTGATAAGTGAAGACATGTTTCTGGGAGGGAGGAGAAGGCATGAGGGCAGATGCGCGGGAGATGGGCCAGACACGGTTGAGGCCCTGTCAATGACCATGGGTGGAAAACCTCGGTTAAGGAAGAAGGAGGACATGTCAGAGGAACTGTTTTTGAAGATAACATCATCAGAACAGATGCGACGGAGGCAAAGGAACTGAGAGAATGGGATGGAGTCCTTATAGAAAGCGGGGTGTGAGGAGCTGTAGTCGAGTAGCTGTGGGAGTCGGTAGACTTGTAATGGATATTAGTGGACAGTCTATCACCAGAGATTGAGACAGAGAGGTCAAGGAAGGGAAGGGAAGAGTTAGAGATGGACCACGTGAAAATGATGGAGAGGTGGAAATTGGAAGCAAAATTAATAAATTTTTCCAAGCCCCGACGAGAGCATGAAGCAGCACCGAAGTAATCATCGATGTACCGGAGAAAGAGTTGTGGAAAGGGGCCGGAGTAGGACTGGAACAAGGAATGTTCCACATACCCCATAAAGAGACAGGCATAGATGGGGCCCATGCGGGTACCCATAGCCACACCTTTTATTTGGAGGAAGTGAGAGGAGTTGAAGGAGAAATTGTTCAGTGTGAGAACAAGTTCAGCCAGATGGAGGAGAGTAGTGGTGGATGGGGATTGTTTGAGCCTCTGCTCGAGGAAGAAGCTAAGGGCCCTCAGACCATCCTGGTGGGGGATGGAGGTGTAGAGGGATTGGACGTCCATGGTGAAGAGGAAGCGGTTGGGGCCAGGGAACTGGAAATTGTTGATGTGACGTAAGGTGTCAGAGGAATCACAGATGTAGGTGGGAATGGACTGGACAAGGGGAGAGAGAAGGGAGTCAAGATAACGAGAAATGAGTTCTGTGGGGCCGGAGCAAGCTGACATGATCGATCTACCGGGACAGTTCTGTTTGTGGATTTTGGGTAGGAGGTAGAAGCGGGTCGTCCGAGGTTGGGCGACTATCAGGTTGGAAGCTGTGGGAGAAAGATCTCCAGAGAAGATGAGGTCAGTGACAGTCCTGGAAACAATGGCTTGATGTTCAGTGGTGGGGTCATGGTCCAGGAAGAGGTAGGAGGATGTGTCTGCGAGTTGACGCTCAGCCTCCACGAGGTAGAGGTCAGTGTGCCAGACAACAACAGCACCACCCTTGTCAGCGGGTTTGATGACAATGTCAGGGTTGGACCTGAGAGAATGGAGTGCAGTAAGTTCAGAGAGACAGAGGTTAGAATGGGTGAGAGGAGCAGAGAAATTGAGATGACTAATGTCGCGACGACTGTTCTCAATGAAAAGATCGAGAGAAGGTAAGAATCCAAAGGGAGGGGTCCAGGTGGGGGGAGAATATTGGAGGTGGGTAAAAGGATCCGTTGAACGGGGAGAGGATTCCTGCACAAAGAAGTGAGCCCGGAGACGAAGACGGCGGAAGAAGAGTCCAGCATCGTGCCGAGCCCGAAATTCATTGAGATGAGGGCGTAAGGGTATGAAACTAAGTCCTTTGCTGAGCACTGAACGTTCAGCGTCGGAGAGGGGAAGGTCAGGGAGTATCGTGAATACACGGCTTGGGCTGGGATTGGAAGATGGGTTTGGGGACGGATGGACAGGCAGGGGTCCTAGATGGGTGTTGGTGTCGATGAGTTGTTGGAGCTTGCGTTCCTTAGCACTTGAGAGAAAGAGATAAAGTTTCTTGGTGAGGCATCGGATGAGACGAAGAATGAAATGAAACTGGGGGCTCGCGCAACTTTGAAAAAGGGTACGGCGGTGCTGCTGGAGGGAGAGGTCGAGTGTGTTCATATGGCATATTCATACGAGTCAATGAATCGTCTGCAAAATTTGATGAAGTTTTAAAACCATTTGACGCTTATTTTAACCTCAGAAGTAACAAAATCCTTCAAAGGCCTAAATTTTATAAACTTGTCCAGCAGCCAGGAGAACCTGTCAACTCCTTCATTAATGAACTGTACAGAATGACTGAAGGCTGTGATTACAGTCACTTGAAATGTGAGCTAATCAGTGGTAGAATAATTGTAGGGCTGGCGGACAACACATTCTGAGACATGCTTCAAGCAAAGGAGGATCTAACCCTTGAGAAAGCCATTCAGGTTGTCAGGCAATCTGAAATCTGTTTGCTGCGCAGATCCATATTTAGGGGAGAAAGTAAACCATGGTACACAGTAAACCCCACTGTTCAGTTAATGAGACAGCAAGGAAACAAGGACACTCCAGGCTAAGGGAAGCAATACCCTAACCGACCAGTACAGCCACCATGCCAATGCTGTGGAACCCCCACATGGGTGATCAAGGCTCGGCAATTTCAGCCCAAGCTTTTAGTTTAACTACTTTTTTCAAAGGGTCATGAACCTGTGGAATTCACTACCCCAGAGTGCAGTGGACGCCGGGACACTGAGTAAATTTAAGGAGGAGATAGACAGACTTTTAATTAGTAACGGGTTGAAAGGTTATGGGGAGAGGGCAGGAAATTGGAGTTGAGGCCAAAATGAGATCAGCCATGATTGTATTGAATGGCGGGGCAGGCTCGAGGGGCTGAATTGCCTACTCCTGCTCCTAGTTCTTTTGTTCTTATGTAACGGAATAGGGCAGGTCAGAAAGCTGTGCAGAGCCAAAACATCAAAACGCACAGAAGATCCCGTGAGAATTCACAAAGTCGAGACAGCATGTCAATAGGACACGCAACCATGCTTCTTGGGTAAGGTCAAAGATCCTGAATTTTCATGCTGGAATGTGGTCATCTTGGTTAATGGTCAACTCACAAACTTTAATTTGGACATGGAAGCCAGTGTTACAGCCCTATTGGACAAAGAACCATGACTGGGAGACCTCTGGCTACAAACAACAGATGCACCACTTTATGGGCTCGGAAGAATCCAGCTTTCAGTTATAGACTTGATTCTGGAACTGTTAAGGTATGGTGACAAACAAATCTTCAAGCTAATGTACATTGTCTGCAACCAATCTTTTTCTCTCTTGAGCTGAGATGCCTGTGTAGCCCTGAACCACCTCAAAATGGCAGAAGATGTCAGGACAGCCACTGTCGTAAATTATAGAGAACTGCAAGCTCACAAGAGCTCCAACAAGAAAAATCCTCTCAACTTGGACTTAAGCTCTAAATTGTCCTCTCTACAGAGCAGCATTTTCCATATTTGTTACAGGTGCCAGAAGCCCCTCATTAGTCAAACCAGCCAACCAATTAGATGGTTACCACAACACCTCAAGTGAATAACAGTCAAGAAAGGAACTAGCAATGAGATGAGCCTCAACCTCTGGCTCCGGTACCAGTTGGAGAGATAAGCCCTGAGACCTCAGAGCAGACATTGCAATCCCCAGCCAGTATGTCAATTCCACAAACGATGCTGGAACTGAGCAGCAGACACCCATTGACGACAGCACACCACCCAGCCAAACGCAAAGGTGAGCTTGCTCCCAATCACATCCTCACAACAGAAAGAGCCAACTTCCATCCTAGCATGCGTCATGGTGAGCTGCACAAAGAAAGAAGAGATAAAAACACTATAGAGAAGAGCCCAGAGTTCATCTGCCTCAAAAAGAGTCGGATAAACCATCTGCCATCCATCACTACAACTGGGAAATCAACAAAGAGCGATTCAATACCAAAGAATGGGAAAAGAGGAAGAAAAGACACCCATATGCCAGAACAACCTCAGATTCAACAAAGTTTACCTGCAGCGACAGAGCCTCTGACAATGGTGAGAACAAGATATGGAAGGGTTATAAGACCTCCAGACCACCAGACCTATGAACTCAGAAACTTGAGAGAGGGATGGGGGGTAGTGGTAATGATGTAAATATATGGGATGAACTGGGATAACTTGTAAATACATTGGATAAAGACTTGGGCATAGGTGTAGTATAAGGGTCTGACACATAAAGGGTTAACTTGGGACTGAGTAGAGTACCACCCACACACTGATGTAAGTGAACACATGACTTGCACCTAGGGATCAATGTTGTGTTGGACAGAGCCATGTGTAGAAGCAAGCATGGAGTCAGCTTCTAGCTTGGATCTTTACTGCACCTATGTATATAGTTTCTAGCAGTTAATACATACTTACTGTTGAACTATGTAAGACCACGAGTATAGGGATAAGGCCGACCAAACTACACCTAAGACTTTACAATAAATAGCACCCAAAAACTGACATCCCACTGCTCAGACCACTGTCTAAGATGCATTAGATCACAGATGCATTTACTAACATCACAATAGCATCTCTGGAAAGAAGCCCTGCAATACTTTCAGAAATATCTAAAATAGATATTCCCAGAACATCCCTTGCACCACCATGGAACACAATGATAAAGATATAACAACCTTGCTTCACTCTTAACTCACAAAATACAGTCTATGGTGTCTAAATTTAGCCTGGTTGGGCAGAATGTTTGGCTCAGCATGTGGGCACATGCCCAACCCAATAGGACGCAAAATTGCACGGTATTTTGGTCAGCGGGCATGCACAAAAGTCAGAAGTGCACCTGCTAACAATTAAGATGCCAATTAAAGTAATTAAAAGTGCAATTGTCTCAGGTATTTATTGGTCCGTCCAACCTTAAGGTTGGCAGATGGGTGAATCGGCCAGGTGGGATTTGCATTTTCAATGAAACCACATCCAAGGGAGTGATGAGGCTTTTGTTATTAAATGGAAGAAAAATAAATATCTACGAACAGCGTTTTTATCATGTATATGTTCAGGAGACTGATTGTGACGCTTGTGCATTTTTTTCCTGATTTTAAAAACTTTATTTCCTGGCTTTCAGGTCTTCCGCTCCCTGAGGCAGCTCTCTGCCTTCAGGGAGCTTTCTGTCAGCGCTCACCCGCTCCTGCAATGATATCAGTGCCCGCCCTCTTCCTGCCCTCACCCCAGCAGCACTGTGCTTCTCAACATGCATTTCATGTTGGCTGGCTGTTAATTGGTTGGGGGGCGGTCAGCAGTCTGTTCCCTGGCCAATTCCAGACCCGCCGATTGTGCTCACCCACCAACCTAAAAATTCTGCCGATTTTGCCCATTTTATGAAGTTATAATAGATGGAAATTTAAACAATTTAGCAAAGCAGATGCTCATGTCTGAGATGCATGGGCAATGGGACCACTGCTATAATGGTTGGGTCCTTTTATTAGCTCACCCCAATTGGTAAATTCATGTTCTCTAATCAGAGCTCCTGACATGCAAACTCTCTCCAACTTGGGCTTATGGGCCTCATAGGGTTTTACATCTATTACCTGACAAGGAGAACATAAGATCAACCCTGATTGCTTCTCCCAAATATTCACATGGAAAGATGTTCATTTCATGTCCTTCCCAAATACTGATTATCAAAGTAAAATTAACAACTTCGATATCAAAGAAATAGGCAGACTAAACAGGCTCAAAATTTAAAAGAATCCCTGGGGTACTTGGTGTTAATGACAGAATCTTGAAAGAGACAAAAGAGATTTGTGAGGTGCTAACGGTTATTGTGATGAAAAGGAGCAGGAATAAACCGTTTGGCCCTTTAAGCCTGCTCCATCATTCAATAGGATCACAGCTCATCCTTTCCTCCAAATCCACTTCTTCACTCCCAACATCTGCCTATCAAGCCCCTTAAGAGTTTTATATGTTTCAGTGAGACCAGCTGAGCTTTAAACTCTAGGGGCAGAACTCTCGGCGGATGGGCTTAGTGGGGGCAGTCAAGAAGCTGACTGCCGTCCACAATCAAAGCCGGAGGGCGATTTTACGCTGGTGGGTCAATTAAGGCCAGCTCAGTGTGGAACGTGAGTGGTAATGCTGCCTGTGCAGGGGTGGGAGGTGGGGGGGGTGGAGGGGAAGGGGGAGGGGCGGGGGAGGGGGCAAGCGGAAACTCCGTGCATGCGCATGAGTCTGTGCTCGAGAACCTCCTGAGGCACAAAACTACCTCAGGGAGATGAAGAGTTTCCAAAAAAAAATTGAAAAATGTAATAAAACATGTCTCCCATGTGACTCTTTCCCATGAGCAGGGACATGTTATAAGTGAAATTTGTTTAAAATTATTTTATTTTTATTTGATGTTGGAAACCTTATCCCATCTGTGGATGGGGTTTCCTTGGAAGTGCAAAGGCCACTTGGCCTTTTTGCCTGCCCGCCCATAAGGTTGGATGGGCAGCGCAAAATTTAAGTTAATTGATACTTTAATGGCCTTAATAGGCCTTTTACTTGTCAGCGGGCGCGCTGCCAATTCCCACACCTGCCCACTGAACTATCGCGCGACTGCACGGTGACACTCAGGACACTCGCCCGACGTCAATGCGCGACATTTCACATTGTCGTGGGTTGGCTGCATGCCCACCTACCGAGGTGGAAATTCTGGCCTAGGGAATGTAGACCTAGTGTACATAATTTCCCCTCAAAGGACAAGCCCATCACCCCAGGAATTAGTTTGGGGAACCTTTGTTGCGCTCTGCAAGTTTATCCTTCCTTAGTTAGGGAAACCAAGATTGTACACAGCACCCCAGGTATGGTCTCACCAAGGGCCTATATATTTGCGGTAAGGTTTCTTCGCTCCATTCCTTTTCTAATAAAGATTAAGAGCAGAACTTTCCCTCCGTTGGGGGCAAGTTCAGGAGCGGGTGCGTATGGTCGCGCCTTCGATTGGCGCCCCCAATTGGGTGCATGCCGCCATTTTACATGGGCAGGCCAATTAGGTCCCGCCCAGCGTGACATCTGCCATGAAGCACTATGCACTCACTGTGCAGGCGGGGGGGATTCCCTAAGTCGAGAGTGCACTCTTCTGCGTGTGAGCACAAAAGATTGCACTCATCTCCCTGAGGCTAAGTGCTGCCTCAGGGAGATCGGCGCCAAATTCAAAAATGTTAAATATAGAAAAATAAAATTTCCCTGACATGTCCGCTCGTGACACTGTCACATGAGCCGGGACATGTCCATCACTTTTAATTAATCTTTATTAACTTTTTAAAAACCTACATGAAACCTCATCCTCATTTAACCAAATCCCCAAATTAATCAGTCTCAGGTAAACCTTCACCAAGGCAACAATAACCCATAGACTTTAACCAGACACCAGGCAAAGCACATCTGACCTTACAAATTCAAAATGAGGTCCCTTGCAACTTGGTTACTTTGCAGACAGTTGTAGGCGTACAGGCTGGTTAGATGTTAAATGCCTCAGGCTTACACACACACAAACTTCTCTCGGTTTATATCTAATTCCCTCTGAATGTAAATTTTCCATTGTATTACTAGTTTTTAAAAAATTTTACCCCTCCTAACAATAATTATTTCCTTCAATTTTATTAGTAACATAAACACATTGCTTGGTGTCTCCCAGCTAGGTACAAGATTTCACCCATTCTTCTTCATTATTTGACAAACGCAAATGTACCCTTTAACTTCTATCCCTTTCCTTTATCTAAGTAACATTTCAAAACTACTGTACATCAAAGCACCCAGACTAGCTGGCTTTAATTCAATTAAGCCACACACAGACACACACATAGAAACATACCCTACTACAAATCCAATTTAAAAAATAATTTCCAATAACATTATACACATTAATGCCTCTTCATAACACTGAGACCCAAGCCCTAAACCTGCAGAACCCCACTACTCTCACAGCCTGCCAATCTGAAAACGAGCTGTTTATTCCTATTAACATGGTGCCTGGAAATGAGGGCAGGGCTCAAGTGCGCCATCTAGCCCGCCCTACTGTGCCAGGAAACCCCCGACTGCACAATAAATGATGCAGGGGTTGCACGATACTGTGGGAATTCCCGCCAACCTCTGCAGCAGGAAACACCCTGCATCCCTGCCCCTGCAACAGGGTTTAGTCCTGGATGGGAAAATCCCACCCCACTCTAATAATCATTTCTGTCATTTTCCTGTTACTGGTGCCAAGTTCAATGCCCTATAATTCATTGCTTTCTTTCTCCTTCCTTTCATAAAGAGTGGAATTATGTTTGCTGCCTTCCAATCTGCAGAGATCATTCTAGAATCTAGGAAATGCTGCAAGATCAAAACCAATGCATCCATTGTAGCTACCTCTTTTAGAACCTTGGGATGTAGTCTATCAGGTCCAGGAGATTTCCTGACTTTTAGGCCCATTAATTTCTCCAGACAATTTTGTTTATTTTATTAATTTTGCTAGACACTTGGATCTCTGAAGTTTCTAGAATGCCTCTTGTGTCTTATACCATGAAGATAGATTAAAAGGGCAAGACTTTAACCCAATCAAAACTCATCCACTTGCACAGAATTAAGATAAGGCCCAAAGTATTTGTTTAATGAGCTAAGAACTATCCTAATTTTCCTGATATTACTGTAGGATAATTTAAAGAAGGTTTATGTGTGTGTGTGTGTGTGTGTATGGTTCTGTGTGGTAGGCTAATTTAATTAAATTAGATACAATTAGACTGCAAGGTTTAAATGGTCAAAGAAGTGAGGTGTAAAACAGGCATTTGGAATGGAGATGAATAAAGCTAGGGTGACGTCAACAGATATGGTGTGAATGAAATTTGTATTTTCAGATAAATAAGAAATGTGTTTGATTTTCAAAGGGACATGATAAGATTTTTACAACTGGCAAGAAAAATAAGGCAAGGCCATTAATCTGATTTTTCCCAGAAGCGCTGGCCATAATAAGATTTTTATATCCTGGGAAAAGTAACTTCTAAAGACAAATGGAAACAATGGAATTTACAGATCAAAAAGGGAGAAATATATTTAAAGAAGGCTGGAAGGCTGTGTGAGGTGTGATCGTGTGAGATCTTGAAAGGTGACTATGTGAAACAGACTTGGAAAAAAGCCTCTAGCCATCCTGCAGAAGTTTGTTGTTCCAGTAACCAAAGTTGTGTTAAAAGCCTTTGGAAGTCCATTGGCCAGTGGATGCTTGTAGTAAAATTGCTGGATGACTTTATAAGTTTGGAAACTATTTGGACTGTTGCCTTAAAGTGGGTGTGTAGTTGAGAGTCTGGTTAAGCAGGAATTCTGGGAACTGTTATAACTGTGTAAATGTAATCTTGTATGCATTTAAGTTGGTTCTTCTTTTGTTAATACATGTTTTAATTTAATCTTTGAAATCGCTAAAAGTGGGAGTGGATTCAATACTTCTGACGTCAGTGCACAAGCCTTCTTGTACTAAATATAAATTGCAAAATTGTTGTGATTGCGTGGCTAAGTTTCCCTTGTGGATTTAGACAGCCTGGCAAATATCACCTGCCATATCATGACAAATATTTCTGCCTTCTCCTTTTCCCCCATAATAATTTATCTTGAATCTGTCAGTGAGGGATTCACATTTACTCTGACTAATTTCATCCATTTTGCATATCTACAGAGGATTTTGCAATCTGATTTTCATGTCCTTTACTTTTTAACTCTCACATTTTATTTACTCTCTCTTTATCAATCTTTGGGCATTTTGGCAATGATATAAGCCCCTTCTTTTAATCTAATACTGTTTTTAATTTCTCTTGTTAGCCACAGTAAGATCATTTTTTCCATGGGATTTTTAATTCCTTAAAGGATGTATATTCATTATGAACTATGAATTAATTCTTTAAATGTTGTCATTGTTTATCTACCATCATATTCTTTAATCTAGTTTACTAATCTACTTTAGCCAACTCGTCCTTCATTCCTACCTAATTTATTTTCTTCAGAAATAATACTCTAGTTTCGGACTTAAAGAAATTGGTCTCAAAATCAATATAAATTATGTATGGTTACTCTTCCCCATTGGCTCATTTACTACAAGGTTTTTAATCAATCCTGCCTAATTGTACAATGCTACACCTAAAATAGTCTGTTTCCTAGTTGGTTCCTCAGTGTGCTGATGTGGAAAGTTATCTTGAATGCATCCATTGAGCTTGTGGTCCATACTATCACTGCAAATGAGGATTACATTTTCCCATTGTGCATATCATCCTCCAATCCACTATTTCCTTCAGTCAACTTTTTATTCAATCTGAACACAACCCTTCTATTTCATGAGCCTCAATTTTGTTAATCAGCCTTCTATGTGGCTCTTTTTCAAATGTTTTATTAAAATCCATATAGACAACATCCATCATGTTCTTTTCATCAACCTTCTCTGTTACTCGATCAAAAAATGAAATTAGATTAGTCAAGAATGGTGTGCCATTTTACAAATCTATTTGGGGTCTCCTTAGTTAACTCAAACCTCTCCTAGTGTCTATTGATTTTTTTTTCCTGATTATTGTTTCTAAATCCTTCACAACTGATGTTAAACTGACTGGTCTGTAGTGACTAGGAATATCCTTGCACTCTTCCTTGATTAAGGATGCCACACTTATCACTCTCCAGGCCTCTGGTATCTAGGGAAGATTGGAAGATTATGGCAAGCCCTTCCATTATCTCCACTCCCAATTTCTTTAGCAACCTTGGATGCAAGCCATCTGGACCAGGCAACTTATCCACTCTAAGCAAAGCCAGCCTTTGCAGTGCATCCTCCCAATCAATGTTCACCCCATCCATTACCTCCACCATCTCTGCTTCTATTGATAGTTTGTCAGAATCCTCTTCCTTAATAAGCACCAACAAAAGGCACACATTGAAGATTCTAGTCTTGTCCTGCATGTCCATGCAAATGTCATCCTTTTTTGCTCCTAAAGGACTCACCCCATCTCTTACTAGCCATTTATTAGTTGTGCACTGGTCAAAGACTTTTGGGTTGCTTTTTTTGGTAACTGCCATTCCATTCTCAAATTCTCTCTTTGCCAGTTATATTTTCCTCTTCATATCCCCTCTCAATTTATTTTATTAGGTCTGGTTCACACTTGAGCAATTTATTTAACCTGCATCATACAGCATCTTCTTTTTTTCATCATGCCTTCTATCTCCCCATCATCCAAACTGGCCTGGCTGTGGTTTCCTTACGTTTTGCCTTTATTGCAATCTAGCCTGTACCTGAAACATCATTTCCTTTCATGCTCTGTTAAAGGTATTCCTGCCAACTTTTGGTTTATTTTACCTGGCTAGGTCTCTTCTCATCCCATTGAAGTTAGCCCTCTTCCAATTTAGAAGTTCTTCTTTAGATTGTTCTTTACTTTTCCCTGTCACTAATTTAAACATTATTATACAATGATCATCTAACCAACTGTTCCACACTTACATTATCTGTCTTCTATTCCTTTGAAGGATTCTTAGGAAAAGAGAGTATAAGCTAAGAACAATTGAGAATAACTATTGGAATTAGAAAGATAGAGAAGGGACTGGCAGCTTTTGGCTGTTTGTTTCTGCACAGAAGTTTGATGGCAACTGCGTACATGTGCACCAACTGACCTGCCCTCTGTCTGTACTATCCTACTAATCCTGGTGTCTTCCGTAGCTAGGGGCAAAGTGTCCTTCATGTCCATGGTCTACACCTGATGGGAGATGGGTGCGTGGAGGCATTGAAGTGGTTAGCCCATTAATGTCTACAATTTCCCTCTGGTTTCTTATTTTTCAAAAACGTTGTGTACAAGTTTCACCTGTAATAAGATTGAATGAAGGAGGTGAAGTTAATATTTAGAAGCTAGCTCCAAGGAGCCACTGGGCAGCTGGTGTAATTGACAGTTTGATGTCATCCTGTTAAAGGAGAAGAGTTTTTAACATTTTGCATGCAAGTAATTGCTGTTAGTGAAAATGGCGAAACATAATGGACCAGATCTTCCGGTCTTCAGATCATCAGGGACCAGATGTCTGACACAAGTTGCACGACAAACCCTGTGGAAATCCCAAGGGCTGACCTCCTGCAAGTTTGAACTTCTGATGGGTAATTCCTTTGCTCCCTGGGATCCTCCTCGAAAGTGTCCAACTCTGAGTTATGGCCAGAGATGTCCGACAGTTCAGTGGGACTTACCTGAATAGTTCCCAGGAAATGTCAGACAGAAAAATCCATGTCTAACTCCTGGGTAACGACAGAACTGACCCTCTCCTGCCCTCCAAATACTTACACTGACGCCAACCCCTGACTACCATTTCAACACCCCGACTACTCCCTGACCTGCCAACTAGCCTCTCAAACACCTGATGGACCTGCTGCCCTGCCTGACTACCACCCGACACAGTCTGAAATGACTAACGCCATGACTGCCCGACTAGCCCACTGAACTAACCTGACTAGCCCCCGGTCTGATAACCTATCCCAACCTGAATCCCCTGAACCTCTACCTCACCTAGCTACCACCTCACCCGTTTACGAACTTACCAACCTACACAACTGTCACCCTACCAACCGACCATGTAACCACCTACCACCTCACCCACCTGCGACCCAACCCACCTGCGACCATCTGCAGCTGCCACCCTATCCATCTGCTACCCTACCCATATTTGATCCGACTGAACTTCCACCCTACTTACTACCCTACCCATTTATTATGACACAGCCAATTGTAAAGGCTGAGTTGTTCAACTCCCAGAGGGAAACCTGAAACAATTGTCATAACCCATTTTTGCAATTTGTATGTTTCAAGATGCAGGCTTTGAATTTAGTAGTAATAAGACCACCAAGTCTCAGGAAGTTTTTTTTATAAAACTAAATTAAACATTTATTAACACGAGAGAGATTGTAAGCATATACACCTGTCTACAAAATAATATATTATAACTACAAAAATCTCCCAATTAATCTGACTCTCAGTTACACCCCTGGTAAGGCAACAATAAAAACCATAGATTTAAACAGATCCCTGGCAATACACACATATTCAAAATTAGTTTATTTTGGCTCTGGATCCTTGCAGACAGACTTTAGGCTTACAGCTGGAGGCTTTAGATCTTAGAATCCCTCCTCCTTTTACCAACAGCCTTCTCTTCCTTTAAAAATATTTTCCTCTTTGGATGCAAATTCTCACTGTCACTAGGTTTTTTTTTTAACTTTAACTCTTCTAACAATAAAACCCTTTCATAATACCCACTTTACTAGTAAGCTTTGAAAAAAAACACATTATTTCTGAGCTTCAAATGGTCAGGTATAATATTTTACCTGCTCTTTTGGTCTATTTAAAAAAGCAAATTGTCCCCTTTACACCTCATCTTTTATTTCCCTGTGTTTATCTAATTACCATTTCAAACCTACTTCCCTTCTATACATCAAAGCTTCTAGACTAGCTGGCTTTAATCCAATTAAGACACAAGCACATACATAGTCACAGACACCACTAAAATCTATAGTAAAATAATTTCCAATAACATTATTATATCTTCTTGACACCACCAACCTGGCTGGAAGATTGGGAAACTTTTAAAGATCAACAAAGGGTTACTAAAAAAATAATGAGAAGAGCAAAGGCAAATTATGAAAGAAAACTAGCGCAAAATGTAAAAACTGATTGCAAAAGCTTCTGCAAGTATATAAAAGGAAAGAGAGTAGCTAAAGTGAATGTTGGTCCCTTGGAGGACGAGACTGGGGTGTTAATAGTGGGGAACGCAGAAATGGCAGAGACGCTTCATCGATATTTTGCCTCAGTTTTCACAGTGGAGGACACTAGTACCATCCCAATAGTAACAGGTAGTGCAGAGGATATAGAGAAGGAAGAATTTAGGACAATCACTATCACTAGAGAAAAAGTACTGAGCAAACTATTGGGATTAAAGGCTGACAAGTCCCCAGGACCTGATGGCCTACATCCCAGGGTCTTAAAGAAGTGGTAGCGGAGAAATATAATTGGATATCATATTCAAAAATTCTCCGGATTCTGGAAAGTTTCCAGTGGATTGGAAAAATGCTAAGATAACGCTCTTATTCAAAAAGGGGAGGAGGCAGAAAGTAGAAAACTATAGACCAGTTAGTTTAACATCTGTCATTGGGAAATTGTTGGAATCCATTATTAAGGAAGTAGTAATGGAGCATTTGGAAAGTCAAAGTGCAATCCATCAGAGTCAGCATGGTTTTGTGAAGAGTAAATCGTGTTTGACTAATTTGCTAGAGTTCTTTGGAGATGTGACAAGCAAAGTGGATAATGGGAATCCTGTATGTAGTATATCTGGACTTCCAGAAGGCCTTTGATAAGATGCCGCACAAAAGATTAACACACAAGATAAGATCACACGGAGTTAGGGGTAATATATTAGCTTGGATAGAGGATTGGCTAACTAACAGAAAGCAGACAGTCAAAATAAATGGGTTTTTTGCTGGATGGCAAGCTGTAACAAGTGGAGTGCCACAGGGTTCAGTCCTTGGGCCCCAACTATTTACAATGTATATTAGTGACTTGGATTCAGGGATAGAAGGTGCTATAGCTAAATTTGCAGATGACACCAAAATAGGTGGGAAAGTAAGCTGCAATGAAGAAATAAGAAATTTACAAATCGATATGGACAGTTTAGGCGAATGGGCCAAAATTTGGCAGATGGAGTTTAACGTGGATAAGTGTGAGATTATCCATTTTGGTCAGAAGAATAAAAAGGCGACTTATTACTTAAATGGAGAGAAACTTCAGAATGCTTCAGTGCAGACGGATCTGGGTGTCCTCGTGCATGAATCGCTGAAAGCTAGTATGCAGGTACAGCAGGTAATAAGGAAGGCAAATGGAATTTTAGCATGTATTGCTAAAGGAATAGAGTATAAAAATAGGCAAGTGCTGTCACAACTGTACAAGGCATTGGTGAGACCACACCTGGAGTACTGTAAACAGTTTTGGTCCCTTTACTTAAGGAAGGATATAGTTGCATTGGAGGTGGTTCAGAGGAGGTTTACTAGATTGAATCCAGAGATGGGGGGCTTCTCTTATGAGGACAGATTGAGCAGTTTAGGTTTACACTCACTAGAGTTTAGAAGGATGAGAGGAGATCTAATTGAGGTATATAAGATGCTAAAGGCGATAGACAAAGTCAACGTGGAGCAGATGTTTCCCCTGTGGGGCATTCTAGAATGAGAGGCCATAGTTTTAGGCTAAGGGGTGGTAGATTTAAATCAGAGATGAGGAGGAATTACTTTTCTCAAAGGGTCGTGAATCTGTAGAATTCACTACCTCAGAGTACAGTGGATGCCGGTACGCTCAGTAAATTTAAGGTGGAGATAGACAGATTTTTAATTAGTAACGGATTGAAAGGTTATGGGGAGAGGGCAGGAAATTGGAATTGAGGCCGAAATTAGATCAGACATGATCATAATAAATGGTTGGGAGGCTCAAGGGGCTGAATAGCTCCTAGTTCTCATGTTCTTATTTTCCTATGACCACCCCATCCACCTACCACCCTCCCCAACTGCCACCCTCTTCACCTACCATCTCACCCACTTGTCACCCTTCAAACCTACGATCTCACCACCTGTCATCTCTCCAACCTGCAACCCTAACCCCACCATCTCTCTCACCTGCCACCATAACCACCTTCCACTCTCCCCACCTACTACCCTACCCACCTACCACATTATGCACATGACATCCTACCCACTTGCCATCCTACCCAGCTGCCACCTTACCGATTTGCCAACTCATCTGCCACCTGACGCATCTACTACCTTTTTAAATTACCACCTCACCTCCGATTCTACCCACAGACCACTTCACCTACCTGCCACTGTAACCACCTGCCATCCTACCCACCTACCACACCACCCACCTGCCATCCTGCCCACCTTTTTTTTTTATTCATTCATGGGATGTGGGCTTTGCTGGCTAGGCCAGCATTTATTCCCAGTTGCCATTGAGAAGGGGGGTGAGCTGCCTTCCTGAACCGTTGCAGTCCACTGTGCTGTTAGGCAGAGAGTTCCAGTATTTTGATCCAGCGACAGTAAAGGAATGGCGATACATTTCTAAGTTACGATGATGAGTGACTTGAAGGGGGACTTCCAGGTGGTGTTGTTCCCAACCACCTGCTGCCCTTGTCCTTCTAGGTGAAAGTGGTCGTGGGTTTGGAAGGTACTGCCTTGGTGTGTTCCTGCAGAGCATCTTGTAGATGGTACACACTGCTACCACTGTGTGCCGGTGGTGGAGAGATTGGACGTTTGTGGATGTGGTACCAGTCAAGTGGACTGCTTTCTCCTGGACGGTGTCAAGCTTCTTCAGTGTTGTGGAAGCTGCATTCATCCAGTCAAGTGGGGAATATTCCATCACACTCCTGACTCGTGCCTTGTGGATGGTGGACAGGCTTTGGGAAGTTGGGAGGTGAGTTACTCATTGCAGGATTTCTAGCCTCTGACCTGCTTTTGTAGCCACTGTATTTATATGGCTAGTATGGTACAGTTGTTTAATTGTCCACCACCATTCATGACTGGATGTGGCAGGACTGCAGAGCTTAGATCTGATTTGTTGGTTGTGAGGTCGCATAGCCCAGTCTATTACTTGCTGCTTATGCTGTTTGGCACACAAGTAGTCCTGTGCTATAGCTTCACCAGGTTAACACCTCATTTTAGGCATGCCCTCCTGCACTTTTCATTGAACCAAGGTTGATCCCCTGGCTTGATGGTAATGGCCAACTAGGCTATATGCCGAGCCATGAGGTAACAGATAACGTTCGAGTACAATTCTGCATCTGCTGTTGGCCCACAGTGCCTCATGGATGCCCAGCCTTGAGTTGCTGGATCTGTTCGAAATCTATCCCATTTCGCACGGTGGTAGTGCCACACAACACGATGGTGGGTATCGTCAATGTGAAGCCGGGACTTTGTCTCCACAACGACTGTGCGGTGGTCAGTCCTACCGATACTGTCACGGACAGATGCATCTGCAGCAGGCAGGTTCGTGAGGATGAGGTCAAGCATGTTTTCTCTTCTTGTTGGTTCCCTCACCACCTGCGGCAGACCCAGTCTAACAGCTGTGATCTTAAGGACTCGGCCTGTTCGGTCAGTGGTCGTACTACCGAGCCACTCTTGGTGATGGACATTGAAGTCCCCCACCCAGAGTACATTCTGTGCCCTTGCCACACTTAGTACTTCCTCCAAATGGTGCTCAACATGAAGGAGCACAGGTTCATCAGCTCAGGGAGGGCAGTATGTGAATAGTCAACAGGAGGTTTCTTTGCCCATGTTTGACCTGATGCCATGAGACTTCATGGGATCCAAAGTCAATGTTGAGGACTCCCAGGGCAACTCCCTCCCGACTGTTTATCACTGTGCCACCACCTCTGCTGGGTCTGTCCCAATGGTGGTGACATGAGGTCAAGCATGTTTTTCTTTCTTGTTGGTTCCCTCACCACCTGTTGTAGACCCAGTCTAACAGCTGTGATCTTTAGGACTCGGCCTGTTCGGACAGTGGTGGTGCTACCGAGCCACATTATCTGTAAGGTATGATTCTGTGAGGATGACTATGTCAGGCTGTTGCTTGACTAGCCTGTGAGACAGCTCTCCCAACTTTGACACTAGCCCCCAGATGTTGGTAAAGAGGGCTTTGCAGTGTTGACAGAGCTGAGTTTGCCATTCTCATTTCTGGTGCCTAGGTCAATGCTGGGTATTCCATCTGATTTCATTCCTTTTTTGAGACTTTGTAGTGGTCTGTTGCAACTGAGTGGCTTGGTAGGCCATTTCAGGGGACATTTATGAGTCAACAATATTGCTGTGGATCCAGAGTCACATGTAGGCAGATTTCCTTCCTTAAAGGACACTAATGATCCAGATGGGTTTGCACAACAATCAACAATGGTTTCATGGTCATCATTAGACTTTTAATAGCAGATATTTATTGAATTTAAATTCCACCATCTGCTGTGGTGGGATTCGAACCCGGGTCCCCAGAGCATTACCCTGGGTCTCTGGATTACTAGTCCAGCGACAATACCACAATGCCACCGCCTCCCACCTGCTACCCTACCCACTTGCCATCTGCCCACCTACCACCTCATCCACCTGCCAATGTATCCACCTACCATCCTACTCACCTGTCACCTTACCCACCTACCACCTCACCCTCTTACCACCTCACCAACCTGCCACTTCATCCTCCTGCCACCCCACCCATTTACCCACTTACCTCACCAACCCTAGCCATCCCCCACCTACCTTACCCATCTGACCCACCCACCCACTCACCTCACCCACCTACCCACATTACCATCCTATCTATCCTTCCACTCAGCCACTCACCCCATTCATCAACATTGATACTGGACCTTTAAACGTTTACATAAGGCACCTAGTGCCTTAAATGCCTTGTCTACCCCCTACAGCTCTGCGATGGAGTTCACTGAGGGATGATGTGCTCCGCATTTCGGGAGAAGCTGGATTCGGACGACCTGGCAGAAAAGTGGAGCAGCATTTAGGTGTGGAATAGTTCGAGCGCAGAGGCAATCCGAATATTGCCACCTCGCAGAAGATCCAGGCCATCATAGGATTAGATTTACTGACCTTTCCTTAACCACAGCATAGTGTGACTGGTGGCATGGCCAGCTATTTATCTTAAAGAGCAAATAACGTGTTGGTGAAAATGGTATCCAAGAAAGAAAAGGCAGATTATCCAGTGTGTTACCCTGCCTGCCCTTGACAGGTCCTTGAACTTCTCTTGACACTGATCTGCAACCCAGAGACTGAGAGAAATGATACTCAGTGTGACTATCATCTCCTTCCACATGCCATGTGAGACATTTTTCTGAAGTTTCTCTCCAAACACATTCAACAGTCTTTTCCGCCTTTACTGAATTTTATTCAGATGTGTCTGAGGGTTAGTCTGACTGAAATTTTGTGCTCTTCTCATTTGCCTGTTTGCAATACCCTGCTCCCTTCTTTAAGTCTCCTCTGGTTGAAGATGAACTTTACAATAGCACCAAATCGTGCTTTTCTAAGTCACCCTCATTTCACTAGTCTTGTCTTACATAGGATTTGTTCTACTGAACTATCACTCAACATTTAAAGAAGCTGAACCTGTTACTTGTGTTGGTTTCAGTGCTGAACAGCATTGGCCAACAAAAGTTCTACTAAAGAATCCACCGACATGAACTGCCCTTGTGGAAATTTGGGGCCAATAATTTTAGAACAGGGAAAGGCCACTGCCCCCTAATTATCCCATTCCTTTTCCAAATATCCACTCCCGCACTGTCACTCCTTCTGACCCCATGCACCTATGTGCCCCTTGAACCATTTTTTTCCCTTCCTATTTCATAAACCTTCCCTGGTCACTTATTCCACAATGTGTTACCTTCAGATGAAAAAGTTAAAGACCAAGCATTATTCTCTTGTCAAAATCAATTGTTCGGAAGCTGCTGCCACTCAGAAGTAGGCACGATTAGAGTTAAGAGCTGGTGAAAAATGGAAGTTGCTGAAATGTCAAAGGCTTTTCTTCTGGGGCTGAAGGCAAAGGAAATTACTGTGTGATGTGAAATCAGTGGGGATGTAAACAATAAGCAAGCCTTTTTCTGTTGTGCTTAAATCTTTCAAGAGAAAAGAAGACCACCAAGAATTCAATACCAGATGGTAGGTTCACACTGGCCAGAAACAAATCAGTAGCTATGAGGCTTTACCCAACTGAAGTAAACCCTTGTCCTCAGCTGACAAAAGGAGAAAAAAAGGATGTGCCTGGTGCTTTCTGGAACCTCATGAGAACAGCTTTCTCTCGCATTTTTTTTTTCAGATGGTTAAAACATGCAGCTTTTGGCAGATTGTTTGATTCTGGTTGACTTGCAGTCTCAAATCCTACAGGGTTCCCTCTTGATGCTATTGACTTCCTTCCCATAAATCACTGAAATTAGAAGTTGTCATCAGAATTGTTTTGTTTTTCATTTTGTTGAAGTAATTTCAAAGCCATGCTTCACCATTATCCCACAACTTCTGTTTTTGCAAGATCTTAGCGGCGATGTTGATATAGTTATTTTCTGCTCCATTGAAACACTCTCAGCAAGGATGTATTTTTTTTTCAAATGATATTTCAAAACACTCAAAATATTCAACAAATTAAGCTGGCCTAAAATGATGTTATTAAGTATCAGAAAATGCCCCATAACATAGTTGTATTATGTTATATTGAAGTTGTAACACTTTGCATTCAACAAAATGCCCTGACTATAAATAAACAACTCATAGGGGGAAGGATTGTATTTGAAGAGGAGTCGTGGGAAATAACCATTTGGCATGGCTGAAGCAAGAGGTCTTTTAGTGAGTCTTTTCCAGATGTATGGTTTTAGGCATTGAAATCTAGAGAGAAGGGGCATGATAGCTGGAGAATTTTTTTTTTTTTTACTGATAGTGGAACAGGAAGAGTGGTGAGATTACAGCAGAGCAGAGGTAGAAGAGCAGAATCTGTGAACAGTGCTGTAGGGATGGTGGAAATTACAGAGGGGAGCGAGCGGGTGTGGGGAGTGGGAGGGGGCGGCAGGGGTGCAGATTTTATATATTTTATCCATACAGGATTTCACAAAAAAAGCATGATGTTTTGAAAGCAATTTATCGAGTGACAGGAATCGGGTAAAGGTGTGGTGAGGAAAAGGAGACAGGTCAGCTGAAATTAGTACCATACAACTTAGAAGAGTTCTGGGCGAGTTCGAATTTGTTCGGGGCAGCACTTGAGAGGCCAACCAAGAAAGTATGGGAAAAGTTAAGAGTGGAGGTGATAAGGCATGCATAGATGTTTTGGTATTAGGATTTAGATTGAAGAAAGGTAGACAATATTGTGGAGGTAGAAATAGTGAGGTTTTCCTGTTTTCCTGTGTTTAGTACCTGAGAAGTGAGGAAGGCCAAAATTTTCATGTTTCCAATTGGTAAGATGATTAAATTGTTGTTTTTCTCTCTAACATTAAACTTCTGACTTATAAGAAAAGGAACTTTGAAAAGAATTATTCCCCTAATTAGTCATTTCAGCCTTTTATTTTTAAGGAAGCCATCATGCTCTGTTTACAAATTGTGATGACCTTGATTCTTTGCCTTGCTTTCCTATACATGATGTTAGCATCCCTGGCTGCTTTTCTGGATTTTGCTCATATCCTTATCCTTCTTGCAACCTTGGTCTTCACTCCACATTTGCTCAGTAAATGGACTGCAACAGGATTCATTTAACCTCAGAGCCTGTTTCCCTTATGTCAGAGTATGTCTTTATCTTCCTCTCCTGAATATTAACTCATGCATAAAGTTAGACACAGGTAAAATAAATGTACTGGCACATTAAGGTTATTTCAGGCAATTTTTATTGGGCAATACTAGTCTAGTGTATTACATCATTGTCTGTCAGAAATGCCATGTTCTTATGATCCTGAAATCCTTCACAATATATGTTCCAATGTTTTGTTATTCGGTTTTTATGTTTAATTTAAAGGTATGTTATCATGTTTCAATGTGCTGTCACACTCTCATACTGAAGAAGTTGGGCCTCTTCTCTACTTAATCGGGCCTAACTGCAGCTGTCTGAGGACACACCTCTCCTTTCAAATTCAGTTAACCAAATCAAGTCATTTACAAAAGATAATAGCAAAATACTGTGGATGCTGGAAATCTGAAACAAAACAAAAATAGCTGGGAAAACTCAGCAGGTCTGACAGCATCTGTGGAGAGGAATACAGTTAACATTTCGACTCCGTATGACTCTTCATCAGAAATAATGAAAAATAGAAATGAGGTGAATTATAAACTGGTTGAGGGGGATGGGACAGGTAGAGCTGGATAGAGGGCCAGTGATAGTTGGAGGCAAAGAAGAGATTGCCAAAGATATCATAGACAAAAGGACAAAGGGGTGTTGATGGTGGTGATGTTAGCTAAGGAATGTGCTAAGGGTAGAAAGCTGGATGAGCAAGTGACGGATGGTCCTAGTGGGTGTGGGGAAAGGGATCGAAATAGGCTAAAACGTGGCTATAAAGCAATAGATGGAAATAAATTTAAAAATAATAGAAAAAGGTGGGAAAAGAAAAATATATTGTAAAACAATATATTTTTAAAAAAATTATAAATGATAAATTATTGGAAAAGGAGGATCGGAAAGGGGGTGGGGATGGAGGAGAGAGTTCATGATCTGAAGTTGTTGAACTCAATATTCAGTCCGGAAGACTGTAAAGTGCCTATTCGGAAGATGAGGTGCTGTTCCTCCAGTTTGGGTTGATCTTCACTGGAACATTGCAGCAGGCCAAGGACGGACATGTGGGCATAACAGCAGGGTGTTGTGTTGAAATGGCAAGCGACAAGGAGGTCTGGGTCATGCTTGCGGACAGACCGAAGGTGTTCCGCAAAGCAGTCACCCAGTCTGCGTTAACATTAACTGTATTCCTCTCCGCAGATGCTGTCAGACCTGCTGAATTTTTCCTATTTTTATTTTTGTTTCAAGTCATTTACAAGCCTTGCGTTGTTAGATTGTGATTTCAAACTGCTAAAATCTGGCCAACACACAAAAAAATTCTTTACATATAATGGACAAAATCTCAGTTTCATGCTACAAAATGGTGACCAACTCTGCTGAAAAAAATAAGGAACACTTTAAGGAAGCCTTGAAAGTGGGGTGGGTGAGTGCAGTGGGGTGGTGCTGGCAAACCTGTGAGAGTGAGGGAGCAGTGGGGGAAGGAGGTGGTGAGTGCTAGCAAACCTCTAAGAGCGCTGGTGCAGCGCCAACCTTCAGAACGGGAGTAGGGGTGCGGGGGAAGTGCAGGAACGTGACCTGCCCCAATTCTTACACTTGTCCGACCCATTCCTGGGCACCCATAGGGCAGCTCCGAACGCAAGTCACAAATCTGCCGCACCGGACATGTGCAAGAAAGAGGCCTACCGAGACACTAGAAATATGGGACAAAACATATCCTGGGAAGGCCCAACCTGGGGCACAGGAAGAAAGGCCAAATTATGGGATGCTCCTGGAAAACCCAAGATGGCTGGTCACTCTGTGTCATAACAGTAGGATCTGAAGTGCTGACTGATACAATTCAGGGAAGGAATCAAAAATCAAAATGGACCAGATCTTCCAGTCTCTGGATAGTTGGAGACTGGGCATACCCGAGACAATGTACCACAGGAACCTTTGAAAGTCCCGATGCATTGAGTCAATGGGAATTTCCTGGGAAGTTTGAATTTCCAATGGGCAATTCCCCAGCTCCCAGGCCCCTCCAAAAAAGTCTCCAACTCTGAGTTAGAGTCAGAGACTTCAGACAGTTCTGGCTTACTTTTGTTTTGTATTCATTCATGGTGGGTGGGCGTCGTTGGCTGGGCCAACATTTATTGCCCATTCCTAATTGCCCTTGTTCAGAGGGCATTTAAGAGTCAACCAAATTACTGTGGGTCTGGAGTCACATGTAGGCCAGACTGGGTAAGGACAGCAGATCCCTTCCCTAAAGGACATTAGTGAACCAGATGTGTTTTTACAACAATCGACAGTGGTTTCATGGTCATCATTAGACTGTCAATTCCAGATTTTTATTGAATTCAAGTTCCAGCATCTGCCCTGGTGGGATTCAAACCTGGGTCCCCAGAGCATAGCCCTGAGCCTCTGGATTACTAGTCCAGTGACAATACCACTGCACCATCACCCCCTGAAAAGTTACCCAGGAAATATTAGGCAGGAAAAAGACTAGTATAACTCCTAGGTAGCCATACAATTGATAACCCTTCCAATCATTCACACTGAATCCCCAGCTCCCCATTCTACCCCCGACTAACCCCTGAAATTCCCCCGATATCCTCCGACCCTCAATTTGCCCCAACCTGACCTGACTAAACCCGCCACTTCCCTGACCCCCCAACTCCACCCCTGACCCACTACTACCCTCCAACACAACCTGACTTGACTCCACCACCCAACTTTCCCCGACCCCGCCTATCCTCCACCAGGTCAGACCTGACTAGCCCCAAACTAACCTAACTAACTCCCATCACCCCTACTCCCCCTGACCTGACCAGACTAGCCCCTGACCTGACAACACTCCCACTGAACTGACCCGACTACCCCCTGACCTGCCTGCCCACTCACTCACTTGCCACCCTATCCACTTCACCCACCTCCCCAGCTCAACTAGCTGCCACCCTACCCACCTGCCACACTACTACCCCAAACAAATGCCACTCAACGCAGCTGCCACTCTGCCACAGTACCCCCCTGCCACCCTATCACCTCCCCCAACTGGCACCCTATCCACTTGTCACCCTATCATCTCTCCCACCTGCCAACCTTCAGACTTGCCAACCTGCTACTCTACCCATCTGCTGTGCTACCCCCTCACCCACCTGCTACCCTACCACTGTACCCGCCTATCACTCTACTCAGCTACTGCCCTGCAACCTCATCCACCTGCCACCCTACCCAGCTGCCACCTGACCTACCTACCACCCCACCAGGGTAAATGGCTAGGGTGAGAGAGAATAAGTTTTATTGGGGACCAGGTTATCAAAGGTGGGAGCGGTTGAGTAAACCAGTAGCTGCAGAAACATTGGGGCAAACAGATGACCAAAGGCTAGATAGTTTGGATTGTTAAAGTGCATTTGTAAATGAATTTTAGTGGATAGATTTTTCCAGGGATGGATACAGAATGACCTCCGCCATGCTGGTCATGACAAGGCAAGTAGTGGAAGGGATAGCGAGTTGGAGAGGCTTCATTAAAGGGGAAGGTGTCATCGATCCTCCTCTCCCAATTGTCTTGGACACTGCAATGTTCACCTAAAACATTTTCTCTTAGAAATATTTTTCTCTGCTGTAAAATTACATCTGTGGGAAAAACTTAACACAGTGCCTCAAACTAATTCACCAAATTATTTTTGAAATTTGAGTGGTCACTTTTCATTAACTACATTCACAGGATTATTATTTCTTGCTAGTTACTCATTTGGAATTGGCAATGATTGAAGAAATGGATGGATTTGATTGTTCAGCTTTGTTGTTCCTTAATGCTGGTTTATCAAATGCTTTCCTGGTTTTAGATTCCTTCATTGTATATCTGCTTAGTTCTGATTTATTGCTGCTTTCTGAAAATGACATTTAAAACAATCAGTAGTTTGTGTACAGAAGTGTGATGTTCAAAATATGATTCTTGATTTATGACGCCTGAAGGGTGAAGCCTCAAGTATGATAGTGTAATGTGATAGACAAAATACACATTATGTGTAACTTTATTAATCCAGATCTCCTGTCACATTGCTCATCGATAGTCAGTAATTATGCTGTTTCAAGGGACACGCTGAAGTCTTGAAGTCAATGCACACTTCCACCGGAAAAGAACATTGGAAGGAAGTTTGCAGCATGCCTTCTCAGAGACAGTGCAGTAATTATTTTTTGATCTGTTTCTGCAAATTAGATAAAGTGTTCTTATTCTTGCTGTGTGCATATTGGCTGTGACATTTCTGACATTACAACTGTGACTATGCTTCAAAAGTACTTATTGGCTGCAAAGCGCTTTGGGACATCCTGTAGTCATGAAAGACGTTATATTAATACACGTATTTCTCTCTTTATAAGTCCTGCCCGACAATTTTACCAATGCGGGCTTTCCTTTTTACCCACTGCCAGTCCATCAGTAAATAAATTTGCTCCCTTGCATACAATAATTACATAGATAAAAAGCTCAGTGTGTGGACAGAAAACAGTGGGGACACAAATCCAAGGGTAATTAAGAATCAGCAATGTTGGTGTGGAACTGGAATCAACCAGAAGGGTGACAGGTTTCTCTGTCTAAAGGGGATTGCAGAAGCAGTTAGGATTTTATGACAATCAAAATGCTTTTGGGTACTTTTACTGACACTAGCTTTTTGTTTCCAGATCTTTTGAAATAGAATTCAAATTCTCAAACTGCCGTGGTTAAGGTTTGAACTCTCATTCTCTAGAAATATCAGTCTGTGCCTTTGAGTTACTAATCAGTAAAATAACCACCACAAGACAAAAATTTAGCACTATATATTTAGGGGATTATGATGATACAAAAAACATAAAACATTAGGAAAGCATAACTTAACTTGAAATTATCATTTGTTTTATCAAATCTGCAGCAGCACTTTTTGTTACTCAGAGATAGGGCCCCAAAATCAGTGGATTGATCCATTCTGGCCATGATCAACCATTGCCCCTAACCCTGGTAGGCTTTTCAGGGTCAGGAGGAGTTCCATAAATTGCTTGTCAATGGCAGGTGCCTGTGCCACTAGGTGCTCACCTGTCCTGGAATGATTGGCTTAGGATGCCTGCCCCGATGCCTGGCCCCCTTAAAAAACAATTAGCATCCCCAGTGACTCTGTAATTCAGATCGTCTTTGAGATCCCAAACCATGATCCCAGACTGGGCCATCATCCTGCTTATGAGTTATGTTTGATTTGGCCTTTATTGACCTTCATTGACAACATGCCAAATTCCATGGAAGCCACAAGAACCCAGACTCTTGATGTCCCCAGCCCACTTTATCACTGTGACCCTACTGAGCTGGGTGAAGGTTCCGCTCCTAATGAGCCATGAAGGGATTTCACCGCAACTGGGTTAGGGCCTGGTTCCCGGCTGTTTAGCGAGCTCCCTGATGAGGTTAGCCGCAAGTGTTGTATGCTGTACACTTCACAGGCGGTTGACTAAATCAGTTAACTTGGTAAAATGGTTAATTGGCTAATAGAAAAATATAAATGAGGATTTATCACATTATGTTGCGATCCGTCATTTCTGTCAACAAAACAAGATTTCACAAATGTCACAAACAGAATATCGCACCTTCGTTTTGATTGGTTGTTGTTAATTTCTACAAAGGAAGGTTTATAAGCTTTCTCTTTGGAAAAGAGAAGAATAAATGCCCCAATATTGCCAAATCAATCAAATCTGATATCACCAGATGTCGACCGAATTTATGATTAATCCAATTTCTTGCACGACTTCCTGTAAACGTACACCGCTGCATTTATCTCAAGCAAACAATACAGTTTATCAGCTGTAGTAACTTGGTGTGAAACTGAAATTGGGTGAAATTCAGCTGTCCATAAATCTAGACAAAGCCACCAGTTCGCAGTCATTCTGTGAGCTCAGGTCAGTTTGGATGTCTGTCACACCTGCATCCTTCATTAAAGGCGTTTATAAAATACGCAGTTTGTTGATAATTGTTCTTTCCCACTAGGACTTTCACCACCCCCATCTCTAAAATTATTTGCCATCTGTGGTGAGGAGAAGCTGTTTCATCACCAGCTGATTCAACAGCAAAACAGCTATTGTGGTGCAGTTTGTTCAAAATAAAATTAACATTATCAATGTGCCTGCAAGTGAAGCCCTATGCTGATCTAATTCAAATTTAAAGATTTGATTAATTTAACAATATTGGGGCATCGATTCTTCTTTTTCCAAAGAAAAAGCTTATAAACCTTCCCTTGTAGAAATTAACAACAGTCAATCAAAACAAAGGGGTGTGATATTCTGCTTGTGCCATTTGTGAAATCTTTTAAAGTTAAGAACATAACTGTAATATTCCAGACTCCCTTGTTGTAATGGACAATCCTAATCTGACAGGACACAGCCCAAAAGTCCATTGAAGCAGATTCTAACTCAATCTCCAAAACGCCGTTAGTGAATGCGCTTCAGCTGCATTAAGCAATTTGTTAATGTTTAGGATGACAAATATAAAAACTAATCTTCAGAGTTTTGCAGATTGAGCCCCAAAGAATTACACTGAATAAATTAAGGTACCTTGAAGGCAATAATAAGAAGTGATGGTGAGTCTGCCATACGATTATAAATCATTGATACAGATGAGTTAGTCACAAATGCACACAACCATTCACAAAAATGGGCAGCAATAACTTGTAGCAGTTAACATGGCAAAGCAAGTAATGTCATACTTAACAGACTGTCAAGTACAAGTGCTTATTATCCAAATGTTCACTAATTATTTTTCCTCAGCATATATCACTTTGTTTTTTTTTCCTAAATGAATGTCATATTATTGGTTAACAGTTGGTTGAATTTAAAGCTTATTACTAAATGGTAACGTTATGATTTTCTTTAGTTGAACAGTATGATTTTTGTCTCCCAGCCATAACCATGTTGTTGGCTATTTTGATTACTTATATTTTTGCAACAGTTCCATCTAGAAATCATAGAGGGTTAGAATTTACCAAAAGACATGGAGCAGAGTCGTGTCAGCTTTGCACTAAAGTGCAGTAGTAGGCAGGAGAAAGGACGTTTTACCTGCTGGCCGCAATGATGGCTTTTCACGCCATATCGTGTAAATCCCACCTCATTCCCAGGAAACATGCCAGGTCGCCTGCTCCATCGTCACCTCAGGCCTTCAGTAAACCGGGTGCCATATTTAAAGGCTGCCGCTGCACAGATCTAGCACTCGTCAAGGGATAGGAAGCTGCTGGGAACTGATGGCTGCCAAAGGGAGGAAATATGCCCTCTCTGGGCGAAGGCCAGCAAGCAAGGTCACCAATCAAGCATGGGAGGTGGTGGCAGTGGTGGTCAGTGCCAATGCCCTGCAAAAGACGACAGCTACCCAGTGCCGCAACAGGTTGAATGCTCTTATCTGGCAGGGTAAGTCACTCATCTTATCGCGCTTAACTTACACACTCACAAACCCATCGCTATCTCTTCTACCACTAATGTTGCACTCTCAGCCTCCCACCCTACCAGCTCACTCTGCCCTCTCTCATTCCCACCATTCGCTCCTATCATGCCCATCCTCATTTCACTCCCCAGGAGATAGTCATCGATTCCACAGACCCCTCCCTCTCACATTCACCTGGACATTGCCCCCTTACTTTTTCCTCCACCCTTACTCCTTTATCTCAGTGGACTCCTGCCTCCCGTCAATCTCCTTCCTCCCCCTGCACTCTTTCCTCCCCTTGAACTCCTGAACTCGTCTGAACTCCTTCCCTTACACCTTCCTTCTCCCTTACAACTACCTCCCCAGTTGCTACATTCTCCCCCATTACAGCTTCCTCCCAGAACACTCCCTCCCCCCCCACAGCTTCACCACCCCCATCACCATTTTTCCTGACCCCCAACCTCACCCCCTTCCTGACAGCATCATTTCCCCCTCCCAACCTCAATCCCTTCCTCTCCCAGTCAACATACACCTTCCTCTCCCAACTCCCATGTATACCTTCCTCTCCACCCCCTTGATGATCATCCATAGCAGACAACGGCCAAGACACTGATGTCCTGAAGCAGACTCTTAATGGTGACGTCCACCTTCTGTGAGCTGCTTCTCAGTAGAGCCACGTCCATCAGAATCCACCCAGCGTGCGATGCGCATGTTCCTCCAGGGTCCAGTTGCTGCCGGGCTCCAGCATCTTCGGTCCCTCGGGTGTCCACGATGTGAGCAAGGCTCTGGCAGTAAGTCCCGCCTGATGCATGTCACACATGTCAAGACGTGCTCTGCGTTGGCATGTTTTCCTGCCGATGTAGGTGGTAAACTTAACGAGGGGGGGATGATTCTGGCGAGCAGGGCTTATAATGATCTGCAGATGTATTAAAATGAAGCTCCCGAAATCCAGCGGAGGGAAAGGCGGCCTGCCACTGATGGATGGAGTGCACGATTGCAAACTGGGCTCACAACACTGTGAAGCCCAATTCTGGCCCTCCTGCCATATTGTTCGCCCATGCCCGCCATGACACCTGACGCCACCGGGCACGTAAAACTCCACCCATAAAGTCTGGTGCCAGGGTTATTTGTGGGTTGCACAGCCACATGGGCAGGTTGGAGGAACTTCTGTGGCAATGTGCCGCCATCCTGCATGGCCCCATTCCGACTGTCCAACTAGCCCTGAGAAATTTTACGGGTGGCGAGAAGACATCGAGGATCTGCTCTGGCACGCTCACACATTGGGTATTACTACCCGCCCCTGCCCCCAACCCTCCAAGCCTGTGCAGAGCTGACAAAGTTCCACCCCTTGTTTCTAACTCATTGAGAAGACGACTTGTTTGGGGGTGCGGGGGCGGAGTCCTGGGGTGGAAATTAGTCTGGACTGTTTCAGAGACAGCACAATCATAGAGCAATAGGGCCTAAAGAGTGATAAAAATAGATCCTCAGCCCTCTCCTAAATAATTGGTGGAGCTACTGGTGCAGGTCACACCTCCACAGGCAGCTCACGCGACAGAAAATGTCAATCCCGGATCACCTACCTGGTCTGGTCCACAAGGAGAGCTTAAAAAAAAAATAAACATGACGTACTTTCTCAAATCTCCTCTAGGCCTGATGTTCCTTAACACTCAGTGTTCCTGATTAGATCAGCACTGGCAGTGAACATACAACATATATACAACTCTAGGTGTTGCAGAAAGCAATCATGCTGCCAGCTATGTGCTACAAGATGCTTCAGCCAGCTGATCTCTGAGGAAGTGTTTGAGTGCCAAGCAGATCCCTGCTCCTTTGCCTCACTGCATGCAGCAGTATCTTAAGACACAGTCCCTAAATATGTGTGTGACCTTCCAGAAAACTCCTCTGCATTAGTTAATAAATATGGAATTAGGTATTTAGTTTGGAGAGCAGAATTTCTTATCTATTATTAATCAGTGTATTTTGTTTGCAGATTAAGACAGAAAACTTTAAAACATTCTTTTCTTCTGCAGCTTCTTGATTGGCTTCAGGCCCAATTAAGCTAATTTTTTAATGAAATTTCACCATCATCAAATTTCAGACCAAATAAAGTTCTGCCTTTGCAAACAAGTGATTTCATGCAATTGCCAGGTTCGTCATAAAATATTTAAAGTTTTCATGCGCTGCTTTCATGACCTCAGGGTTTGCCACACCTCAATACAGATCAAAACTTAGCAATTAATTTCCTTGTTTCTGCTGTTTTTATTGTCCTTGACTTTTTATTTTGCAATGAATTCAACAAAAACCAGGACTGCAGTCTGCCGCCAGGAGAAAAAAAACAATTTGGCTGCCAAATTTCTTTTTTTGACAGCTGCAGGGGAGAGACTTTTTACTTTAAAGAGTGAATGGGTTTTAAGTTTAGGAGTGGATGGGGGGTGGGGGGTTAAAAGTGTTAAAATTGACAGCATGTCGAGGAGCCAGCTTTTAACTTGCCGATTTCTAAATTTAACTGCAGCACACTTGGCTGCATGTGCGAAATATCCCAATCCCCTCCCCACTGGGAGAGGTGGGTTGTCAATTTAAATTTGTTAGCAGGTCAAAAACAGCTATTTTAACAGGGGTTTTCAACTTTTAACTGTGGGGGCATGGGTACCCTGTGCTTCCTGGAAAACAAAGCCGGAGCACAGAGGCAACTGAAGCGGCTGAAGAAATGACAGGTTAAAAACCGCTTAGGCACTGCGGCATCGCACCCGCTGAATTGAAAGGCTTTTTTCCTCAGTGCTTGGGCTGAGTGAGTTTTCACTACTTGGGGTGGGGGGGTATTGCTAATACTTTAGAAGTTATTGTTACCACTTTGGCGATGACTTTCGCTTCTTTGATGATCACTTTTACTACTTTGCAAGTTTGCACGTCTGATTTTCACTTTCCCTCTGTCACATATCAGATCAGCATAGTTGCCACTTATGCTGCTTTACCCTGGATCTCTGATGAGGGCTAAGATGAGCGCCAGTGGCAGCAGGAGGATCATCAGCAGCACAGAAACAACCTTTTCTTCATAAAGGAGGAGGGGGGTGGGGAATGAGCACAACAGTGCAGCTCACAGGAGATGATACCTGCAACACTGGGTCTATAGACAGGGGATCAGCTACCTTGACACCAGTGGCTCAGGAGGTTCAGGGTATCATGTCGGACTATCACAGTCATTTGCGCCTCCTGGAAGGAGACCTGCTGCCAGTGCATCCGGAGGTCACGCTGTGCCAGTGGCTGTCAAAGTGACCACTGCCCTTAATGTCTTCACCTCAGTATCATTCCAAGGATCTGAAGGAAGTTTTTGCAGAATATCACAGTCAACTGTCCACAAATGTATCACACAGGGGATCAATGCCATGCTTGACACGGCAGGCAATTACATTAACTTTGCCACTGATGAGATCAGTCAGATCAGCTCAGGTTTGAGGCTTTAGTTGGCTTCCCACAGGCGCTGGGCATCATTAGCTGCACCATGTGGCAACCAAGGCACCAGCAGGTCACCCAGGAGTATTTGTGAAACACAAGATTACCATGTAGATGTGTGCACGATTCTCAGGGAGCTGCCACGATTCATTCATTCTATGTGAGTCCAACCTCTCTGAGCACTTTGAACCTCAGAACAGACTTACTATCTGGCTCCTTGGACACCAAGGCTATCGACATAAACATGGGTTGACACCTGTGAGGATGACACCCAAACAGTGAAGCCCTAGAGTGCTACAATTATAGCCATATGGCAACAGGATGTGTAATAGATCACGACGTTGAGATGGTGAAGATGCGAATCTCTTGCCTGGACAGAACTGGAGACGGTCTTCAATATGCACCGGGATGGCTCTCGAAAATGCTTGGCCTGACAGATCGCAACATCGAGGTTTCGAACTGCAGGAGGAACAAGGTGCAGCGCGCATTGCCTCTTCAGAAGAGAAGGGACAGGAGGAATATGATGTTGTCATGGCACCAACAATGGGGACATTGCTGCTCAAGATGCTTAGAATGCCCTCATTATAACCCGATGTTGTTAGGTTGCGCCAGTGCCCCGGCTATCAGTCACATGCTGAAACCCACGTGAGCCTGTTGTCCCCAACACAAAGCAATCCTGCAATCAATAAAGCATCTCTATCACAGACACCCAGCTTCAAGTCTTGTTTTGTTCATCACTAGCGAGAGGGCCACTCGCCAGTAATAGGGAAAAAAATGGGCAAACCTGGAAAGGAATGGAAATATAAAAGCAAAATACTGCAGATGCTGGAAATCTGAAAGTAAAAACAGAAAATGCTGGACAAACACAGCAGGTTTGACAGCATCTGTGAAGAGGAAAACAGAGTTGATGTTTTGCATCTGTATGACCCTTCTTCAGAGCTAATGCAAACAATTCATTTCTACCTGGCTCAAAAAAAAACAAAAACATGGGCCTGGAATGGTTGCGACCGGGTTGTCAGTAGATCCCCAGGCGGTGTGCGGGCTCACTGCTGCACATCCCACCCAGAGAGTTACGAGTGTGAGAATCTCTTTCTGCACTGTATCAACGCGTGAGATACCCCACTACTTCTACTGACCTCCTCAGCCAATTCGAGCCATGCTTGCGCGTCATTGCAGAGGCTGGCCTCTTCCTGCAATCGGTTGGGAACAATGTCTTTCTGCGGGCCCTGACAGCTCACAGGATGGCCTCCGAGAACCGTTGAGAGTCCATCATTGCACTTGCTCTTCATAGCTCTGTAATGGATTTATTCTGACCCCTAAAGCGTCCCATTAAACAATGAAGCTTGAAGAGTCAGGTGTGTGCCGGGATCACGCCTGCCCATTCCAAATTGACCTGGAAACCATGAAGTAGGGGCTACTTTTCTAGCTGAATTAAAAAGCCCAGGCAAAGCCCACTCTATCCACTTACGGGTTCCTGACCCACTGCTGGACTCCCCTGCTGTGAACAGACCTAAATGTTAAAATTCTGCTCTTTAAGTTTGTTACTTTGCAAATAAATTTTAGTGGAAAATTGAACCATAACCCAACCAGTGTGATTTCCCAAATGGCCCCAAGGCAGAAGCTTTACCTTCTTAATGCTTTACAAATTATGCAGTGCATAACACAGCGCTCTCTGTGGATGAAACAGCACAATACAAGCAGCATCTTTCTGGAGAAAAAAAGCACTGAGCAGAATCTTCTGGGCTCTCGTTGAGTGGGAAGCTTGGTGGGCAGGAAAACTTAATTTAGTGGGAGGGCAAAAGTCAGTTTCCTGATGGTGGGATGAATTAAGTTTCTGGAACCTTAAAGGCAGCTCGAGCTTCCCGACGATCAGTGTCGGTGACGGCAGGGTGAGGCAATCATCTTATCACTCTAAACCCGCACACTCAGGAAGCCATCCTGCATTCCCTGGCATCTCACTCACTGCCAGCTCAAGGGACATCAACAATCACTGTCTTACACAAACCATCATAGCTCACCTGGCCTCATCTCCTCTGGAGACTGCCTCCTCAGCCCTCACCCCCTTGAGGCCACTTGCACAGATCAACATGTGCCCCCACGCACACCCTGGGATACCCTCCTTCCCCAGTACAACCCTCACCCTGCACCCTCTTCCCTTGCCTCAGGCTACTTCTCCCCCTTTGCCAAGCAAGCCCTAGCCCTGCAGCCATCGAAAAGCCGTCACTGCTTGGTGGGCAGAGACCACCCGTGAGACTCCCTAAAAATGACGTGGTGCTGTCTGCGAAGCCTGGTGCTGATGACCGCGAGTGCTGCCCAAAGCCAGGTAGGCAAACAAACCTCGAAGTCCCGAGCAAAGTGCAGCGCTCCAGGTGCTGGTGCAGTTGTAAAACACGTCGATGCGATTGCCCGGACGATCCAGTGTTGGGGAGACGGTTCTGGTGAGCAGGGCTTAGAATGAGATACTGAAGTGTTGGCATTAAGTTCCTGGCATGCGGCGGTGGGAAATGCGGCCTCACTGGTGGAGAGGACGATCGCAAACTGGTTTCATGAAGGCGTGAAACTGATTTTTGGCTGTCTCACCATATTGTCCCCCTTTGCCCGCTATGATGCCTGATGCCAACAGGCCCAGAAAATTCAGGACCAAGGTCATCTTTGTCTGCAAAAGGGCATACTGATGTGTTTGTATTGTAAGAAGGAGAATTCACTGCAAGCTCCCGCTAGATGATATGAACACCTCTTGAATCATTATCAATTAATTTAAAATCACCAATCAACTTCGATGGAGTATTGCACATCACTCTTACGAGATTCCCCCTTTGCTGAACTGTAAGAGAAAATAAAGAGGCTTTAGCCTTTGGATGACTTAATCAAAAGATGCTTTAAGCTGACCATTCAGTAAAGTTTAAAGGTTAAAACATTCTTTGTATATAATACCGATTATGAAAGTAAGAAACAAGTGAAAGTCATTATAGGCGTTGCCACTGGAAAACATTACAAAAAATCTATTGACCAGATAAAAGCTCACTACATAATAAAGCTTTCCTCAACAATTAAATAATTGCCCAATAATAAGTAATAATATAGCCTTATAAAATGTGGGAAGAGTTTACACAGAGAGGTAACACCCACAGTGGCTAAGGATGATGTACTTCAATTCAATTGGGTATAAAAATGAGTTTTTGCCATAGAAACTCAGAAGTGTTGAAAAGAAATATTAAGTCAATGCTTCTCAAGCTTGTTGAGTAGCTGGACATTTAATTGAGCAGTTTTTGTATCCTGTTAGTCAGGCAGCTAAACTACTTGGGGATTTAAGGTACCACTTTGAGCATTTGATGGATATTCTGAGATATTTTAATCTGTAGCCCAGTAAGAATCCTTTTTTAAATACAGGATTCTATCTTAGAACTAAGATTATGTTTCCCATCTTTCTATAATATTTAAAGCTGGCATTATCCGCTTATAGTAAATTATAGTTATAGTTATTTTAAATTTGTAAAATTTGGACTTGTAAATAAGTTCATAAAATCTAATGGCACACGTAGTATCCTGTATACAACTTTAAAAACCCCCTCTCTGGTATACTAAAAAGTGGGGAGATCCAACTTTTGAAGACCCTTCCAATAACTGGGTAATTATAACTTACCTGATAATTATTTTAAAAAGGCTATTTAGAAGAAGGTAATATCTCTTGGTGATTATCTTCCTTGAGGGAGAATTAGTTCACTTACTCAAGCCCACAAGTGTCTGTAGGAGGTGGCTATTTTAAACTCGAGTAAAGGTTACTCGAGTCCTGATCCGGGATAGCCCCAAAGAGGTTAGGGTTATAATCCACTTCAGGATCAGGTAGGGTCATGAGTGGGTAGTGGGTGGTGGGGATCACAGAAAATCTTGAGAATGGGAGGGGTCAGGAGCAGCATGAGCATGTCGATGATTATAGGCTCGGGGATGGGTGGGAGGTGGGGTGCAGCAGGTAGATCAGAAATTACACCACAGATAATAGTAGGGCCAAGGGTAAATGTAGGAGTTTGAAAGGTTACAGAATGAGGAAGAATGCCAAGGCAGCGATTGTGTAGAATGATGAGGGAACTTGGTGGGTAAAAGGGGATGGGTAGAAGGTACTGGCCAAACCTCACATGCACAATGCTGAAGCTGTCAAAGCTGTTGTGCAGTTCGTAAAACCACTCAAGCACTTAATATGGGAGGGATCTCATTGGGTGGGAAGAGTTGATGCTTCATTTTTTGGGGGGCCGAGTAAAGGGGCACTCTATTAATTATTAGCTTACTCTTTGGAGAACCAGGATCAGCTGAGTTCACCTCTTGAGGTTCCAATGCCCAATAAACCATGATTGCTTCATGACAAGTGAATCACTTTCCAGTGAGAACCTATCAATGCCATACATTGTTTGCTGATTGGCATCTGCTGCTGTCAGAGGAAGGGAGGTGGATGTCTCCAAGGGGCACAGATGGTTGACGGCAGCCAAGTTCCAACTCCAAACCTCCATTCACCTGGGTAAATGCTCATGGCTGACAAGGGCTTATGTGGTAAGTCTTCCTATAATGCCAAGGCAATATTCTCTCCTTAGAGTCTCAAGGGCAATGGAGACAATCTGTAGTGTCTGAAGGAGGGTTCTTGCGCATGGCTCTCATTACCCTGGTCAATGCGCAATGTCTACAGGCACATTCTCAAGGGCAATTAGCGATGAGCAACAAATGTTGGCCTAGCCACATCCCGTTGATGAATAAAATAAACATTCAGGTACGAATGGGAGGAGCACTTTTTTCTGGTCCTCTGGGATATCCTTCACCTGGACGGGAGACTATGTCTAGACAGATGCCAGGCACAGGGCTTAGCATTTGCTCAAAAGGCTCAGAGATGGAGGCAAATCTACAATGAATATGCTGACTAGCTGGATCATTGCAATTTGCAAACATCGGGTACATCACAGGCAGTGCAGCTACCTGCAGATGAACACGAGGCACTGTTGGAGGTGCCTTAACGTCCCAGAATATGGTTGCTCACATATGCAAGCTGCTCCGCGAAGACTTGTGTCCACATGGACTAGGAGACAATTCTATGCTGGTGACATTAAAGGTGACGGTGGCCCTAAACCTCTTTTCCAGTGGCTCTTTCCAGGGCTCCACTGGAGACCTGTGCAGCATCTCCTGTCAGTGAAGCACAAGTGCATCTGGGAGGTGACAGATGCCCTGTTCAGGAGAGCACACCAATTTGTCAAGTTCACTTGGATCCCAAGAGCCAGGCAGCCAGAGCGATGTGTTTTGCAGCAATTGCAGGATTCTCAAGTGCAAGGAGCTATTTATTGCACACGTGGCATTGACAGCTCCTTGGCATCAGTCACGTTAACAAGAAAGGTCTCCACCCTTTGGAAGTGCAGTTGATATGTGATCGCTCCAGACAAATCCTGCAGGTTTGTGCATGGTTCCCAGGGAGCTCTCACTTTGCCTACATTCTGAACCTCTCAGGTGCTGCAAGTTTTTGAAGGACCTCCATAATTGCAACCCTGATTCCTTGGGAACAAATGGTACTCAGATCATCTGGCTGATGATGCCAGTTTGCTGTCTGCAGAGTATTGCTGAGGAGACATACAATGCCGCTCATGCATCCACAAGGTCCACGATTGAGCAGACGGTAGTGTCCTAAAGATGAGGTTTAGATATTTGGACTGCTCAGATGGAGCTCTCCAATATTCCCCACAGATTGTAGCCCGGATCATCATTGTCTGCTATGCCCTGCATAACCTCGCTCAACAAATGGTGGATACCTTTGCAGAGGGAATCACTGAGGTGTGACATGTCTCCTCTAAAGAATAGTACAGGGAAGGCGATGGTGATGACGAATGACAGGATTTCACAGAAGCACATGCAGAGGCCAAGAGTACAATAGCTAACAGTTTTCAGGCAAAGCTGCCAATAATTATCCTTTACTATTTTACTTTCAATCCTCTGCTAGCTGCAAGGTCACAGTTCTTTATTTGTAACACACGTTATTGTTTACTCTTGTGTACCTTGACTTATGACAACTGAATTAAATTGTACCACTTAATGACCACCCTGCTGGTGGTGTGATCATTTGCATGCACCAAACTGTGTTTATATACAGACCCCTTGCACCAATGTGTGCATCAGAGCAACACTCTATTCTCCTGTGTCTTTGGGCACCTATAAGTAGAAATGAAATTTTGCCCAATTGCTCATAAAGTCAGTATGTATGACACATTGAAAGGAACACGATTTCTTATCTCTTCAGGAATGCACTCTTGTCACCCTCATATCTGCTCCCAATGGGGAGTAAACCTTGCAGAGAGTGCTTTCAGACAGAACCAGAAATGTTGGTGCAGAGGGAAGGACAGATCAGTAGACCATTTGGCCACTGAAGATTGCTCCTCTATGAACCTTGATCAGGGAAGTTCTTATGACTGCTCCCCACTCACATGCAGTAACACCATATCCCTTGACGTCTTTATCAGCTTGACAATTATTGAAGTAACTGTGGAGCCCACTCAAGGACAGTGTCTCAATTTGAGCTATGGGGTGTGGAGGTCCAACCACTCACGAGCCTTCAGTTGGTGAGTCCTACACATCTCAGCCCTGGATGGCCTTCGTATTACTGTGAGACTGTGTTCCATCATTCTAGACACCCCAGCCAAGTTAAAAACCTTTCCTACATGGACCCTGCAGAGCCCTGTAAGATCTCTTGATGCTTCACATAGATAACCTCTCAGTCATCCACATGGTCCAGCACACAGGCCCATTCTATTTGCTCTTAGCTTATGGGATAAAACCCCGGTCTTTTAATGAAGTCCAGTGCACATTGGTTGCAATTGGTTGTGAGGTCTATTCCTACCCTTCTTAAAGAGATAAGCAGGGCAAATAATTCTCCATGTGAGGTCTCACAAAGGCTTCTGTCAATTGCATAAAAAGCTCTTTAATCCTACACAATCCCGCTTGCCTTCAAGGCCAACTTGCCCATTTGCCCCTTACTCTCAGTGTTCACCTCCGTGTTAGCTCAATATTCCACTCAAACAAGGATCGCTAGGAATGGACAGGCATTCACACTTCCTCACTTTCCTAATATCGAAGGAAGCCTCTGGTTTTCCATTGTTCAGAACAGTGTAGAGCTTCACTCTTTCAACCCTCCGACTGCAGCCACAGAGTTCCTTGCCACGCACTATTAATTCGCCTTGAACTCTTTTCATCAGCCTCACATCTCTCATCAGGACAACATCAGGAGATGCAATGACTTTGCTGCATACTTTGCGGAGACATCATTCTCAGGGCTCAGAACCCGGTGACCTGCAAGTAATGGATTGCATGATGTGTGACCAGGCTGCAAACTCTCAAACGATGGCCAGTGTTAAGCATCCTCACGTTGGAGTATTCAGCGATCACAATGTTGATAACGCGCAAGAAGTGACTCTGTAGGAGGACATTATTACACTCTGATGGGGGAACCGAGTTCCATGTCCTTAAATGTCCATGACCATTGAAGCAACTAGCAGCAAGGTAAGAATCCAGGAAACTACCAAATAGTGCATGTGAACAAGTATATACAACTGCAAAAAGTATATACAACGGTTGTACACCCATGCCACCTATGTGCCTTCTTTAGTGTTCATTTCTACCACAACTACTATGTGCAGCCCTGACAATCACAGCTGAGATGGAGGCAGCCTGCTGACTGCTATGCCCTGTAGACTGGAATGACTTTGACAGACATCCTCTGGTGGCCCGAGACCCAGAGGGCCCCGGCCTGCTAAGGGTTTTCTGCACAGGTGCAAGTGCAGCCTCCTTGGCCTGACCTGCTGGAGGCAATGGGGTCACTGGCAAAATGGCTGGGCATCCGTGGAATGTCCTGGATGAATTCCCCTGGAGCTGGCTGGTACTTCTCCTCCCTATCTGTGCCCGATGTCACCTTCCTGACTCCTTGAGGAGAAGGGGCATCTGGAAGGAGGCTGTGGTGCCTCATACCCCCTCTTGCCTGCACTGTAGCCATGACTAGTGACAGAGTGCAGGTCCAAGCGCACATCCGGCAGCCACTATTTTCTGGACCCGGATCTCCAAAGCAGCTTTGCCTTTCCATGGGGGAAGCCAAGCACTTGCATGCCAGAACCACAACAGCCTTCAGTCCAGCCTGCGCACAGCCTCTGACAACTCTGCCTGATGTACCCCTGCCTGTCTCTGCATCTCCAGCGTCTGTGTAATGGCCGAGTGCAGAGGCTGGTTATCTGCATGGGGCTGAGCAGGGGCCAGGTCTCCAGTAGTCCTCCGAATGTCAGAGAGCTTGGTTGTCACTGCCTCCATCAGCTGTAGGCCCTGTGAGGTGCCCACTAGATTGTGACCCTGAGCCTAGTGGTGCACACACCAAGGTGAATGCTGCGCTGTTGGAGGATGCAGGTGAACGCTGTGACAGGGCATCCTCTGAGGATTGAGAGTCATCATCCTCCAAGGCGGGGTTGGAGCAGGAGATGTGAGCTGGCTGGCTTCTTTTCCTCCCCCTTTTCTTGCAGGTACCCGGAGTGGCGAGGAGAAAGATTTAGCAAGTGCCGAAGCAGGCTCCCTTATTGAAACAACGTCTCACTCTGACAGTGCATCTGACAACTGCAGACTAGAGGCATCTCCACTGGCTCTCTGGGGGAGCACTGTCTGGCCTTTGAGGCAGGCATGATCACAGTCTTTCCCAGCTCGTGTGGCGGCCTCCTCCTCAAAAATGATGAGGACTGTCTCCTATTGAGTGTTTTTGTCCTGCGGACAGAAGGATTGAATGTCACCCCAGTGGGTTCCTGAGCATTTTAGGAGCATGTATGCCTATGCTAGCTCCTGATCCCTCCCAGTAACCAGCACAACATCCTGCAACTGATAGAAGATTGAGAGCATGGAGTGGCTGGTACATCTGAAACATTGCTCCTTACTGAAATTCAGATAGGGGACATACTGAGTACCCATTGTGGGTACAATTCAGTGCACATGTCCAATCTCCTAATGAGTCTTGTGACCCAAAGTCCTGTCTGATATCCCTCTGTACTCTCACATTTACACTGCCTGGTGCTATTGCGAGTGTCACTCATAAATGAAGTGAGTAGACAGTGCCACTTAAAATGGCAAAGTGCTTAAGATCATTCTTCCTTTCTCAGCATTGCTGGCCGCTTCTTTTGTGTGCCCCATAGGTACTAACTTCTGCCGTGACCTCCACCCAGGCTGCCATGGTCAGACAGGAGGGCCTCCTGCTGCCATCACTGGGAAACAGGGCCTCCTGCCTTTCCGGATGGCTTACAGGAGAACCTGCAGGGAGGCATCGCTGAACCATGGGGCCACGCATTGTCATCTCTGCAATATTTTGATAGGTTCAGAAACTGGAGCTCCTGGCTTGAGGGGAGTGAATGGCTGTCTCAGTGCCCTTTAATTATGGCACCTGGACCTATGACCCCCTGGTGCAATGGTAGGGATGGTGGCTTCTTGATCTCCCCTGCCACAAAGATTTGCCGAGCTCCTTGCGCATGCATATGCAATGAGCTGAACAGTAAGATCGCAGGGGGCCAGACATCCCAGCCCTGAGCGAAAGTCACTCTCATTTCCACTCATGCCTCCCAACTTATACTCCAGGACAGAATATACTGCCCACTCTTACAATTAACTTTTATGGCCGGAGAGTGCTGAGAATGTGGAAATCGCTACCACAGGGAGATAAAGAGCTAGCTGAGGAAGGATGGGGAAAAGGTGGAATGGAGGCTTGAGTAAGCATCCAGCATGGACTGGTTGGGCTGAATGGCCTGTTTTTATGCTATGTATTATATGTAATTCTGTATGTTTGAGCGTTATAGAATTGATTATCATCTCTATTTTAAATAATCTTTCTCTGCTATATCAAATAAATTAATTCTCACCAGTGCAATATGAGTACAGTTAGTTTGAACAGGCCTGGCCTTGATCTAGTTTAACTTCATGTAATTTTAAATTCTTTGCCAGTAAAAACACTCCTCCTGTTTTCCAACCAACGGTTATTCAGAGGAATCCTCTTGAGAAAAACCTGCTAAAGAAATTAACTAGGACTTAAATGCACTTAAATGAAGTGCATCATCTACAGGCCTTGAGTAAACTGAGTGAGCAACATATTCCTCTGTGAACGCCTGTCAAATTGCCATGCTTACAGACAAAAACCACTCTGAAATTACCCAGATTTGAAAAAGAAAAATCAGCTACTTGTGGATTAACTGTGGCAAATGAAGCATGTTGGTCTAAAAATCCAGAGACATTGTTCCAGTTGTACAGGAACAAAACAGTCATTGAATCAACCTGCATGGTGGGTGGAGCACACATTGCTCCTTACATGCCAGGGCTCACAATATTGGATTGGGTTGCTCCTTAGGCCTCCAGGGGCACATGCCGTTAATAATTAAAATAATGAATAAACAATTCAAACTAGTCTCTGACGCTTCTCGCAGCAGTAGGGTTTCTCATATTCGGCTGTCCCAGTGCCTGGCTTTGAGCATAATGAGCTCGCCCAACACTGTGTGGTGCTAACAGGCAGGAAAGGCCCATCAGCAGTGCCACCTAAAAGGGTTCAGCCACTGATTTTGTTGGTTTGTTATTTGAGGCTGCTGCTTAACGTCTGGGTGATATTTGGCCTTTCTCAAAGCGTGAAAATTTAACTCCAGCTGGTGAGTCGAACACTTTACTGGTGCTGTATTGCTTTTATCTGCCTTCACAAGAGTTCTGCTGCAGTCAAGGGTGGATTGCTGGGTCTGCCTTTGAGACTGGCAGATGGGAAGGAGCCACAGGGAAAGCAGAAGCCTGGGACCTCACCCTCTGATTGTGTGAGATCTTGCCCTGCATAAAGACAGATGACAACGTCTGAGCAAGGCACATGTCAGGCCAAATGAGAAGGATTCCATGGACTGGATGAGGAGGCCAGCTCCAGAGGAGATGAGGCCAGGTGGAGATGTGAGGGTGTGTGTGAGAGAGTGAGTGGTAATGTCCCTTGAGCTGGCAGTGAGTGAGATGCCAGTGAATGTGTGGTGGGCTTGTGAGTGGGTGAGTTGAGATTGATAAGGTGGTTAACTTACCCTGGTAGCACTGTTGAGATCATTCATCGATTTTCTGCACTGGGTGGCTGATCTATTGTGCGCAGCATTGGCACTGACCAGCTCTCCACCGTCTGCCAAGCCAGAGTGATGAGACTGATGGGCCTCCACGGTGTCCAGAAGGTGTCCCAGGGACGGGTCACTGAATCGGGAGGGTGCAATCTTTCTGGCTTTTGGGGCCATGCCTTCACCGGAGCACACCTGGGCTGCAAGCATTGAGAAGTGTGCGCATGGCTGCAGTTTAAATATGGCGCCCGGCGTGAGGGAGCAGAGAGGTAATGCCGTGGTGGACCAACCTGAGGCCACCCACCAGTGATCCAGCGTGTTTCCCGTTACTGCATAATTTTGAGGCGGGGAGGGGACGATATGGTATGAAACACCGCCATTGTGGCCACCAGGTGAAAGTTCTTTTTTCACGCCTGCTACCGCACTTAGTGCAGATCAGAGGCAATTCCGTCCCTTAGTGGTTCTGCGGCCAGTTTTGCCGAAACATGGATATTCTTCTACAGTGCTCCCCCCGGATCTTTCCAGCAACCTTTAAGCAGGAACAATTTAAGGCAAACCACAATGAGCCATTCTAAGCTCACACTCTGCGCTCTGGCGTTGAGTTGACTAAACAGCGGTCCTCAAAGGGCCACTCAGGAAGCTACCACAAGCATGTTTTAGGCTTGTATTTTTGTACAGCTGTTATGGTCAGGAAGGCTCCAGCAGTGCTACTGAGCTGGGTTCGCCTCCCCTCACAACCATACCCCATCCCCAGCTCTATCCCCTGCCCAGTCCTTCCCCTCCCTTCCCCTCTCACCAGGACCTACTTGAAGGTGCCACCAGTGTCCCAGCCGGTTGACAAGCTTGTGGCCCCAAAGCACCTGAGCTGCCTTGGGATACCCTTTTGGAATGTGAAGCTGGCTGGTCAGACTCAAATGATGGAACGACCTAAAGAGTTGACCTAAAAGCTCCTGCACATTCAGTCAGGCACTAGATTTCATATGCCTGGGCTTCCAAAAGGTAACTTGAGATTTGCAATTAAAATGTTTAGCTAACATTAAAACCTTGTTACTGAACACCAATAATCAGACCGAAAATTTGTTTTCATATGTACCTTTTCTGGAGCCTCAGCTGTGTTAACATTTCTCGTTGCACGCACTCAGAAACAAGGACAAATCTGCTGTGAAATCTCTGAATCACATCGCCATGTTGGCAACAATAAAATATCTGCATAAGTGTGCAATCTAACTGCCAGCTCCTACAAATATACTTGCACATTTTGGAAATTCGGTCACAAAACTTTAACAATCAATTGCCCTCTGCATTTGAATTCCCGGGACCCACGTGGTGAAGCCATACTTAAGAATAAGTTGCATACTTTAGCAGGAAACGCTTTGGGCAGGATTTTCGGGTCGTCGGGAGGGCCTGAGAGTGGCCCGGAAATAGCCCGCCACCCACGATTGGCCCCCGACCGCGATTTCACGCCTGGATGGCCAATTGAGGGCCAGCCTAGCGTGAAGTGTGCGCTGAAAGGCTCAGCGCTGCCAGGGTGGGGTGGGAGGAGGGCGAGAAGTTAGCATAGGCGCGGGACAGCGTGCAATGAAAGAGTCCTGAAGGCAGAGGGCTGCCTCGGGGAGCTGAAGAATATAAAGCCATCAAAAATATGGTATATAACTGCAGAGAAAAATGCCCACGCATCAGACTCGCTCGCCTAAATGTATGCATTATAAAAATTCTGTTGAAATATTTAAAATATTTTCTTAAATTTAATTACAGAAACCTCATCCCACCCTTGGAGGAGGTTTCCTGAAAAATGCAAAGGTCGCCTGGCCAATTTGCCTGCCCACCAACCATACTGTTGGATGGGCAGCAAATAAATCACTGTTGATACTTTAATGGTCCTAATAGGCCTCGTAATTGTTGGTGGGAGTACTGCCAACTCTCATGTACGCCCGCCGACTGAAATAGCATGTGTTACTTTACACCCAATTCGATTGGGCGCACCCTTGCCAGCTGGGCATAAAATTCTGCCCCTTGTCTCCTTTACTTGTTTAGGTAACTTTCGCTTTTAAAGCACACATCCTTCCGCATTTATTTAGAAGTCTATTAGCTGGTAAATTAGCAAAGTATTTAAGATTCATGGTAGTGTTTTTACTTTGACTTGGATTGAAGAGTGAATGACTTAACGAGGTTTTCCTGGATTGGCCCAAGAACCAATCATTTGGGGGTCATTTGGGCTGAAAAAATGTCAAAAATCTAGGTGGGTCAGAGTGTTTAACTATAATGCAAACAGTGCAAAAATAATTACTAAGGAAAATATGAGCTAATACCTTAAAGCTGGTACAGATTTGTTGAAACTGTGGTTGACTAACTTGATTGAGTTCTTTGATGAAGTAACAGAAACAGATGATGAGAGATGACAGTGTTGCTTATATGGACTTTCAAAAGGCATTTGACAAAGTGACACGTTAGATTTGTTAGCAATATCGATGCCTATGGGATTAAAGGGGCAGTGGCAGCTTCAATACAAAAATGACAAAGGAACCGAAAGCAGTGGTGAACGGCTGTTGGTTAGACAGGAGGGAACTGTGCAGTGGTGTTTCCCCCCACCACCCCAGTTTGGCAGTGGAACCACATGCTCTTTTTGATATGCTTTAATGGTGTGAACTTGGGTAAACTGGGCATAATTTCTAAATTTTCAGATGATACAAAACCCAAAAGTACAGTTAAACAATGGGGAGGATAGAAAGAGACTTCAGGAGGACATAGACAGATTGGTGAAATGGGCAGGCATATGGCAGACAAAACTTAACACAGTATAAAGTGATTCATTTTGGTAAGAAAAAATCAAGAGAGATAATCTGAACTAAACGGTACCATTTTAAAGGGAGCTCAGAAACATAGTGCAGAATTTCTACCTCAGTAAGCGGGTGGGTGCCTGACCCGCTCGATCGTAAAATGACGTGCATTGACGTCGGGCGAGTGTCCCAATGTCAACGCGCAGTCAGACGATATTTTGGTTGACAGGCACGCAAGGGAATTGGCAGTACGCCCGCCGACAATTAAGAGGCCTGTTAAAGCCATTAACGAGGTAATCGAAACAAATTTTTCGTTGCCCGTCCAACCTTACGGTTGGCAGGCAGACGAAAAGGCCAAATGGTTTTCCACTTTTTTGGAAACCTCATCCATGGGCAGGATGAGGTTTCCAACACCAAATAAAAATGAAATAAAATTTTGTAACTTTTCATTTATAACACGTCCCTCCTCATGTGACAGAGTCGCTTGAGGGGACATGTCTTATGACATTTTAAGGATTTTTTTTTTGAAAACTCTGTCTCCCTGAGGCAACTCTGTGTCTTCTTGAGATTTTCAAGGGCATGCGCGAAATTCCCCACTCACCCTCCTCCCCCCGCCCTCACAGGCAGCGCTGAGCACTGCCACTCACTCTTCACGCTGGCCAGGCCCAGCCTTGATCATGGGTGGCAGGCGGCTTCTCAACCGGCCCCGCCCACACCCGCTGAGCCTGCCCAACAAGGGCAAAATTCTGCCCAGTACCATAGAGATGGGTATGGAGGCAGGTCCAGACCCAAGATGAAAAAAACAGTGTGTTGGGCCTCTGACTTGTCCTCACCTCAGAGTGATGTTTCTGGAAGCAGCATTAAATCAGTAGTGGCAGGCAGCCGATGGTCACAATTAAGCACCAACTTCGGAGCAAAATGGTGATACCACAACAGTCAACCTGATGCTGGCAGGTGCCTCATGGTGGCAGGTTGAGGGTATCAACTCCTCCAATAAAATCCACCCCCCCCAATCCCAGAGTCACAGGAATCGGCAGTGGCTGCAGTCAAAAGAGGTTCCCCCGCCTCAATGATGGCCTGACAGCTGTGGCCATTCTTTATTTTAAATTTGCTGAATTATTTGGAGAGTATCTCCATTTTGGGACACCCTCATGCTTCCCAACCTGCATCAGCAGCGTCCACCCCTCCCCTTGAGGTTGCCAGTTGTTCAAGGGTTTGGGCCATCTGATTGGTCCTCCCACCATGAGAACCTTTAATTGGATGGAGAACACTCAGGCAGCCTCTTAACTGGCCACCTCTGGATGATCCTGAAATAGGGCACACCTCTGAACCATGTGGGACCGGGACATGGTATTGTCTGTACATAAGTGTTTGAAGGTGGCAGGACAAATTCAGAAGGCTGTTATAAAGACTGAGGGGATCCTTGGCTTCTACATTACCAAGAAAACTATGGTTTGGCCTCATTTCTGGGCATCACACATTAGGAAGGAAGACTACCTGGGATGAAAGATTTCAGTTACGTGGATAGATTGAATTGCTTTTGAGTAGAGAGTGTGAAGGGAACATTCAATACAGGTGTTCCAGATCTTGAGTGGGTAGAGAAAATAAACAGTAACTGTTTCTGGTGACAGGAGGTTCAGTAACTAGAGGATACAGATTTAAGGTTGTAATAAACTTAGTGTATCGGACAGTTTTTTTACTTGAATGAGATAACTATATTTACCGAGCTCTTGAAGAAGCTACATGCTTGAACCAGGTCCACATCTAGAAAGCTCCGCCCCTAAGATTACCCGCACTTAGGGCTGATTCGTCAGTACAATCACGTGGCCCCTAAAAACGTAGGAGAGGTTTTACCCACAATCACCACAAAGGTAATTGACAAACGAGTCAGAGGTAGCATGAGGGGAAAATATTTAGCGAGGTGATATGATCTGGAATGGAGTGACTGAGTGGGAGTGGATTCAATAATAACTTTCAAAAGGGAATTGGATAAATATTTGTAAAAGAACCTTTACAGGGCTGTGGCAAAAGAGCAAAGGAGTGAAACTAATTTAATAGTTCTTTCAAATTGCTGGCACAGGCACAATGGGCCTCCTTCTGCATTGTATCACTCCAAGAACCTATGATTCTATAGTTTTTTAAAAGATGGGCGTGCTTCATTGCAAAGTAAATCTCACACATTTTTTGCCCAGGGAAGATACTTAGCCATCATACAAACTTTTCAAAGTATTTTACATTATCATGTGTATCGTGAATTGAAGGGTGGCAATTGGGATGTTAGCAAGCACAATTAGGCTATGAAGACTTCTGGATAATGAGTTTCTCTTTAGGAAAAGCTAATTCTCAAGGAAATGTGACAATGGTAAATATCTAGACAAAAATAGAAACGACAGATGTACTGTTTCATTGATCTTGGATGTAAATCAGAAAAAGCACAGACTTTTTGAGTCGTTAATATGGCCTTTAAAGATTCATTCATCACAATCATAATTGAAACGAACATGCCGCTGATTCAATGATGACAGAAAAAGACCTATTTTTGTAACCGGCTTTCAAACCGCTACCTGACTGTGATAATATCTATGCTCTTCCATCATCTTGCAATCCAATAAATTTTAATAGCAGTGATAAGGATGCCTGTCATTTAAATTACAGCTATTTTAAGACCTACTTTATCCTCCATAAGCTATCAATTAATTATAATTACTACTTTTCTCAGAATTTCAAATGGCTGTATATTTGTCACCTCCTCACAAAAGCACAATTTTTGCCAAGAATTGTTAATAGTTTAGAGAGCAGGTGCATTGCACAGAGAGCTAGTCAACTGGCAGTATGAAATTTTAATGAAATCTGTAGTTAATCAGTGTTTCAATGTCACCTCCTTCGGAAATGAATTAAAATATAATCAGTGGTGTGTGTATTCTATAATTGCCCTATGAAGAATGTTAGTAAAACTTATGCCCTGTTTTATTGTAATTGGACTGACATATCAAAAATGACAACGAACATCAGTGTCAGACAATATTGTCAGAACAACAATGTCCACAAACAGCTCATGTTTGAGAAATGAAGGTAGATTTGCTCAGCCATATTTACTTCCGATTGAATTAATAATAGGTTATTAATTTCATCCCAATATATACTTTGAATAGTACGTTGTAACGTGTTTTGTTCAGCTACCTGGAAATTACTGTTGGTGCATAAATCAGCAGTAAACTGCATTATGTGGTGTTTCTGTGACTACATTTGCCTGACTGTTTACCACATGTGCTCATGATCATTCATATTTGGTCTGTTGAAAGTAAGCTGCTGCCTAATGGAGCTGTTACAAGACCCCACAGCCGAGGTACTGCAGGATGTGAAGGAAAGGAGGACAGTTCCCTTTTGCACTTTGGTTGCAGCGTGCAACGTGTCAAGTGTCTGCTTTTCTGTGGAGGATTCAATGTCCAGAGGATCTGGATCCAAGCCTGGTGAAGAGTAAAGTGAAAGATAAATTATCTGTCAATCATACCATCATAGAATCAGTACAGAATAGGAACATTTTAGCTCCTTCTTTGAAAGAGCTGTCCAATTTAATCCCACACCCCAAACTTTTCCCCCAAACCCTTCAATCAACATCACAAAGACAGGTGGCCAGGACATTCACATTGATGTTTGCCTGCAATAGACTGCTGTGTTTCCTAAATTACAATAGATGTCCAGTGCTCATGATAAACATGGCATAAATGCAAGAGTTTTTTTTACTTCTTCACTGGAATCTATCAACAGAGGCAGATTGATGGATCACAAACAAGTATAAGCTAATCAAAGAGAATCAGCATGGGTTCAAAAGGGTAGCCCATGTCTGACTAATCTATTGAATTTTTTGAGGAGGATGGTGGATACTGGAGATTCTAAGGATACTGTAAATATAGGCATCCAGAGTAATTTGATAAGTTCTGCATGAAGATCATTAATAATGAAAGTGTGAGGGATTGGGCAGACCATGCAACATTAATTGGTAATTGGTTGAAAGATGGACAGTCAGTGGGTTTAATGCGAACATTCTCTAATTTGCAGCATGTGATAAGTGGTTTTCCCTAGGGATCTGTACTGGGGCCTTAGCTTTTCACTATATCAATGATTTGGATGAGGGTGAGTTGTATATCCAAGTTTTCAAATGGCACTAAGTTAGGAGGCACAGTAAGCTGCATTTTGTTGAGAGCAGAAAATTGTAAAGGGGCAATAATCAGGTTATGGGATTGGGCAAAACCAAGGCCGCTGATGTTCAATGTCGGCAATGGTGATCTGACCACAAATTCTTAATGGTGAGAGACTAGGATCTGTGGATGAGCAAAGGGATTTGTATATCCATGTACATCAATCGCTGAAAGCTAGTGCATAGTTACAAGAAGTAATCAAAAATACAAATGAAATTCTGGCCTTTATCTCAGGTGGTTGGAAGCAAAAGGAATAGAATAGGATTCAATTATGCAGAGTCATCGTTGGACCCCTCTGAAGAACTGTGCTCAACTCTGGGCACTGAATTTTTGGAAAGGTATTTTGGCTTTGGGACAGGTAACGCACAGATTCACTGAAATGACACCTAGGCAAAAAGAGTTAAGTTATTTGGACACATTGCATAAACTTGACTTGTATTCCATTGATTTTAAGAGATATTGAGTTGATCTAACTGAGGCCTTTGAAATGATGACTCTGGAACTTCCAACCTTCCGATCGTTGGAGACCGGATGAATACCCCAAGATGCGCTTTGGGATCCTGTGGAAGTCCCAATGCACTGGCTCCATGGGAATTTCCTGGGAAGTTTGAATCCACCAAAAAAGTCTCCGATTCTGAGTGAGTCAGAGATTTCAGACAGTTACCCAGGAGAAGTTAGATAGAAAAATCCTAGTCTAACTCTGGGTAACTATGCAACTGATACCCCTGAATCCTCCCTCAACTCCCTGACATCCACTCCTAACACTCCTGGATCCCCCGACTGCCCCCCCAACAAACTCCCTGCAACCCCCAACTCCCTCCTGACCTGACCTGACTAGTCCCCAACTCCTCACAGGCCTCCCAATTCTCCCCCAACATGACATGACAAGCCCCCATCACCCAACTCCACCCCTGACCTGACCTGACGAGCCCATAACCTTACAACCCCTCCTGATCTGTCTACACAACTCAGCCACCTGCCACCCTACCCAACTTCCACCCTACCTACCTATGACCTTACCTAACTCCACCCTACCCAATTTCTACCCTACCCTCTTACCCTCTTACCTCACCTACCCTACCCATTTACACAGGTACACATTTCACCCATTCACTCATACACGCATTCACTCTTCTTGCTGACACAGTTATATTCACGGACGCTCACACAGTGACCCTAGAACTGGAAGCCCTCACCCAGTACCCTCCCTCAATTGTCTTTGACCTTCCCTCCATCACCCTCGATGCTCAATCCACCATCCTTGACCTGCCTTCATTCAGTGACGTTCGACCCATCACCCATCTTGACCACCTACCATTGATCCTCCAGCTTCCCCTCCCATCACCATCAGTCAGGTCAATCCCTTGGCACACTGGAACTGCCTCCTGTGACCCTTGGTCTGCCATCCATCACCCTCGACCCTTCCTCTATAATCCTTGATCTTCCCTCTGTTACCCTTCACACTCAGTTCTTCACATTTCCCTTCCCTGTACAACCCTTGATCTCCCCACAGTCATGCTTGACCTACTGTCTATCAACATAGACCTTCCCTGCCTAGTGCAGCTTCCTCCCTCTTGCCACCATGAGGTTTTGTAGGACTGCCACCTCTCTTCCTCCCTGCTTCCCCCGGTCAGCCATACCCCCGCTCCCCTTTCACTGCCACCTTCCTCCCTCCCTGCCTCCCTTGAATACCTGTTTGCCTCTCACAGCTGCCATTCAATCTCAGTCAGCAATGCCTGCTCTCCAGTAATTGAAAATAGCTCCCCAGACAAGAAAAAGAAGCTTCTGTTCAGTCCAAATCCACCAAGAAGACCACCTCCATCTGCTTCACACCACATTTAAGTGGCGTGAGTCTGAAGATATGTGTTTCTCGCTTGCTGATTACTTAATTGCAAAGTTACACTTAACTGAGCATGCATGACACGCAAATTTATTTAAAAAGGTTTCCGACACTTGCTGTCAAGATGCTTGACCTGCCATCAATCCACCCCCAGCCTAACTCTGTAGTTTCATTTCGCTGTTGGGTGGCTGACTTTTTGCCTCCTGCTCAGTTAAATGCCACGACCTACATCGTTTCCCATGCCTGAGAGCGTCTCAAGATTCCACTCAGTGAAATTGTTTCCATTGATGGGCTGTAATCTTAAAGTTAGAACGAGGCTCTTTAGGACTGAAATCAGCAAGCACTTTTTCACATAAAGGGAGGCAGAAATCTGGAATTCACTCACACTAAATGTTATAGAAGCTGGGTTAGTTGACATTTTGAAGACTGAGATCAATCGTTTTTTTGTTGGTGAGGTTCCAAAATGTCTTGAACAAAGGCAGACAATTTGAGGACAGGCACAAACCAAACATGATCTAGTTGAACAGTGCAGCTGGCACAAGGGGAACAATTGCTTACTTTTGTTCCAATGGTTGCAAGTGTCTTTCAACATGGCCATTTGATGATCTGTGCCTATAGAGTGCATTTCTGTACTTTGCAATTGAACACATTGGTGAACCATTGCCATGAGAACTCTTCCATCCTAACTTTAACCGAGCCTAACTTAAGCCTAACTTCAAGCAAATCTTAACGTCATACAAATTTTAAATCCAAAACTTCAATACTATTGCAATTTTGAAATGAGTAGTCTACATTTCTCCTAGACAGAGTTAAAGGAAAGGAAGTCTTTAATTTGTATAGTGCTTTTCATAACCACCAGTCATCCCAAAGTACTTTACAGCCAATTAATTACTTTTGAAGCATAAGAAACGCAACACCCAACTTGTTCACAGCAAATTCCCACAAACAGCAATGTGATAAAGACTAGATATTGATGGAGAGATAAATATTGGCCAGGACACTGGAGACAACTTCCCTTCTCTTCTTCAAAATAGTGGTAGGATCTTTTGGCTCCCTCTGAGAGGACAGACAGTGCCTCATTTTTCATCTCATCCAAAAGACAGTACTTCCAATTATGTAGCATGTCCTCTACTAGTCCAGACTATTAATTTTGATTTTTGCTTTTAAGTCCTGCAGTGGGACTTGAGCCCATAGTTTTATAACTTAGAACCGATTGTGCTGCCAACTGAGCCATAATTAAACACAGAGGAAAGAATGCTCTTAGAACTTCTAAATTTACTCAGTCACAAAATTTCTTGCCTCATTTTATTTACACAGCCTGTGATCCTCTGAACCTTCCAATTGAAGGTTTCTCAAAATTCCCACATTTTTTATATCATCAACAAGACTTTTGGACTTTTACCTGAAACCAGACAACGAGAGGAGACAGAATAAGCATTTTTCCCTTTAAAACAATCAACACGAAACTGAAGCCCATCAAAATCTTGCATAAATAATCTTTACTAACTACTAAGACAGGATGGCCACAATCAATGCAATTTTGCGAACACATCAATACTCCACACATACAATGGCTTTCAGTTCAAGACTAGTTATGGGGGGGGGGTGGTGCAGGAAGACAATGATAAACATCATGCAAGCCCATTAAAAACAATGAGACAACAATCACTGGGGAAGTCCACCAAAATCAAACAAAGAACTAACCTTGATTTGGATTGAGATAAGAAATTTGAAAAAAAAAACAGTATAACTGGGCCAGGAGATCTGAAGTGAGCAGTTTTGGGCAGTGACATAGAAGGGTGAGCAGTTTTGAAAGCTGACACAGGGCAGTGAGCTTTTGGGAGCAGTTTTGTAGAGCTTAAGCAGGGAGCTGAGCCAAGTGGATGAAGGAGATCTGGAGGTTTGCAGGCCCACAGGCAACATCACGGTGAGGGGCATGGGGTGACAGGCTCAACCGAAGACAACAAGGCCACAACCGCAGCCCTCCACAAAGATCGACCACCCACAACCGCGCCTTCCACCCAACTGAAGAACCTTCGCAGATGCCACAGACCAGGACCACGTGAGGCAGGCCCCAGAGGACACAAAGAGCATACCCAAAGCTGCAACTGGCTTACCTGGCTGGATTTCGAACTGTCAAGGAACCCTGATTGGTTAGCATGATCTCTGACCTCTCCTAGTTCAAGTTAGTTAGGTTTTGGGGGTGGGGCAAGAGTAAGGGGATCAGTAGCGTGATTTTCCCTCATTATGCCGTGTGTTCCCCATTCTTAACTAAGTATACTTTTTAAGTCTGTATAATCTCAGTGTAATCCTAATGTTATAGCTTAATTTGTGACTTCAGTAAACTCAGTTTTTTCTTGCACCAAAACCAGTTGTCTGCTGCACTCTGTCACAACCCCATATAAGGCCAAGGTCTAGAACCCAGGGAGTGGGAGCGATTCGAACCGCTCAGAAGTCAGAGGTGAAGCTAACACACACCACCACCACCCCCTACACAATGAACTTATCTAATTTGCACATATGCTAAACAAAGTGCTTTTTCTGAAAAAGGACATTTTGTCAAAGCTTTTCATCTTGCACTCACCAGAACAATTTGCAAACTTACTAATGTCATGGGAAACAACAACTTTATACCGTATGAGAAGAACGTGCTGATTGGTTGGCAAGTGGACTCTGATTGGTAGAGATGTTGCTGTGGAGAATGTACCAGTTCCATGGTTCCCATGACATTGGTACTTTTGCAAATTGTCCTGATGAATGCAAGATGAAAAGCTTTGACAAAATGCCCTTTTTCAGCAATACTCAAGTTCTGTACTACCAAACAACTAAAGTGATTTTCCTTGACTTTATGGGCTCTTCATTTATCTGTGCAAGTGGATGGGTTTTGAGTGAGTTAAAGTCTTGTATATATCCACAGTGTTCAAACCTGCTCTTTCCCAATACCTTCAAATTGTGGAACCCCATACCACTGTTTCCTTCGATTATAATCTTCTGTCTTGGAAAACCCAAGTTGGCATCATCTAATTGCCAGTTCCTGAATGACCTCGTTTTCTCTCTAGTCTTTTCAAGTTTGGTGACATCCTGCACTATAACACCATGGTTGATGAATGATAAAAAGAAACATAATCAGGAGTTGTTTCTCCTTCCTAGCCTGGGGCATTGAAACCAATAGTGACAGATGAGGTTCAAGAAGCGGCTCATCACCATTTTCTCAAGGGCAATTAGGGATGGGCAATAAGTTCTGGCCTTGCCAGTGATGTCCACATCCCTTGAATGAATAATTTAAAAAATTCTCTATTGCCAGATCAGCTGCAACCAAATGTATTCTTTGTGTCTCAGGTCCAAGCTGGGAAGTGAATTTACAAATGTAGCTATCTGGGCAACCTATGAGCAGCATATTTAACATGGCTAGAATTGAAATTCCCTTGGCAGGTATATCTGGCAATCATTAGCATGCATAGGAAATCCATACAATGCTATTTGTAACAGATCTTTCCAATTAATGTTTAAGCTTCACTGTGCAGTAATATAGTCTGACGAGTTTATCGATGAGCCTTCTATTATTCCACCACAGCCACACATAGCTTACAGATCTATGAGGGTTACTTTGATGAAACACTGTCTTCTGACAACGTAAGGTGGTCACCGATACCTGCCTGCACATGTGTACGTGCCTATGCATGCATGAATAGAAAGCCATGACATCATTTGCAGGAGGTATGGTGCCTATTCGATCTTATTCAGATCCTAACACCATTCACCTAGTTTCTGAGCCCCACAGCGGGCGTGTGGTTGGGCAAGCCCTCTTGGCAGTTTCTGGGGCTCAGGTTGGGAGGGAGGGGAGATTTCTGATCCACCCGATAATGCCGCAATTACGGATTACAACACGTTTGCAGCTCGGGGGCTTCTTCCTGGTGATAGGTCCAGGTTAAGGAGAAGAGGCTCCACAGTGGGAGATTCAGAAACTGCGGGGAAGCCATGCACTGACTGCCTGCTGGCCACAGGGCTCAGAAACTGTGTGAATGGCTTCAGTATCTGAATAAGATTCAACCAGAAGCAGCTCTGGAAGTCCAAATCTGGTATACAGAGGTTGTAATGTGGAATTGTGACCTTTAATGGGTGGATGAAAAGCCTCCCCTCCCTACCCATCCCAAACCCCAGCTCCATTCCTCCGCTCTGTCCCACCCATTTGGAGAAGATGAGGCTTTTTTTTAAATCACTGTCTCTAATAGCTGTTTGAAAAGCATCCCTACTCCTGGCTGTTGCATACTCCGTCGCTCACAGTGATGTCATGGAGTAAAACAGTACAACTTCGCATGCACAGCGTTGGCAGAAGGCGCAGTCTGATGAAAATGTGAAAGCAAGTGGGTGCTGTGCTAATAAGGTGCCTGTTTAAAAGTCTGCTTTGGGGGCTCATTGATCATTATCGTGATTTAAAGCTGCATGGAGGTGCAAAGAAAGATACCTGAAGGTTTACTGCACAAGCCCTGATAGAAATAATTCTCATGGACTCCATGTGCCCACTTCCACCCCAGGAGGAAAAAGCAGCAAAAACTGGGAAATGGGAATACTGCTCTGAACTGGTCTTGCGTACTGGGAAATAAGACTACTGGTCTGAGCTGGTCTTGTGTACTGGGAAATAAGACTACTGGTCTGAACTGGTCTTGTGTACTAGGAAATGAGACTACTGGTCTGAACTGTTTCTGCCTTTTGGGACTGAAGGTGCGGAGTGCTCTGGCTAACACACTGTGGCACATTTCAATGTTAACATTTCAGTTCTGTGACCTTTCAGTGCAGAAGGTCACTGGTCTGAAACAATAACTTTGCTTCTCCCTCCACAGATGCTACAAGATCTGCTGAGTGTTTCTAGCATTTTCTGTTTTTGTTTCTGATTTCGAGCATCCGCTGTATTTTGCTTTTGTATTAGTGGCACATTTCAAGACTGCTCAATGACCTAGGGAGAGAATGCATAAACCCTCAGATGTGACACTGGAGGTCATGTGGAGAAGGCCCTGCAGATGCAACGGGGGAAAGGAGCCCACTTTGCCCTCCTATCGCACTCCCCTGTAGCAGCTAGAACTGCTGTACATGGATTGATGCTCTCATCCCATTATTTCAGATCAAGGGGAGCACCTAGCAAGATGCCCATGACCCTTTGTCCTGGCAAATCCTATAATGTGTCCAATGAAGTAAAGTAGCAAAGTGCTCACTCTCTTTAGGTGATGTCCTCAGAGAAAAGTTTTGATAGATTGTTGGTGAAACCTTGACAAAGTGTCCCACAAAGTCTGCTGATGTCTCAAAAGCCCTTGTGGTAACTGGATGTCTAGTCACTCCCTCCTGCTAATCATGGGTCATATGACGTACTGTGGGCCTCTGACCAGCGAGCCCTTAGCACGAGCAATCTGGGGGGTGGGGCTTTTGCGATGAGAGATCTGGTCGAGCGTGCAAGCACTGAAAATGCCTCTGTAATAAAGTTTAACTGTTCCTTGACGAAACCAGTCTGCTCCATACAGTCATCACATTTGGCAACAAGGGTGAGATCAACTTTGACTGTGCACCTCGCCCTGTTCCTGTGAATAAACTGAATTTTAAAAAAGGCTACTCGCTAAGTCATGCCGCTGCTTGGAAGAATCGATCCCTATGATGTTAATATTGAAGATTGGAGCCAGTATGCTGAGCGCCTCAGATTTTACTTTGTAGCAAATGAAATAGACACCAAAGAAAAGTGAAAAGCGACCCCCATAAGTGCATTTGGCAGTAAAACGCATAACTTGATTCGTAACCGGACTGCCCCGAGTGTGTCCAATTCCAAGTCATATAACGAATTTGTGAGCCCAATGAAAACACACTTCCAGCCGAAGCCATCTGTGACAATGCAGCGCTTTAAATTCAATTCAATAGTCCAGGCCCCGGGAGAGCCCATTGCAACTTATGTAGCGAACCTCAAGCAGTTAACAGAATACTGCAACTTGGGAGTTGTCTTAACGATATGCTGCGGGACTGATTGGTATGTGGAGTCAAGTACGATGCCGATAGCTCGCCGAGGTCGATATTGATTTTAAACCAGCCCTAGAAATCTCCCTTGCCATGGAAAGTGCTGCGAGAGACTCACAGGCTTTGCCACACATACAGCATGGCGCTGTTCTTCATGTTGGGCAGGAACCTGCAGCCCAGCGTGGTCAGAATTAAAGTGAGATTCAGTGGCCACTGTGAGAAATATTAAGAAGCCTAACTGAAACGCTTCACCATCGGTTTCAAGACAAAATTGCTACAGCTGTGGAGGTGACCATGGAGCAAAGACCTGTAAATTCAAAGAGGCAGAATGCCATGGCTGTCATAAGAAGGGTCACGTGGTTAGACAGTGCCAGACAAAGTTGAAGCGGGCTGCACACAGCAAACAAACATGGAAGAAGTAATGGGTAGAGTAAAGGGGAGGCAATGATGTAGTGGTATTGTCATTAGACTGGTAATCCACTGGACTGGTAATCCAGAGACACCGGGTAATGCTCTGGTGGGGTTCAAATCCCACCCCAGCAGATGGTGGAATTTGAATTCTATAAAAATATGGAATTAAAATCTAGTGATGACCATGAAACTATTGTTGTAAAAATGCCCTTTAGGGGCTCTGAACAAGGGTTATTAGGGATGGGAAATAAATGCTAATCTAGACAGTGATGCCCACATCCCATGAATGACATTTACTCCTTATATAACGTGACTGCTGTGAAGACTGAGCCTATTACATTAACAGAACAAGTGAATGAGAAGCCATTGACAATGCAAGTGGATACTGGTCCTTAACTATGGTGGTAGGAGAGCACACTTTCAGGTACTTTAATGAAGGAAGACAGCCAATAAACTTGGCATGGGCAACCACTAAATTAAGAATTTACATGGGAGAATCTATTCAACTAAAGGGCATTGTCACTATCCCAATCTCTTACAAACAACAGCCTGAAGCAATAGTGGAAGGAGAGGGACACAGTATTTTAGGTAGGGGTTGATTACAGAATATTGAACTCGACTGGTCTGAGATATTTCACCTGAAACCCAATGTAATCCCAGAACTTCTAAGGAAATACAACATGGTTGTTTGGGATGAATTAGGGAAGTTAAAAGGCATGAACACCAAGACACATGTTGACCCTTGGGCGACAACATGTTTCTTTAAGGCCAGGCCTGTGCCTTGTACATTGAGAGAAAAGGTGGATGCAGAACTGTGCAGATTAGAAAAGCTGGCCAACATCCAACCTGTCCAATTCTCGGAGTGGGCCCACACCCATAGTTCCAGTGGTTAAGCCTGACTACACCATATGCATCTGTGAAGACTATAAATTGACTGTAAGTAAGGCAGCAAAATGAGATAAGTACCCCATTCCAAGGTTAGTCGATTTATATGCCAACCTGGATGGAGGCAAGTCCTATACGAAATTGGATGTGAGCCACGCCAATCAACAATTAGAACAGTATAGCACGTTGAGAGAGTACGTGACTATTAACACACACACAAAGGTCACTATCAGTTCACTCATCTACCCTTTGAAGTCTCATCAGCGTGCACTATTTTCCAGAGAACAATGGAGAGTCTTTTGCAAGGACTCCCACTGGTGGTAGAACATTTGGATGATGTTCTCATCACAGGGCCAACAGAGACCGAAAACTGGAGGGGCTGTTAAGAAGGTTCACAGAAGCCGGCGTAAGGTTGAAGAAGGAAACATGCACATTTCAAGCAGCAGAAGTCATTTATCTAAGTCAAAGGGTGGACACCATGGGTTTGCATCCAGTAGAAGATAAAGTTCAGGCAACAAAAGATGCACCATCACCATCAAATGTAACGGAACTCAAGTCCTTCCTGGGTATGATCAAATACTACAGCCTATCAACAGTTTTGGCGCCATTAAACTCGCTGCTAAAAAGAACCAACATTGGTAGTGGGGTTCACAACAGGAAGAAGCCTTTCTGAAAGCAAAGAAATTGCTGTATTTGTCATGTTTATTGGCACACTACAACCCATCAAAAGCTGTTTCAGCTCCCCTGCATCCACAGGAGTGGCCTGGTCGACCCTGGGTTTGTCTATATACCGATTATGTAGGACCATTCTTAGGTATCATGTTCTTGTTAATTGTAGATGCTCATTCAAAATTGATGTATTTATACGAAGTCAAATCGCAAATGTTGAAACATCGAGAAACGACATCACTGTTTCAACATTCATGGCCTCCCTGAGATTGACGTTTCTGATAATGATACTGCCTTTACCAGCACCAAGTTTCAGAAATTTATGGATATGAATGGAATCCAACATATTAAAACAGCCCCTTGGCATCCCTCATCGAACAGCCTAGCCAAGAAAGCAGTACAAATGTTTAAGTCTGGTATGAAAAATTGTCGGAAGGCACTCTGGAATCTCAACTTTTCCAGTTTCTCTTCAGTTATTGTACAATGCAATGCCACATTCGACAATGGGTTCAACACCATCAGAGTTATTAATGAAATGCCGTCTGTGTTTACACTTGGTGTTTCTGAATTTAAAGGGGAAGGTAGTGCAGAACCAGAGTAATCAGAAATTTAACCATGACATACACAGTAAAGCTCACACATTCAGTGCAGGTGACACGGTATATGTGCAACATTTCGGCAGTGGACTCTGCTGGGCTCCAGGAGCCATTGTTTCAGAGGCTGGTCCATTATCTTTCCAAGTATAAGTGGGAGATAGAATCATCAGTAAGCACATAGATCACATCTGTGCCAAAGAGACATTCTAATAGTTGACTGATCGACCTGTGATTAACGTTGAACCATCGACTTCTGAGCTGTGTGACCAACCCAGAACATACATTCCAAATGTTTCATAAGAGGTGTCAAATCCTGAATGCCTAGTTCTGATGATGTGCCTCACGGTGAAGCTCCAGATCCTTTTGATCCTGGTCAGGAGCCTCCAGTCGTAGGGCTACGCTGCTCTAGCCAAATAAGAAGAGCACCTCAGAGACTTGATTTATAATCACCTGAAATGGTATAAATGTTTGTTGGATTGTTTAAATGTTTTTTTTCTGAAAAAGTAATTGTAAAAAACAAAATGGGGAGTAAATTGGTAACTGGATGTATAATCACCCCCTCCTGTCAATCATGGGTCATGTGATGTACTGTGGGGGCTCTGACCAGTGAGCTCTTAGTGCATACAATCCGTGGGGTAGGGCTTTTACAATGTGAGATCTGGTCAAGTGTGCAAGCGCTGAAAATGTCTCTGCAATAAAGTTTAACTGTTTCTTGATGAAACCAGTCTGCTCCATAGAGTCACCTCATTCCTCTTCAAGACTCCAGTAGACAGTGAAATGTGAAGACTGAGCACAGCTTTAAGCAGCGCTCAAAATCTTTGGTATAATTTATCATTTGCTGCTATTCTGCTGGTTGTGGGTTAGGAGCTGGCAGTTACTGGAGCATTAGCCATCAAAATGCCGTGCAACCACTTTATTGAGCACCAGCTCATAACTTTAGCCACAATCAACCCTTTGACAATTCTTGGGATAGGCAGTCCCAGTGCAAGTTTCAACTCAATTACCAAGATGGCATTGGGCACTAAAGGCCACTTCAGGGGTGATTTAGCGCCAAAAGTGGCCACAGAAAATTGCCCCTGATATGTTCTACCTGTTGATCACAAAGGTTTTCATCATAAACAGCCAAACTTCACAGTTCTAATTTATGGTGTTTTTAACAGCCAGTTCTGCGTCATAATCATCCAAAAAAAAAACATTGATCACTTAAAGACACAGAACAGATCAATGAACATTGTGTGTGTGAGATGTCTTCAAGGCTGGAAATTCCCGTTGGGGTAAATGCCTATGTCAGTAAGAAACGTGTGGGTGAGAGCCAAAAAATTGAGTTCCTTAAATCACATGCTCCCATCTGCTGAGTCAATTGGCACATTTTTCTTGTTATGTCTTCATGCCTCGTGCAGAATATTCATGACCTTACATTTATGTTCATCGTGCTGCCCTTAAGGAACCCTGCTGTCCACATGACACAGGAAATGGCCCCAAGCAACATCTGTGTTGCTTTACTTCATATTTTTCCAACTTATACCAGTTGCTGCGTTGTCACTTCCTTCCAAGGTGTTAGAAAGAAATTTTCTACACAAAATTTGAATCCAGTCACACCAATTTGTGCACCTCTCATGTGACATGTCTTTTATCCACATGTGTTCCCTTGTGTGTTCCTTTTAACCTCTAATCTGTGATACCTTCTAAGTCAGAGGTGCGCAAATCAATTTGCTCAGACCCATCCTGGATTCATGACCTATGCAGCTCTCCAGCCTTTCTAAGAGATAGCGTTCTTTTAAAATTACAAGAGGATCTCATTTTCCCACTAACAGGAAGCAACATAAATAACAGTAATCAGTACTAGATTCCTGAAGAAAGCTGAACATAAAGGAACCTTTGATAACTTACCAAAATCAAAGCAAGTAGGATGAGACTGTTATTGTATAATTTATGGAATCTTAGATTGATGTCAGGATGTTTCAGTTGTGAATTGGTCCAACATTCAATAGGTTTCTACACTTGTTTTGGATGTAAATAGGTGAAGAAAATCCCACTTCACACAAGCAAAGTTGACAAGCATTTCCACAGCTTTTTGGAATATCTCAGGAACTCTTTGAAATGAGAACCCGAACTGATCAACAGGCATGGCATTAAAGTTATCCCTTAAAGCAGAGGCACCAGCATGATGGATCAAATTCTATTTTAAACTCATGACAATCGAGGGGTGGAATTTTCTGAGCCCACTGGCGGCTGGTGTGATAGGTGGCATGCGCAGAACATATGGCATGAAGGCAGGTTGTGATCGTCCACTCAGCCCACCGACAGTGGGCCGCATTTCCCACCATCAGTCGGTGGGGAGCTAATTGTAATACATTAGCATATAATTAAAAGGCCATCCTGCCAGGCTCTTGGAATGGCGCCGTATCGTCCTTCCACGTCAATGGGAAAGCACGCCAACGTGTTTCACAACAGCACACTGGCGACGTGCACTTAGTGGCCTTCACTTTGGGGCCTTCACTGAGGTGAGTGAGCAGCAGCATTCTCCACAGCTCGACTGTTGTTTACAGGCCTCAGGGGCGCCGAGGGGTCAGGACAACTAATGCCTGGCCCTGGAGCCGACTGCTGAGCTGGGAGGGGTGTCCGGGGGCAAGTGCTGGCCAGCCTCGGAGGCAGCTGTTGTCGGTGGTGGGGTTGGGGGGGGGGGTGCCGGGGGGGGTGTTGGGGGGAGGTGGAGGTGTGTCAATTGATGCCCTGACGCTGCATCCTACACTCAGGCAATCGATGTGGGGGGCAGGGTAAGTGAGAGAAGTAGCCACGCATTAGGGGATAAGTGAGGGCTACACAGTAGGGACACCTGTATAAACTGCCCAGGCCTCCGCAGCCACAGTGATGTGATTGGGGTCGGCCTCCTAGCCTGCCTACGCATGCAAGCAACATGGAGGCACCAAAGTGCCACCAAATGCTCCATATCTTACCCCCTCCCTACACCCCTACCCCCCGGCACAGACTTCGAGTCCACCACCATTTTATTGGACCGCAGAGCAGTTGGACTGCACACGTTGTACAATCTCCTCGCCAACACTGGCCATGTAGCAGTCACTGCTGGAGGTGCTCACAGCCCCTTGCAATCTCAACATCCTGGCTTGGACCAGTGTCCCCCATGTCGCAGGCTGACAGGGCAGCCTTGCAGCGCGCTCACCTCTGGCCATCTGAGGGGTGACCAGCACTCTCCGGGAAGCATTAAGAGGCAGTCACACAGGCAAAGGTGCTAAGTACAGCCATGATAACCACGTCTCTCTCGCTCCTTCATGCTGCAAGAGGACCACGTCAGGATCATGGATCCTGGTGACTTAGCTGTATGCCTGAAGGCCGACAGAGACCATAGAAGACGGAGGAGAGAGTGACTGAGGCTTCTGGCTGCATAAAGGCAGGACCAGCAACCTCGTGAAGAAGGGACAGCAGGGGCTCCCGCACACGCTGCCCAGGAGTGACAGTGAGCTGTGGCTGGTCAGTGCCTAGCGACACCCAGGGTCTATAGACGCCACCTGCCATTCCTGCAGATGACTGAGAACCAGTGTCGCTGATGACTGCGCATGTCTAGGGACCTGGTGGCTCACATCTGCCACTTATTGCAGGACTTGGCGTCCAGGGGACATGGAGGGCATCCGCTGCCAGTGGCTGTGAAAGTGACCTCGGTGCTCAGTTCCTATGCCAGTGGCTCCTTTCAGGGCTCCACAGGTGACCTCTGTGAGGTATCACAAGTCACCACCCACAAATGCATCCATGAGGTCATGGATGCCATCTTCTCCGTGGCACACAACTTTATGCATTTCGCCCGGGACATGAACAGCCAGGATTTAAGGGCCATTGGATTCACCCTAATCTCAGGATTCAAACAGGTACTGGGTGCAATTGACTGCACTCATTTGGCGCTCAGGTCTCCATCGCTACACTCAATGGACTTCATCAACTGCAAGGGCTTCCACTCACTGAACGTGCAGCTGGTATGCAACAAACAGAAATGCACCCTGCAGGTAGTTTCCAGGGAGTGTGCAAATGACCACATCCTGAGTTGCTCACAGATCCCTACAGTCTTCCAGGGTCTACAGATGCTGTAGGGTTGGCACCTTAGGGACAAGGAGGACATGGCTGATGACACCCATGCGACAGCCTCAGACTGCAGCAGAGAGACAGTACACCGAGGCTCATGCAGCAGCTCGCAACTTGGTGGAGCAGACCATCGGGATGCTAAAATGTGGTTCTGGTGCCTTGTCCGGTCCGATGAAGCCCTGCAATACAGTCCGCAGAGGGTGTCACGCATCATCATTGTCTGCTGCTCCCTTTACAACCTGGCGCTCCAACGGGGAGATGAGTTGGCTGAGGTGGAGATGGAGCAGCTGCCGTGTCATCTGTTGAAGAGGACATCGATAGGGATGAGGTGAGGGGGTCCTCAGTGGTGACAACGATGGGGATGAGGCTCTCGCTCTGGCGAAATGAGGCAGGCACACTCGGGAGGCCCTCATAGCCACCAAATTTGTGGAGGATGATGATGACATGCGGTGAGTTGTCCCTATTGATCCTCAGATCGCAGTTGTGAATGTTTGACTCCAGTCTGGCTTATGGCAGCACCAGTACCCTGTAAAGCTCCTGTCATGAAGATGCAGTAGAGGCCCTATTGGTCTCTCGATCGCAGGAGGATGAGGACAACATGCAGTGAGGACACTCCATAGATCTTCACATAGCCTCTGAGAATGTCTGACTCCTGTCTCGCCAACAGTCTCACTTGCACAACATGATCAGTGCCAAGACAGAGATGCAGTGATGAAACTTTAGATGCATCTGATGCTGTGTCCACCACCAGTACCTCAGCCCTTAAGGAGCTGGTGCTCAGCATTATTGGTCACAGATGCTGGTGTAATGGGATCCCCACCTTAAAGGTGCTGAGAGCACACAGAGAGAATGAGAGAACTCAGTGGCACCTGCCCACTACATTCTGGCAGCAATGACCAGCACCGCCAAGGTACAGGCAACAGTAATGTTTCCAGGGAGTGTGAGGCTGGACCATCACTGTCAGGGAGACATTCTTCGGACTTTATTGACAATAGTGGGCAGTATGTACAAGTGATCAACATCTGGCCCAAGCTGTGTAACTATTTTTACCTAACTTTCCTAACCCTGTCGCTATGTCTTTGTGTTCCCCGGATATCCACAGCAGAGGTGGAGGCAGCCCGCTTACTGTGACCCTCTGCCTGTGATGATTTTGGCGAGCTTCATTTGGAGGGCCCAGGCCTGCTTTCAGAGTCCTGCTGTGTGGCAGTGACACCCTCCTTGGCCTGTGAAGCTGGATCTGCGGAGGTCACAGGAAGTGAGGAGTCAGATGGGCCAGTCACTCCCAGAGTCACCTGGGTGGTTGGCCCCGGAGTGTGCACCTGCTGATCCTCCTCCCTATGGGTACCCGAGGGACCCTGGCTGACTCTGTGAGTGGAAGGGGTAGCTGGAGTGAGCTCGAGCTGCCAAGCACTCCTCTCGCGCAGACTATTGGTAGCCAACTATGGCATCAGCGATGGAGTTAAGCCGGCGCAGCAGCACAGGAGCAACGTCCTGGACCAAGGTCTCCATGGCAGCCACCATCCTACCAGTGTTGACCTCGGTGCATTGCAATACCAGCACTAGCACATCAGCCTGAAGATGGACAGACTCCTCCATTATGCCCTGCAATCTGAGGAGTGCAGCGGACATCCCTTCCTGATGTTCCCGAGCTTGCCTTTGCAGCTCCTGCCACTGTGACATGACCAAGTCCAGAGGCTCGTCATCTGACTCGGAATCAGCACCATCCCGGCCTCCGGCAGTTCTCCGAGTGCTGGGGACCTGGGAAGTCCCTGCCTCCACCTGCTGTGGAACAGAAAGTGCGATGTGCTCACCAGATTGTGATCCCAAGGCTAGTCTAAAGCTTGGTCCCACTGAGGCGTGTGGTTCTGTGCTGGTGGAGGGTGTGGGTGAGCACTGTGACGGGACTTCAGGGAGGGTGCCTCCAGATTCCACTTCAGAGGTTTCTTTGGGGCTTGATTGGAGGCCCTGGGTCATGGACTCTGTCGGCTATTTGGCAGATGTGCCTGTGAATGTAAGGGGAGATAATTAGTCCATGACAGTGGTCTGTGAAAGAGGACACATCACTCTCTGTATGGTTTTCTGATGGATGTTGCACTGCTGGATCCTCACTTGGTGGAGCAGCGCCGACCTCACCGTCAGCACAGGACCGGTCCTGGTCATCGCCGGCCAGCTGGATGGATCTGTTTTCGAATTCTGTCAGAACTTTGATCTGCGGTATCCCTTCACCCGTCTGCGACCGTTTCCCCCTGTTTTGTGCCAGTTTGTCCTGCATGGATAGAGATGGGGAGAGTGTATCAGGATGCATGCCGAGCCAGATGATAAGTACACCTCACCTGTATGAGTGCTCCCATGCACGGGATGAGGACAATGATGGTGAGTGTGAGACAGTGAACGATGATTGCACTGGCAGTGAGTGAGGGCCCTGTGGATGTGTGATGGGTTTGTGAGTGTGTGAGTCGGGTGTGATAAAAAGCGTGACTTACCCTAGCGGAACTGAAGGGATCATTCATCCTTTTGCGGCCCTGGGTGGCTGTCCTACTCTGCAGCGTGTTCGCACTGACCACCGCTGCCACCACCTCCCAAGCCGGGCTGGTGACTTTGCTGCCCATCCTGAGGGTAGAACGGGGGGCATAGCACATCCCACTGAGCCTCCACGGCCTCCAGCAGTCACCCAAGGGACCCGTCGTTGAAGCGGGGGTGGGGGGGGGTGGGTGGGGGGGCTGCAGTCATTTTGCCTCTGCTGGCCATGTCTCCCAAGCAGCGGTGGTGAGCAGACGGTGAGCCAATGGTGCTGAGCACTTTGCTGGCGGCTGCCTTTTATAGACGGTGGACGGGGTTATGCAACAGCGTGATGATAGCGAGCAAGTGAATGAGAGCCCGCCACCATGGAAACGGTGTGTTTCCCAGGAATGAATAAATAATGAGGCGGGCTCGGGACAATATGGCATGAAAACCCGCCATTTTTGTCAGTGGTTAGGACTCCATTTTCCCCGCCCGCTATGCTCTTAGTGCAATTCTGGGAAAATTCCACCCTTGCCCTTTGCTACAAAGCCCTTTGAAAACATATTTCAACTTTGGCAAAATCCCACAAGTCATTTGCGTCTCTTCATCGGGAAAAAAAAAATCCTGTGCAAAGTGGAGAGAAATGCACCAGAATTACATTCTTAACTTCCAGGAACATCATCTCACAGTCCACAATGACAGAAGAAAATGGCCAGAATTTTTCAGCCCCCATTGGCGTCAGGAGCCATGGTGGACAGGGGGGAGGAGAATCGGGCAAAAATGCCAAAAATCGGTTCCATACCGTCGTGAAACCAGTTTGCGAACATCCGCTCCACCCGTCAATGGTGGGCCACATTGCCTGCCGCTGCACATCGGGAGCCTAATTTCAGTACTTTAGCGCCTCATTATAAACCCTGCTCACTGGAATCATCCCTCCACACTGGTTCATTCGGAAGTGCCGGTGCGATTGCACAACTATACATAAGCGTCGTGCACCTGGCGAGCTGCACCGCGCTTGGAACTTCGAGGTTTGTTTGCCTAGCTTGCTTTGGGCAGCACTCATGGTCATCAGTGCCAGGCTTCACAGGCAGCACCGCATCACTTTTAGGGGGGGCTCACGGGCGGGTCTCTACCTACCAGGCCAGACGTAAGGCGACTTTTTAATGGCTGCAGGGCTAGGGCTTGCTTGGGGAAGGGGGAGAGGTGGCCTCAGGCAAGAGAAGTGGTTGCAGGGCAAGGGCTGCACTGGAGAAGAGGGGTTTCCCAGGCTGCCTGGGAGACGCTGCCAGCAAAGGCAAAAAGACTGCAGCCACCCTCCACCTCCCTGCTTCAAAGACGGGTCCCTCGAGCGACTGCTGGATGCCTTGTTGCTATGTAGGCCCGCCGGGATGTGCTCTACCCGTGGTCTGGCCACAGGATGGGCAGCAAAGTCACCAACCTGGCTTGGGAGGCGGTGGCAGTGGTGGTCAGCACAAACACCCTGCAGAGGGGGACAGCCACCCAGTGCTGGATGGTGTCAAGCTTCTTAAGTATTGTTGGAGCTGCACTCATACAGGAAAGTGGAGAGTCTTCCATCTCACTCCTTACTTGTGCCTTGTTGATGGTGGACAGGCTTTATGCTCAAGTTACTCACCACAGGATTCCAAGTCTCTGACCTGCACTTGTAACCATAGTATTTATATGGCTTGTCCAGTTCAGTTTCTGGTCAATGGTAACCCCCAGAATGTTGATAATGCAGGATTCAGTGATGGTAATGCCATTGAATGTCAAGCAGCAATCGTTAGATTCTTGTTTGTTGGAGATGGTCATTGCCTGGCACTTGTGTGGCGTGAATGTTACTCGCCACTTGTCAGCCCAAGCCTGGATATTGTCCAGGTCTTGCTGCATTTGGACATGGACTGCTTCAGTATCTGAGGAGTCGTGAATGGTGCTGAACATTGTGCAATCATCAGCGAACATCCCCACTTCTGACTTTATGGTGGAAGGAAAGTCATTGATGAAGCAGCTGAAGATGGTTGGGCCTAGGGCACAACCCTGAGGAACTCCTACAATGATGTCCTGCAACTGAGATGATTGACCTCCAGCAACTCACAACCATCATCTTTTGTGCTAGGTATGACTCTAACCAGCAGAGAGGTTATGCCCCGAATCCCACTGACTACAGTTTTGCCAGAGCTCCTTGATGCCACACTCAGTCAAAGGTTGCCTTGATGTCAAGGATAGTCACTCTCAGCTCACCTTTGCTCAACAACTTATGGCTTTCCTCCCTGAATCCTGTCAGTCATGCCTCAGTTGGTACTACTCTGAATCAGGAAGTTATGGTTTCAAGCCCCACTCCAATGACTTGAGCATAAATGTCTACTGTATGCTGTGAGAATGCTGCATTGTCAGAGACGCTGTCTTTTGGCAGAGACATTAAACTGAGGCCTCACCTGCCCTCTCAGGTGGATGTAAAAGATCCCTGGCACTATTTTGAAGAAGAACTGGAGAGTTAACCCAGGTGTCCTAGCCAATATTTATCCCTCATTAAAACAGATTGCCTCATCATTATCATATTGCTGGTTATATGTGCTTGCTCTGTGCAAATTAAACACTGCATTTCCTACATTACAGGAAGGACTACACTTCAAAATATCATCATTGGCTGAAACGGAACATTTGAACATCACGAGGTTGTGAAAAGTACTGCATAAATGCAAGAATTCTTTTCTGAGTAAATATTCTGCCAAAATTTTACCAATTGACAGCCATCTAACTTTTATAGAAATCAGAAGTGCAACCATCCCATCTCTTCAAGTAGCACTGAGAAGAGGCTCAAGGGTAATGAAGGATGAGCAATAAATGCTAACCTTGCCAGCGATGCCCACATGAATGATTAACAACAAAGGCGTAATATTCAGTGCAGCTTTTAATGCGGTTCACAACGTTGACAGCAACTGATAGCTCTTTTGGCATCACTTATGCAGCTAGGGCCTCCCTCATGTATACAGCATACAAAGGTGGAACCATAGCTTTTACCAGAACTGTAAGTCCTCTGTTGTGTTCACTAACAATTTTTACTCTATCCATTCAAAGCTCAACTTTACAATTCTACTGGGAGTCCTTATACCAGTCTGAAATTTTGAAACAAATGTTCACCACTGGGACAGAAGGGCAAATTAAAAAAGAAGCCTCTTTGATTGCAAATGAGTGAATGTATCAAAATACGCCATAATTTCTGCTGCACTGGCAATCAATATTCTCATCAGTTTGCAGCATGATAAAAGAGCTTCACCTCTCCATTTTGGCTAGCTGCTTCTTGACATGGCCTTCTATATCAGAAATTTTGCAGCTAACCATGCTGTCAGATAGTTGGATGACACTTGGCCTGTTAATAACTTTCTTTCCATACACTACTTCTGCCATTGTAATCACTTCTGGCTGTAGAAGACTTTTACCAATTGTATGATTTTCCACTTATTAATTGATTTGAAACAGCTTCAAGTGCTCTGGCTGGCCCAATGCTGTGTTTTTTGATGACCTTCAGCTGTCCTTTCAGTTGAAAGACCTTATATTTGAAAAAAAAATATTGTGATTTATCTTTTATGGCAGGCTGCTTGGTCTCCAGGTGATGATTTAGTTTGCTTGGTTTCACGCTATCCTGAACAAGAATTTTAGCATAAACTGTACAATGCAGTCCAAATTTTACATCAGAACCAGTGAACGTAAAATCCCAATTCCAAGAAGGGAGTGTTTTATTTCCCAATTTTTCCCCACGTCCACTGGTTTTTCCTGTGGGATCAATATCCTCAACTTTATGCTTCCAAAAACATTCCATTCCTCCACAATTATCCAACATCAAACTTTAAAGTCACGTCAGTTATAGTGCCAACTATATAATGCCAACGAAATAGTGCCAACAAAAATCCTGCTTTGTGGTTTGCTTAACTAAGGTGATTTTTTAAGGCCAATTATGAAGAACAAATGTCCCTAGTAAATTTGAATAAAAATATTTTATTTTGTCTGTGGTCAGTAAGATGACTAACTGTTTGATTATTTTCTCATCACCCAGGAATTAATGTTAAATCCCATTCCTGGCCCAGTATTTCCAGTGTTTCTTTAGAATTACTTTATGAGGATGGTATGGAGGAGTTTGATGCTAAAAGAATTTTACATTAATTGTGGTGACTCACTCTTACCAAGAATAGCCTCTGAGCTGCTCTCATTTTTCCACATAAATAACATGCACATAAATAATAGTCTTTGCACACCCAAACAACTTTTTGTGCCCCCAAATTTTTAAACCACTAAAATAGACAAGATCCATGTGAATTGGATCTCAGCATAGGAATGCCAAGTCCCACTCCCTATCCTTCTGTAATACATCCTTATAATGTAGAAGTGTCACAATTAGTCTTCAAGCAAGGAAAACCTGCCTTGAATAATCGGCTCCCAATCAAAAATGCTGCACAGTACAAGATGCAACAGTTCCTTCCATGAGCGTTCCTGCTGTCATTGAACTGGCTAATGTCTTTCCATACATAGAAAAGTTCTACTGAAGTATGGAATAAAAATAATGAATAGCACATTCTTATTTTTACTTTCTGAAATAATGTGAACCTTCTGACATCTGAGCCACCTAATTGTTCATTTGTGCTAGAAATTATCCATAGAAGGATTGTTCTAAATCATTAGAGGAAAACCAAATTTTGTATAAAGGCTACAAATTTATATTATTTTAAAATTGTTGGTGACTGTTACTCTTCCCCTAAGGTGACATTGTTTATGTCTTAGTGTGCAGTTATGTTAATGAAAAGTGCTTTGTTTCTCATAACACTAGCAAGTTATGATATCGGTGCACAGAAAATTATAGGAAGCAAGCTTGTGATCTGCAAAAATTGTCCCCAGCGGAAGTTTTTAGTGGTGTATGAATTTGCTAAACCTGCCTGTAATGTAGAATATGGATGTGAAGCTTGGAGCGAAAAGAAAATCAAGAGCTTTGAAATGTTTGAGAAGGATCCTAAGGGTAAGTGGGTAGAGAAAAGAACTAATGAAGGAACACTGAATGAGGCCGGAAGAACAAGAGAACTCTTAAATAATGTCAAAAGAAGACAACTGGAGTTCTTCGGACATGCTATCCACGCAGAAGGATTGGAGTGCCTAATCATCATTGGCAAGATTAATGGAAAAAGATCAAAAGGACAACAGTGAAGGAAGCAGCTTAACAACATTAAAAATTATGTTAACCCGAATTCCAACAACAAGGTAATCCACTGTTGCTACAATTGGAAAGTTTGGAAGATCCTGGTCACCTACTCCACTCAGCAAGATAGTTAGACGATAATGAATGTAGATTCAGAAATGGAAATGGACTGAGACCTCCAGAGAGCTTCACACTATTTACTCCTGAACCAGGTCAAACTTGACATCTCTATGCTTTTGGAAACTTGTCCGATTAAACTTTAGCATTGGTACAGAGCCAAAGAGCTTTGCACTGCCTTTACAGCCCTAGTGTAAACTCAGCTTTAATACTGTTTTCCATTTTACATCTGCAATTGTCTGCATTGAGCTGATGGCTCTCCTGAGTAGCTAAGTTGGACATTGCCTCATCCAATCTACTAACTAATTTTCCTAAAGCAGACCAATTTGAGTCATGCTTACAACAGAGTTTCTCTCACATTTATTCTGACATTAACTGCTGTGTCTCTAATTTCACAGAGAAGGAGAGAAGGATATAATTGATTTCTAAGGTATTAAGAGGGCCAGCAACAACATCAGTAGAGTTTAGTTTTCCATCACTTTGAATTTACTCACCTACTTTGGAGTTTCTCTTGCTTCTGCACACAAGAACAATGTTTGTTAGATATCACAAACTATTGATCATTTAATTATACTGTGAAATGCAGTCAAACTAAGGATTTCTAATTAGAAAGTCAAAATCCAGTTGATTTAACTTTCTTCTCACATCTTAGATTTACTTTCCCCTTCCTGATACAAATCAAAATGTATCTTTGAGATAATCTTTTGAGATAATGTAGTCTGCCAGTCACTCCATATATAATCTTTTGTACAACACTAAGAGTAATTTCAGACTTGGTTATATTTGTTGGGCTGTTCATGTTGTTGAAGACATCTTCATACCTAATTGTTCCAGTGCTCCTGTAAATTTTGAATGGACACCGTCTAATGATATATCACATCAACAAAGCATCATCTCCTGCCCTGCCTATAAACATAGGATTATATTCACCACAACAGTTATGAATGATTCCAACTTCTCAGGTGGACACTGAGGTTACTAAAGCTGTGTCTGATAACAACGCTTATTGCTACCTCAACTAAAAATGACTCTAATTCACTGCAGAAGACCTATATTTCAGAATAGTTACTGCTACTTTTTCTCTTCAGTTCAGCAGCTAAGAATAACACATCCTTTTATACTTCAGGTTTTGTTGTATGTTGGTAGTTTGTAAATTGCCATCACCTCTTTTTCTCTGACTAATTGGCGTCTGCTAAACATGTCCTGCACCAAACAATCTGCAATCATGCAAGCTTGCATAACATTTGGCATATGTCTCTTTTAATCTACCCACTATTATTTTGATTGCAAAAATAATGAAGGAAGGTATTGCTATGCTGCTCAGTTTCTGCTTGAATGATGAATGAATTTCCAATTGCTGTTTCAAAAGCACTTTGGCAAGAATTACATCGATAGCTAACATGAATTAATAATGCTGGCATTCATGCTTTTCATGCAGCTCAAGTCCAAGTGAGAGGGAGGTGCTAGAGCATCATGAATACTTTGTTATACATCGCAAGTTAAAGGTTTTATGCCTGCTCAGTTCTAATACTGTACTTATGTAGCATCCCTGAAATGTGAGTGTCTTACATATGATCACTCACATGCAGTATAGGTATAAATATGAGGTACGGTTTGAAATATGAATCCTGCTTTTCATCTTAAAATTGCTCTTATTTCTGTGGAATTTTTATACAATGGTATAATAAGAATTTATCGAGTTGCTGTGGTGCAGGGTCAGTAGTCTGTGGAATACTAACCATGGAGGGATCAGCAGCCAGGTCAGTTGGAACAGCTGAATTAACCAACACAGATATGAGGAGATGTTGAGGAAATAAATTCTAATGAGCAAGAAGTCATGTCAGAAAGGTAAAAAAAGTGAAAAAGCCTTATCAGCAATAAACTCAGGGATGGAGAATCAGAGGACAATATGGAGGTCACAGGTAATTATGGTGGAACATCGAGCTACTTACAGTTGAGCACAGAATTAGTAATTCTAGGAGACAAAGTAATATCAAGATTGTGGATCATGCTGGGTGGGGGGTAGTTAGGTGGAATACATATTGAAAACGTTATAATTTAGCTAACTTTAGTTCTCGGGGGATGAGTTTACAGAACAGCAGCACTAACAGAATAGATTTCAGATCTGACATTTGAACCAGCAAGCTGTAAACATTGGTAGCAGCCTCCTGTCTCATAAGACAATAGCTTTCACCAAGATGGTCAACCCTGTGTTAAGTAACACCTGGTGTGACTCAGTAGCCTCACTCTGGCTTGGTAGCTCCTGCCTCCTTTGCTGCAGAGAAAAACAGTGGGGCTGAGAATGTGCACAATTCACTGGCCTCTGTTTTCACTGGACCTTTTTTTTAACCAGCTGAGCTTTTTGATTCTGCTCACCTCTTCCAATGCCCTTCCAAACAATCAATCTCTAGAGGCCGTGGCTGTCAGCGACTGACTTCCAGTTGTCTGTGTCAATATCCACCATCTTCTTCTCTTGCTTGCAGGTGACCTTGTGGTTGAGGTATCGATGCCAAGGAGATCATGACCCATTGACCAATTCACTGTTCAGGAGGTCTTTGGGTACATGGCCGTCATCCATCCAAAGAATATGCGGACATCGTTAACTTAGTAATGAGTGTATGCTGATGGAATTAACACCCTCCAGAACCTCTAATTCATGATCCTATCCTGCCAAGAGATACCTAGGACACGTTTGAGACATCGAAGGTGGAAATTGTTCAGCATTTTTCCGCCTAGCACATGTTGCCCAGATCTCACCAGTGTTGAGGAGCGCACTGATGATGGAGGCTTGGTAGACTCACAGTTTGGTGTTCTCCATCAGGTTGCTGTTGTCCCACACTCTCTTACTCAGCTTGGAAATAACAGCTGCAGCTTTTGCGATGTGTATATTGATTTCAGTGTCAAGTGATAGATTGTTGGTGATTGTGAAGCTGAAATAAGTGAAGCTATCAACAACCACTCACGTCACATTGTCAATGCTGATAGATGGGCAGTATGGCACCCTGGACCATGACATTAGTCTCCCTGATGCTGATGGTCAAAGCAAACACTTTTCAGGTGTGAGAGTGTGTTATGTGTCCATTGGCTGCTGGAGGTGTTCCTCGGTGTGGAATGTTAGTGCAGCATCAACAGCGTAGGGCAACTCTGATGTGGACTTGCCACACCTTTGTCTTGGATTTCAGGCAAGAAAGGCTTAACAGCTTTCTCTCAGTTCTGGTATGTAAGTAGATCACTCTGGTATGGAGTGTGTAAGTAGACACACTCTATAGATGACTTGAAGGCATATGGCCAGCAGCAAAGGGAAGAATATGCCAGCGTTTTGATGCAAGAACACAACTCTGTTTGACTCCACTGCCGATCTCAAAGGGTTCCAATGTTGCACTGCCATAGCTGACCTTACATCATGTTGTCATGGAAAGAGGAGATCACATTCAGCAGCTTTGGTGGGGAGCCAATTTTATTCAGCAGTTTAAAGAGACCATCTCTGCTCACATGGTCGAACGTCTAGGCGAAATTGATGAAGGCAATATATAGTGTTCCCTTTGTTCATTACAATTCCCCTGCAGCTGCTAGAATGAGGAGATCATGTCAACTGTAGATCTTCCAGTTCTGAAGCCACGCTGGGATTTAGGGTAGATGCAGGTAGTGCAGCCTGGCATTTTTCCAAGATGCTCAGTAGGGAGTTTGTTGCTATTGCTGCAGTCGCCCTTGTTCTTGTATAGGGCCAGAACCTTTGAATCACGCATATCCTGAGGCACTGTCCCCTCCTTCCAGCAGAGACTGTGAAGTTTGTGCAGATGCTACAAGGGTGCTGATTCCCATGCTTGATGAGCTCAAGTAGTATAACATCAACGCCTGGAACTTAGTTCAGGGCAAGTGATCAATAGCTTTGCTAAACTCCTTCACTGTGGGTTTGATATCAGCTCTGCCTTGACAGGCAGGCTTTCTATGTTCTGTGGAAGGGTCATGAGGACTCGAAACATCAACTCTTTTCTTCTCCGCCGATGCTGCCAGACCTGCTGAGTTTTTCCAGGTAATTCTGTTTTTGTTTTGGATTTCCAGCATCCGCAGTTTTTTGTTTTTATTTCTATGCTGTCCAGATCTTCCTTTGTGACAGAGTACAATTCAAGGTGGTGTTCCACCCTTCTCTGCAACTGTTAATTGCAGTCAGTGATGAAATACAAATAAAAAAATACACAAAAGTGAACAGCAAGGAAAGACAACCTAGTTCATCAAGCCTGAAAGGTAATTTGACATTCCAATGATCCTTCTCACATATTGCTTCTGTGACAACATTCTTCATTTCAGCCTGACAGGGATCATTATCATCAGGCTTTTTAAAGATGAGACAGCTACAAAAGCAGCCGGTGGGATGATGGGGGTGTTGAAACTAAATGGCATAGAGCTGTCAGAGGATGGAGCACAGGGCATGCAGTCAAACAAGCTGACCTAAGGAAATGGGGTAGCAGAGCATGTTTATAGTTTTTATATTATTCTTCAAAGACACAGGGATAGAATTTGACTTTGTGTGATTATTTAAGTTGAGTGATAGTGAATCAACAGCCATTTTACATGTCCCCTGGTTTATATTACCATTAAAGTTAAAATCTACCTGGATCAGTGGAATTATAAGTAACCAGTCATAGCTATTTTCTTGTATTTTTTTTACAGTGGATTAAAACAACTTAATGGTTTGTATCAAGCTTCCAATCACCTCATAATAACTTGACCCAGTGTCAAAGAGATTGAAGACATCCATGTGGAAAAGACATGAGTATGTGGGTTAGATCACAAGGGAGTGCATTCTTATTTCCTGGGTTGTGCTATTATAGAGGTAGATATAGAACAGTGGGAGAGAGCGCCCATAAAGGTAAGATAACTAGACCACTTGGGGGTATAACTTATGTCACATAGCCTGAGAAAATATCCATAGCAGATTCAGGTTTGTAACAATGTTCTAGGACTGATACGATCCATAGTGTGGGAACCAATCTGCAGAACTGCTGTGAAAAGACTGTGGGAGAAAGAAAGTTAAGAAAATGAAATTAAAATAATTAAACATAAAGCTAGGTATTTTAAGCATTCTTTTTAATAGATTAAGTGGGAAGCCCATGAATTCTTCTGGGCTTATATGTGAATGGTGTCATGTTAAATATCAGAAGAATGAAACCATTTCATTTGACTTGCGCTCTGTAATGATAACATCAAAGGACACAATTGGAAACACTGTTATCAACAAAACTTATGATTCCCCTTTTTCTGTAGAGGGTCACTTGAAATCTCCTGGGTGAATCATCCTGTAGATGGCATTTGGAGGATCTGGTTTTCCAATGTGCATGAGCACAACAAGTTAATTAGGACAGGCCAGCGCTAACTTGCACTGTGCTGCAGATTTATAGGTTTAACAGCTGGAGAACTGAAAACAGTGCTTACCAGCAGCCCTTAACATTGTGATTCCCGCTATTAAATATGTTTAGTGATGTGCAGTATTTAGCAATATCAGACATAAGCTGTGTGAAATCTTTACAGAGCATTGTTTCACCATTCCTCTGTGCACTATGCCTGACAAAGTTGTAGAAATTTTTTTATGAACCAATTTACAATATCAATTGGACATGATTTTTTGACTATTCCCCCATATTTATTTTAAATATGGCATCTAGCATCTTTCCAACTGTTGGGGGTGAATATTTATTATCCTCTGTGACTGGGCAGAACTATATATTTCAACGATCAGATTATCTGAATAACACTGGCAATACTTCATTAATTCACTTACCCTGCTTTAAAGATAAGAACAGTAAGAAGCACAGCTATTTTTTGACCATGTGGTGAATCTCCCACCCCCACCCCCATACAACCCCAATTCAGCATTTAAATTATACCTTGGAGATTTATAACATTTACTATGCATATTCATTATTGTCACATCACATGTAGGAAAACATTTATGGAAGTATTAGGAACCAGCATATTCTCTGGGTATAACATTTCCAGAAAATAACATTTCTTGGAAATATTACTTTGAAAACAATATGATAAATTTCCTCCATACGTTAAAGCAATCATAGACACCAAGAAGGAACACAGTGCATTTCACATCCTTGAGAAATAAAATGAACCTTATAGACAGAGAATTACTTAGGAAGTGCATTCACTGTCGTTCTTCAAAGTGAGTGAGCATTATCAATAATTTTGTGCTCACTGTTCTGAGATGGGTCTTTCTCCCTTGGACATCTGGGGGCAGAATTGGCTCCCACACTATGTATATTGTTACAAACTTGAATCTTCTATGGATACTTTCTCAGTCTACGTGACATAAGTTATGCCCCCAAGTGGTCTAGTTATCATGCCTTTATGGGAGCTCTTTCCCACTGTTCTATATCTGCCTCTATAATAGCACAACCCAGGAAACAGGGATGCACTCCCTTGTGATCTGGCCCACATACTCATGGTCCCATGGGCGTGCGTGCGCCTGGCTCGATCGGGCGCCAAATGATGTGAAAAGACGTCAGGTGAGCGTCCCAACATCGCACGCCCGCATAACATTTCACTCGGTGGACGCGCGCAAAAGTCGGGAGCGTGCCCGCCAAAAATGAAGAGGGCAATTAAGCCCATTAACGGCGCTGTTGACTCCAGTTCCTCGTGGCCGGTCCAACCTTATGGTTGGCGGATGGGCGAATCGGCTGGGCGGCCTTTGCATTTTTCATCAAATCTCATCCGAGGGCGGGATGAAATTTCCGTTATGGAATAAAATTAAAATAAATATCTGTGGACAGTGTGTTTAATCAGTTATATTTTCAGGTCATTGATTGAGATGCACGGACGTTTTTCTGCAGCTTTTTACGCCTTTATTTTAGCATTTTCAGGTCCGCAGCCCCCTTGAGGCAGCCGTCTGCCTTCAGGGAGAATTCTCGCAGCGCTCACCCACGCCCGCGGAATCGTCATGGCCTGCTCTCTTCCAGAGCCCACCCCACCAGTGCTGAGTTTTTTCAGCGCGGGTCTCATGCTGACTGGCTGTTAATTGGCCAGCCGGTGTGAAATCGCGGTCGAGGGTCAGTTTCCCCAGCACTCCCAGGCCCTCCGATTGCAGGCACCCGCCAAAGGTAGAATTCAGGCCTAGGTGTGGGGTTTGGGGTGGAATATTCTGCGCCCGCTGGCGTCGAGTGTGCTTGGCGGCATGAGCAGACATTTTAACGAGAAGGCCATGAAGGGGTTTCATGATGTCGTGAAACCAGTTTGCAATCGCCCAACCTGTCAGTCAATGGTGGGCTGTATTTCCCATTGGCGGACATCGAGAACCTCATTGTAACACATCTGCATATCATTATAAGCCCATCCCGCCTGAACCATCTTCCCAAGAATCACGCCAGTGTGTTTCACAACAGCATTTATAAGGTGTGCACCTGGCAAGCTGCACTTCGAGGGGAGCTCTGAGCTAAGCGCACACTAATATTGCGCAGTGCTCACAAGGGTCACCTGTTGGACCCCAAGGTTGAGGCGTCGCGCATTCAGATGAGCGCACAGGCAAGTCATATTTCCCCAGCAGGCTGACAGTGTGGTGTCAGGGCAAGGGCTGCACAGCGGGGTTGACGGTAGTGCGTAAGAACGTGCAGAGTTGGGGGGGGGTGGGGGTGTGGAGCAATTGAAGCAGCCACACTTTAGGGCAATCTTGTATAAAATGACCATTCCTCTGCAGCTGAGACAGTTCAGACACAGCCACATTCACATGCATGGAATCAGGCCTCTTGCTTATCTGCCCACTCAAGCAATGCAGAGACACGAATTTGCCACTGAATGCTCTTGAACTTTTCTCCCCTCGGGCACAGACTGCAAACTAATGAGCATTTTAGTGCAGAGCAGTTGGATGACTGAGCACCTTGTACAATCTCCTTGCTAAAGCTGGCCATGGAGCAGCCACTGCTGGAGGTGCTCACAGCCCCTTGCAATGTCAGAATCCTGGTTTGGACCAGTCTCCCCAATGGTTCAATCTAACAGCGCAGCCTTACTGTGCAGGTTAGGAGAATGCCTGCGCCTGAGCTGAGAGCACAGCACGCAGTCCAATGGTCAAAGCTGCCATCAATCGGTGTGGTGGAGTGGGGCGGAAGTCAGTGGGGTTTTGGGAAGCCATGCATCGCATTAATCTCTGGCCACCGAAGTGGGGGCCAGCACACTCCGGGATGCATTAAGTGGCCAGCAGACTTAACCAAGACAGTTTCTTAGTACATCCATGCTAGACAGTTTCTTAGTACATCCATGCTAACCCGTGCATCTCTCTCTTTCATCCTGCAGGAGGATTAGATCAGGAGCATGGAGCCTGGTGAGCTAACTGTATGCCTCAAGGCTTACAGAGAGTGAAGATGATGGAGAAGAGAGCAACAGAGGTGTCTGAGTGCGCAGAGAGTGGAGCAGCACCCCCAAGAAGAAGGGGTGGCCAGGGCCCGCACACGCTTCTGAAGAGCCACAGTGAGCCATTGCTGGTCGGCATCTAGCTAGACCCAGGGTCTATAGACACAGTCCTTCATTCCTGCAGTGTCACTGAAGTCTGCACAGAGAATTGGTCAGTCACATCTGCCAGCTGCTGCTGGGTTTGGCGCTAAGGGGACATGGAGGGCATCCACTGCCCATAGCTGTGAAAGTGACAGTGGCACTCAATCTTTACACCAGTGGCTCCTTTCAGGGCTCCACAGGTGACCTCTGTGGGATATCACAAGCCTCCACCCACAAATGCATCCATGAGGTCACGGATGTGCCAGGACAGCCAGGATGCGAGAGTGATTGGATTTGCCCAGGTCTCGGGTTTCCCACAGGTGCAGGATGTCATCGACTGCACTCACGTGGTGCTCAGATCTTCATGGCAACAGTCAACTATGTCAACTGCAAGGGATCCCGCTCGCCGAATGTTCAGTTGGTGTGCAACTACCACAAACGCATCCTGCAGGCCTGCGCAATGTTTCCCAGGGGGTGTCCACAGCTCCTACATTCTTAGCAGGTCTCAGATCCCTGACATCTTCCAGGGTCCACAGAGGCTGCGTGGCTGGCTCCTCAGGGACAAGGGCCACCCGCAGAGGCCGTGGCTGATGACACCTATGTGGCGGCCTCAGACTGCAGCAGCGTGACACTATAATGAGGCTCGTACTGCAACTCAAAGCTTGGTGGAGCAGACCTTCGGGATGCTCAAATGAGGTTCCGATGCCTGGACCGGTCTGGTGGAGCCCTGCAATACAGTTCACAGAGGGTGTCACACATCATCGTCACCTCCTGTGCCCTTTACAACCTGGCGCTGCAGCAGGCAGAAGAGCTGCACATCTTCTCCGATGAAGAGGACATTGATGGGGATGAGCGCAAGGAGGTCCTCGAAGTTGACAATGGAGGCAATGAGGCCACTGGCCAGAAGAGGCAGGTGCTTGAGAGGCCTTCATAGCTCCTAGATTTATGGAGGATGATGACGACATGCAGTGAGGAGACACCATTGATCCTCACCTTGTATCTGTGAACATTTGACTCCAGTCTGGCATATGGCAGCGCAAATACCCTCTGTTTTACTGCTCCTGTCATGGAGATGCAGTTAAGGCCCTAATAGTTGCTCGATTCCAGGAGGATGATAACGACATGCAGTGAGGACATTCCATAGGTCTTCATATAGCCTCTGAGAATATCTGACTCCTGTCTGGCTGAAGGCGGCTCACTTGCACTCTGTGATCAGGGTCATATCATGGAGATGCACCTGTGAAACTTTAAATACACCTGATCCTTTGTCAGCCTTCAGCACCCGACCCCTTCAGGAGCACAGCATCACTGGTCACAGATGCTGACGAGATGAGGGCCCCACCTTATAGGTGCTGAGAGCACACAGGGCGAATGATGGAACTCTGTGACGCCTGCCCACTACATTCTGGCAGCAATGACAAGCACCATTGGGGCTCAGGCATCAGTAATGTGTCCAGGGAGTGTGAGGCTGGACCATTACTTTGGTTTGAAGGCTGCACAAAGCACAGGGAAGAGGCCCTGGACTGAGACACTTGCAATTATCTTAAGCAAGAACCAAGGTTTCATGAACACTGCTTATCAGAACAAGCAGCCATAGGCAGGGAGATATTCTTGGGAGTTAATTTACAATAATGAACATTATGTACAAGTGATTAATACTTGTGCCCAGGCTGTGCAACTATGTCTTCTTAACCTTCCTAACCCTGCCGCTATGTCTTGATGCTCCCCCCGACATCCACAGCAGAGGTGGAGGCAGCCTGCAGACTGCTACACCTTGTCTGTGATGACTTGGCAGGCGGCCTCTGGAGGGCTGAGACCAGGAGGGCCCCGGCCTGCTTTCAGGGTCCTGCTGTGTGGTAGTCGCACCCTCCTTGGCTTGTGGACCTGGAGCTGTGGAGGTCACAGGAAGACGGGATTTGGATGGGCTGGACACTCCTGGAGTCACCTGGGTGTACACCTGCTGATTTCCTGGACCAAGGAATCCACAGCGGCCGCCAACCTACCAGTGTTGACCTCGGTGCGTTGGCATGCCGACGCTATCACCTCAGTCTGAAGACAGACAGACTCCTCCATTGTGCCTTGCAATCTCAGGGGTTAACTTGGTACATAGAATTATGCAAAAACACAGCACGGAAAGAGATAATTGGGTTTGTGCTGGCTCCTTCGGGACAGCCTGGAGTGAGACTTAAACACTCCACCCTCTGACTCTGAGGTTGGAATTCCAACACTAAGCCAAAGAATCACTCCTCATATACACTTGGCAAATAAAATCTACAAGTGTAAAATGTCAACCAGATTGTCTTATTGCATCAGCTGCAGAACCCTGCTGCTGCTAAATTTTGAGGAGCTGAGGAGTTTTAGAGGCAAATCTGTACCACTTTCTGCCCCCATTGGAGGTCAGGGAAATGGTCAGAGAAATTGACTGGGAAGGTTGAGTGATAGTGCCCCCAGAGGAACAACCCAGTTGCCCGACAGATGCCTCACATTTCTTTAAATAAACAAGAAAAATTGCTGAGTGCGATCTTTGTATGGATCTCCAGGTAGGAACCACCTCAACGAGTTTGAGCAGGAGTCTGCTAAAAAGGCACAATAAGTTTGGAGCATATGTATTTGTAGAACAAATTAGTCACACATACTAGCAAAACTCATCTTCTTGGGGACTCTATTTTCAATTGAAACTGGGAATTGAGCTCAGATATTCTTGGTTTTCACTGAACACATGCTATCAAAGATGGGATGGGGTGCGGGCAGTGGGGGAGGCATGGAGGGTGGTGGGTGGGTTTGGGTAGGGGGCTAAATTTTGAGGAGGGCAAGCCAAATTTTTAGACAGTTCCCCAAATTTCGTAAAGTAAAATTTTTCCTTAATGTACCTTAAAACTACTGTTTGGAAGTGAATGCCAAACAACTGCAGACAAAACAAGTAATCTAGTCATTTTCCCACAATACATCCAAGAACATTTTATGTGAATGCTTTCAACATGATGAGTGAAAAATGATGTAGGGCTTAAAATGCAATTTTAATAAAATTGGACAGTGAGTTCAGTTTGATGTTCTTAAATAAAAAGAAGAAAGATGTTAAAAAAAATTGTCTGGAACATTGTAGGGTTTGGAAAAAAACTTACAAAAATAATTACGCAGGATTCGCAACAGCTATACGCTAAGTAAGGATAATTGGCTGACTGCTGTGATCAAAGAAGACAGGTTTTGGACCAGAACTTCCGAGGAGTGGCTTTCAAAGTCGGATTCTACTCCATTCCTTTTTACTTACACTAGAACGCAGCTGCACCTTTCTGTATTTACACTTGGAATATCATTGTGTTGGGGTGTCTCCCTTTTTTAAATGATCCATATGCTTACAGGTGATCCGGCCCTCCACTTCCACATGGTACAACAATGGTCCGGTCACAGAGCTTACCTTCCCAGATAACCACTTCGGTCCTCCACCTAAATTCTTTACTGACGGAGAAGCAGTATATGCAAATTGTCACTCATGACTATGCAAATTATGAGTCGCTTTTTGGTTCCCCTGACTTTTCTCCACCATCCCCTCGAAATTGGGAAGTATCAGGCTTAGTCTTGTCTGAAGACGGTGCCTCATCCGTAATCCTGCAGGTGTTGCTCCTGGTGTAGAGTTGGGGGGGGTGGGGGGGGGGGGGTGTGGGGGGGGTGTTCTGTTGTTAAATAGGAAACAAGCAGATCTGGTTCCCAACGATTCACCTATATGCTTTTTCATTCACACCTTAAAAGTTTATACTGCTCTTTCCACCAGTCAGATAACGGATGGTATGGTGCAGCCTTCACATGGTTTATACCATTTATATCATTATACCACTGACAAATTGTTCAAACTCAGCGCTCGTAAACACAGAACCGATATCTGAGACGATTAGCTTTGGCAAGCCATGGATGGCAAAGCTCTGGTGTAGTTTTTCTATAGTTGCATCTGACATTGCTGATTGTACCTCATAAACATCTAACCACTTGGAATGAGCATCTCTAATCAGTAGAAACATAGTTCGAAGGAAAGGGCCGACGTAATCTATGTGCAATCTCACCCAGGGTCTACTCCATGGGTGTAATGGAACCGCCACCGGCAACTTTTGACATTGCACACAGTGTTTTACCACCTTTTCAATATCACTGTCCATTCCCAGCCACCAAAGATAACTTTGCGCTATCATCTTCATTCATGAGATTCCTGGATGGGCACCGTGTAGCTCTACTAAGTGTGGTTCCCTTCCTTGTGAAGGAATTACTACTCATGCACTCCATAATAGAATACCATCTTGACTGCTCACCTTGTGTCTTCAGTTGAAATGGCTTCAATTCATCAGAGACTGGTTCCTGGGGCCAACCATGTAACAGCTGGTCCCTCACTCGAGACAGGGCTGGATCACGATTCATCCAGTTTCTTATCTGCCTGGCACAGACTGGTGAGGAATCCAGGAAATTCATCACTAATACGAGATCTTGGGGAATTGGGATGTGGTCATTGCTCTCTTGCAAAGGAAAGCGACTTAGGGCATCAGCATTTGCTATATGAATCCCTGGTCTATGTACAAAGTGTTGCCAAAATTTGTATTCATGCAGAAGCTATGGGAGGTATAGCCTTTTCCTCGCTAAACAGACCCAAAGGTGGTTTGTGGTCTGACACTATGGAAGTTAACTTTGGAGCTATAGCAGAAAATGTGTGAGCTTCTGTTGGTCTTCCAGCCAACTGTGCCCACTCAAGCATGAGTGCTGTGATGTCACAGGTATCGGTGATGATTCACATCCATGGAAAGAGCAAACAGGGCAGAAGAGTGTGGCATGTGGCCCGCAGCAATGGGTTGCCCAATCTGAATGCCACCCTAAACAGGATTAATCAAAACCCTGCTTTGGTCCTTTAGTGCTCCACTGATGTACAGTAAAGTACCGTCCAGCTCATTGTTAACAGTGAAGGGTGGGTAAATCATGAGAGAGAGATTGGAGAAAGGGGACATGGAAGTAGGGGGCTCTTCTCACCCATTCCCACCCTCCCCCTGCCAGTCAGTGCCCAATGGGCTGCCTCCTGTCCCCGTCACTGAGTCTGCCGTGGCACAGGTGAAGACTGAGCAGCCTTGGGCAGTGCCCTCACAAACTCCAAAACCCAGATGATGTCAGCAACAAGCATTTCAGCAGTCAGAGAAGGGATCTGAGCAGCTTCCCTCCACCTTTGCTGAAGCCACAGAGTTACACAATGTCGCAGTAGCAGAAAAAGGAATAATAAAACATTCATAGTTGCACAATTATACATATGTGTGTGTGTGTTGAAGACAATATTAGGTTGTGAAGTAGCTCTGAAGAAGGGTCATATGAACTCGTAACGTTAACTCTGTTTCTCTCTCCACAGATGCTGCTAGGCCTGCCGAGTTTTTCCAGCATTTTCCGTTTTTGTTTTAGGTTGTGAAGTTTCTGTTTATATTTTGAGTAGTATAAAATCAATGGTTCAAACCATTTTTCCTTGTGCCCCTTTCTGCCTGTTGGTGGGCAAGTGACCCTCTCACTTGTGACGAATGGTAAGACAAGACAAAATAACATTGAAATTATTGTAACAACTTCAAAAGCAGTGAAAGCTCACTCTCAGCACAAGTAATCTGACTTGAAATATGCCTTTAAGAAGAATGTTATAATGGAAGTTCACATGATCTTAGTATTCAATGGAAAAGTAGCGTGGGCTATCTCAGTAGTCAGCAGTCTATAGGTAGGAGTCTGTATTGTAGAAACGAGACTTGAGTTGAAAGCACACAGATGTGGCTGCTGAATACCATTGTAAACAAACAGAATGCTTTCCACCTAAGAAGTGTCCAATGACCTACTCTATCTATTGTTCCAACTCAGCCACCCTAAAACAAGCGTGCAACCCAGATCCATTAGTCCCAACAAACTGGTGACCAGGATCCAACAAGCACCATGAGCAAAACCCTTTCACGAAGGCAGGTGTGAGGTCTCAGTATCTATGGGGTCTCTTACCTGTCATTTTTGTCTACCCTCTCAACTGCTGCTCTCACCTTGCTTTCACTGCCAAGTTCCAGAAAGCACAGGAAGCCCTTGCAACCACAGTTAAAGTTGAAAACTCCTGTTAAAATAGCTTTTATTGACCTCAAAACAAGTTTAATTTGGCAACCCACCTCTCCCGGGCAGGGTTCTTGCACGCTGTATGTGGAGGTCAGCAAGTTGGAGCTGCCTCTCGACATGCTGTCAATTTTAGTCTTTTTCATGCCTCCTCTGCCTGCTCCATAACCCATTTGCTCTTCAAAGTTAAAATTCCCACCCTCCAGTGTCTCTCCTGCATCAGTTAAAAAGTAATTGGGCAGCCAAGTTGTATTTTCCTGGTGGCAAACTGCAGTCCTGGTTATTGTTGAATTCATTGCAAAATAAAAAGTCAACGACAATATAAACAGCAGAAACAAGGAAACTAATTGCTAAGTTTTTATCTGTATTGAATTGTGGCAAATCATGAGGATGAATAGAGTGAATGAAAACATTCTGTACTTTATGATGAACCTGGCAACTGCATGAAATCGCTTGTTTACAATTTGCACTAAAGGCAGAAGTTTATTTGGTCTGAAATTTGATGATGGTGAAATTTTGTTAAGAAGTAAATTGTGCCTAAACCCAAGCTGGAGTTGAAGAAAAAATATGTTTTAAATTGTGGAATCACATCTAACGTTAGACATTATGTTCTGAGTTTTGCAGGCACAGGCTGATTGAGTACAATCAGTACCCCGCCTACTGAGAACAGCCGAAGAGATGTGCTGTTTGATATGATCTGCTAAGTCATTGGGACATACAGCCTAGGTACCAGAATCACACCAGCAATGAAATTCATATGCCACTTTATTCATTTGTGTCTTATGTGTTTGGACATAATTGGTCAGCACTTGTTGAACAATCCCAAATGTGCCAAAAATTACACTAAAAACCAATTTAAGATTATCAGTCAGGCTTGCAATGAGGATCACTTATGCAGGGGCCCATCCTTTGCAGGCAAATAGAACATGTCCAGGCATTGCACCTTTTTTTTAAATAAAAAAAAGTAGGGGACAATAGTTCCCTGATGCATCTCCATGCCAATGCTCCAACCAATCAGAATCAATTTACCAGCCAATCAGCGCCTTTTCTCATGCAGAATAAATTGTTGCTCCCTTTAAAATTTTATATTCTTGCATATGTCCCAATGAGTGCAAGGTGAAAAGCTTCAACAGCATGTCTCTTTCTTCAGCAATACGAAGGTTTTTTTTACTGTGCTGGAACCAGGAAGGCAGGCCCTGGCGATCAGAGGGATGAACCCTCCAGCGCTGGAATCTGAGCTGCAGGGGTGGCCATTGTTGCTGGAGACCTTTCCGTGTCCCATAGCTTGACCTTACAGGAAAGACACACCCCACTCTTAGGGCCAACCAGGAGGCTGCCATAGTTTACCTTCCGTTCTCCCCACAAGGCAGAAGCCCGTCCCGGTGCTGGTAAAATCTTGGTCGGGGCAAGAAGTAACTGTTAATTGGCTAATTAATTGGTTTAATTGCCTATCTGCTTCCACTCAGTGGGCAGCCATGCCACATTTTGCTGCTTGCTGCTGTGGATATCCCTTGCCTCCCCTCCCGATGCCTCCCACTTACATTTTATAAGACCTCCCGCATCCCCGCCTGTCTTCAGAGGGCTGGTTAAATCCAGTCCAATGCTCCCGGATACTAGTTTTGAACTTATACCCCTTCAACTGCACGCCATATCCTCTGGTTCTACTGTTCTGGACAAGATGAACCAACTTGTCATGATCTACATTATCTAGTTCCTTTAGAATCCTAAAAGCAATCGTGCCACCTCTCAGCCTTTCTTTACCAGTGAGAATGTGCCCAATTTACATAATCACTCTTTATACTCCAATCTCTTCATTGCTCAATAACTCTGGGCGCGATTTGTTCTGCATCCTTTCCATAGCTGCAATATCCTCGGTGAAGTTCGAGGAAATAGTGCTACCAGTAAGTTAAGGTGGATACCAAGAGGATCAGAAAGATCCAAAAGGGACCAAAGAGTAGCCCGCTCCACATGTCAGGCAGTTTCTAATGAACAACAATTTCCATCAAAGTTCAAAGTCGACCCACCACAAGCACTGCTGATACATGTCCCCAGTGAGTTGGCCATAAGCATCATGCCCAACATTATCTTCTACTTGTCCACAGTCAGCATGCGTGCACAGCTATTGATCTTCTGCCACAGAAATGCACCCTTGCAGAATAACATCTTGTCACAAAGCTGAAATGTATAGGCCGCCTGGCCGATTTGCCCATCCACCAACCAGAAGGTAGGACAGGCCACGAAAAATCGCAGACAGTTGCGCTGTTAATGGGCTTAGTTGCCCACTTGATCGTCGGCGGGCTTCCTTGTGAATTTTGCTCGCGCGCACTGAGTGAAATATCGCGTGAGTGCGCGATGACGTTGGGACACTCGCCTGATGTCATCTGGCGTGATTTTACGCCCGATCGGGTTGGGCTTGCGCCCGCCCGTGGTACATAAAATTCTGCCCCGCATTACAGCATCAGAAGCGCTTTTCTAAGATTGGAGCAAAGTAGAGAGCTTTTGTACCCGAGCCTGCTGACCTGGGGAGTGATTGATGCCAGATAGAGTGGGTGCCTGGATTAGAGTGTTCCATTCCCAGTTCTTAACGTATTTCATTTAGAAGAGTATAAAAAGCTCCAAGATATCATACGAAATGTACGCAGGAACTCACTCCTGCTGCATGCAATAAAAACATGTTTTTTGAAAGCTGTTAACCCATTTCAGTTACCTGGATGACTAAAAACACCAGTATTTTTTTTCTCCAATTCAAAGTGTTAGTTTGGAGCTAATTGATGACGAGTTCACAATCTACCAAATCAACCAAGAGGACATTGCAGTTGATTTAAAGTGTGACTGTCAGTAAATGCATGATAAGAAGGGAATTTAGGCAGACAGCAGATGAAATAATTATAAATAATTATTATAATTCAAGTATAAATATTTTTCAATTCTTTTACATGTTCTAGAATAAGTTTTTAAAGATGCAATGGAATGTTGCATATTTAGAATTCAAACCCTTCATATGTGCTCAGAACTAGACAATGAAGAAATTGGTTGTGGGATAACATGCTATTAGCTAATGTTGCGGTGAAAGCAGTTTCTCTTTCTCCCCTCATTATTAGTGTCTGCAGTTAGACATAAAATAGATGAGACATTGAAATTCCACCCACATGCTTCTATGCAAAGAGAGCATCATCTCATATTAATTCAAAGGTCAAAATGCTACATGTCATGTGTTTCACCAAAGCTATCAATGAAGTCTGAAGTTTCTATCATTCAGAGGAATTTTCTTTTATCATCCTTATTGGCTGGCTGTTACAGGGACCTCAAGATATTTTGACCGAATGGAGCAAGTTTTGTATATTTTCCATTACAAAGATTAAGCAACCCAGTTGTAATTCAGAGCCTCAATCAAGCTTTTGGAAACTCCACTGACAACTGCAGAAAATTACAGTAATTACACAAAATCAATATTAACAGCACATATTCAAGGGTCTATTTTACATTGCATTTTTCAAAGATCTGCGTACTGAGATCAACAATTATCCTTATCTGCATATTTGAGAGATTTTTGTCAGGTAAATGGCCTGCTGTTTAACCTTTGCATGGGTTGTTCATTGTAAGACTGTTGGATCATAGCATCAAGTGCAGAAGGCAGTTAAAATGTCCAAATGCTGTTACAGATGTGCTTGCATGAATAACCCAATAAGGACTTCATTGTCGTAATCAGATTTAATTTGTGGATAGCAACTTATCTATTGTAACCCGGGGTGTATTGCTCTTTGTTATTTTGGTTATTTCTTATATGCTTAGGCTGTATTTTCTAAGATCAAATAGCAAGTTGAAGAGTTTACCAAATTAGACAATGGGCGGAATCGTCGCAGGTTTGCACTAAGTGTGGGAGTGGGCGGGAGAAAGAATGTTTTGCCCGGTGGCCACAATGGTGGCTTTTCACACTGTATCATCCCAAACCCACCTCATTAATCATACATTTCCTGAAAACATGCTATTTCGATGCTGGGCAGGCTCTCATTTGCCCGCCATGCCGTCAACTCACCACTTCATCATGCCAGAGGCCATCTTTAAAGTGTAGCTGTGCGCACACCTCTCAGTTCTTCCAGCCCACGACTGGTGCACAGAAGAGATGGCCCAGAAATGCAAGGAGACTGCAGCCCGACGATTTAGTAGCACGTCCTTGGAATGGCACTTGGATGTTTTCTACCACTACGCTGGCCACAGGAGGCGCAGCAACATCACTAATCTGGCTTGGGAGGAGGTGGCAGTGGTGGTCAGTGCCAATGCCCTGCAAAAGAAGACAGCCACCCAGGGCCAAAAGAGGATCAATGGTCTCCTCTGTTCTGCCAGGGTAAGTCACTCTTCCCATCACTCTCAACTAGCACAGTTGCAAACCCATCCACAGGGATTGCACTCACTGCTGGTTCAAGGGACATCACCATTCACTCTCTCACACACATCTTCATTGTCCTCATCCCATCCATGCATACTTATCATCTGGCTTGGCAGGCATCCTGCTTGCACTCTCTCCATTTCTGTTCATGCAGGGCAAGCTGGCACACAACAAGAGAGAGAGGTCGCAGACTGGCGGAGGAATGCCTGAAATCAGGGTCCTCACGGACTTTGAAACAGAGTCATGCAGATGGCCGGCGAAGATCTGAACTGTTACTGTGCTCATGGTGAAGTTGGCAGTGCTCTACCAAGTGAGGATCCAACAGTGCAACATCCATTAGATAACCATGTGGTGAGTGATGTGTCCTGTCTCATAGGTCACTGTCATGCACTAATTACCTCTCTTTGCTTCCTCAGGCACTGCCTGGGAAGCAACTGAGGGAGTCCATGCCCAGGTCCTCAACTCAAGTCCTGAAGACACCTCGGAAGAAGAATCTGCTAACACCCAACTGAAGACCCATCACAGTGTGGGTGAGCCCCACACCCTCCACCAGTGCAGTGACACACACCTTGGTGTGACTAGTTCTAGAGTAGCCTTGGGGTCACAACCTGGTGAGCACATTGTACTGTCTGATCGACAGTGGGTGGCGGCAGGGATATCCCAGGTTTCTGGCACTCGGACAATTGCTGGAGGCTAGGAACCTGCTGAGACTGAGTCAGATGATGAGCCTCTGGACTCAGTCATACTTCAGTTGCTGGAGCTGCAAAGGCAAGCTCGGGAACATCAGGAAGGGATGTCGACTGCACTCCTCAGATTGCAAAGCATAATGGAGGAGTCTGCCCCCCTTCATTCTGAGGTGATAGTGCTGGCATGCCAACACACCGAGGTCAACACTGGTAGGATGGCAGCCACCCATGGAGACATTGGGGGTTCCAGGATGTCATTCTTGCACTGTTGGGCTGGCTCAACTCCATCGCTGATGCCATAGTTGGCCTCCAGCAGTGTCAATGCGAGAGAGATGCGGGGCAGCTCCCTCTCAGTCCAGCTTCCACTCCTCTTAAGGAGTCAGCCAGGGGCCCTTCGGCACTCATAGGCAGGAGGATCAGCAGGTGCACACCCTGGGGCCATCCATCCAGGTGACTCTGGGAATGTCTGGCCCATCTGGTCCGGAAGAGTCCCCTCTTCCTGTGAGTCCAGCAGCTCCAGCTCCACAGGCTGAGGAGGGTGCCACTGCCACACAGCAGGTCCACAAAAGCAGGTCTCAGCCCTCCATGGATGCCTGCCAAGGTCATCACAACAGGGCGTCGCAGTCAGCAGGCTGCCTCCACCTCTGCTGTGAATGCCCGGGGAGCACCAAGACTTAGTGGCAGGGTTAGGAAGGTTAAGAAGATGTAACTCTTTTGAGTCAACCAATTAAACTAAATCAACAAAATGAGGGATAAATCAAGCACAGCCCCTAAGTCAGGTCAGCTGTAAAACTAAGGACAAAGTTTAAAGAAAACTTACAAACATTAAACCAAAATGTGATTAAAGGGGTCGATAAAACACCCCAGTCCCCGCGGTGCCCACTGAGCACGGAAGGCCTCGACAGTGCCGGCAGACACCATGTGCTCCCTCTCCAGGGACACCCGGCCGCAAACGTAGCCACAGAAGAGAGACAAACAATCGGGCGGGACAACCCCCTTGATTGCACACTGCCTGGACCTGTTAATGGCCAACTTGGCCAGGCCCAGGAGCAGATTCATGAAGAGGTCCTCCTCCTTCCCGGCCCCCCCTCCGCACCGGGTGTCCGTAGATCAGGAGCGTTGGACTGAAGTGCAAACAAAACAGTAATAAAAGGTTATTCAAGTGACTGAAAAGGGAGTGCAGCCTATCACACCCATTGCACAGCCTGGGCACAGATGCTAATCCCTTGTACATATTGTTCCCTTTGTTACTAGACTCTCAACAATGCCTTCCTGCCCGTGGCTCCTTGTTCTGATGAGCAGAGTTCGTGTTACTCAAATGTGAAACCTGGGTTCCTGCACAAGATAAAGGCAGGTGTCTCAGTCCAGGGTCTCTTTGCTGTGCAGTGTGTGACCTTCAGACCAAAGGGATGGTCCGGCCTTAACTCACTGGACTCATTCATGATGCCTTGCACCTCGATGGCACTAATCTTTGCTGCCAGAATGTTGTAGGCAGGCCTCACAGAGTTCTTTCATTCCCTCTGTGCGCCCTCATAACCTTTGACGTGGGGCTGACTCCCATTTCTTAAGCATCTGTGACCGGTGACACTGTGCTCCTGAAGGGGTCAGGTGCTGAAGGCAGGCAAAGGATCAGATGCATTTAAAGTTTCTTGGCTGCATCTTCATGATATGACCCTGATCACAGAGTGCAAGTGAGCTTCCTTCAGCAGACAGGAGTCAGACATTCACAGAGGTTATGTGACGACCAATGGAGTGGCCACACTGCATGCTGTCATCATCGTCCTGGAATTGAGTGACAAATAGAGCCTCCACTCTGCCTCCATGACCAGAGTCTTATCACAGAGGGTATGTGCGCTGCCATATGCCAGGCTGAAGTCAAACATTCACAGATGTAATGTCAGGATCTATGGTGTCTCCTCGCTGCATGCCATCATCATCTTCCATGAATCTAGTAGGCATGAGGGCTTCCCAAGCATGCCTGCCTCATCTGTCCAGCGTGCTGGCCTCATCACCAGCATCCTCGCCTTTGAGGACCTGCTGATCGTCATCCCCATCAACATCCTCCTCGTCGGAGGACATGTGCAACTCTTCCATCTCCTCTTCAGCCACCTCCTGTCCCTGGTGTAGCATCAGGTCATAAAGGGCTTAACAGGCAACGATGATTCGTGACATCCTCTTTGGACCGTACAGCAGGGTTCTACCAGGCTAATCCAGGCACTAAAACCTCATTTTTATCATCCTGATGGTTTATTCCATCAAGGTGCAAGTGGCAGTATGAGATTCATTGTACATTCTCTCTGCTGTACTCTGAGGCCGCCTCTTGGGTGGAGAGTGCAAGAGGAGGACCCCAGGACAGGCAGTCAGCAGCACCTAGAGGAGAGATTGGTGGAGATTTAAAACGAGCGGGAGCTGATAGTCAGAGTGGAGATTTAAAAAGAGAGAGCAGGAAGTAGGGCTGAAAGTGGCGCGAAAATGTCACGCTTCAAAAAATGACAATGCAGGGGAGACAGCTGATTGGTAATAGGGTCAAGTGAGTACTTCTACTTCTACTTTTTCTACTAATTAAACTGCTTCAGTCCATTAAACAAAATAAGGCGAAGATTTTGGACTGCGGTGGTGATGTTTGAAGTGGAATAAGGCCCCCAGTGTAATAGTATTCTTTAGAGGGAGCAACTAATTAGCTTAATCTAAAGGGAAGTCATGGCAGCAGAGCTCACACCTGTGATATGCCCCTCCTGTGCTATGTGGGAAGTCAGGGACACTTCCAGTATCTCTAGCGACCATGTGTGCAGGAAGTGTGACCAGCTGTAGCTACTGGCTAACCACATTTTGCAGCTGGAGCTGCAGGTGGATTCACTATGGAGCATCTGCGATGCTGAGATTATCATGGGCAGCACGTTCAGTGGTACTCACACCACAGGTAAAGACTGAATGGACAGAAAGGGGTGACCACCAGGCAGAGTAGAGGAAGCCAGGTAGTACAGGAGTCCCCTGTGGTTGTCCCCCTCTCTAACAGATATACCGTTTTGGGTACTGTCAGGGGAGATGACTTCTCAGGGAAAAGCAGCAGGAGCCAAGTCCCTGGCACCATGGGTGGCTCTGCTGCACAAGAGGGGAGAAAGAAGAGTGGCAGGGCTATAGTGACAGGGGATTCAATAGTCAGGGGAACAGACAGGTGTTTCTGCAGCTGCAAAAGAGACTCCAGGATGGTATGATGCCTCCCTGGTGCCAGGGTCAAGGATGTCTCGGAGAGGCTGCAGTGTATTCTGAAGGAGGAGGGTGAACAGCCATTGGTCATGGTATATACGGGTACCAATGACATAGTTAAAAAGGGGAGGAGGTCCTACAAGCTGAATATAGGAAGTTAGGGCATAAATTAAAAAGTAGGACCGCAAAGGTAGTAATTTCAGGATTACTACTAGTGGAACGTGCTAGCGAGAGTAGAAATAACAGATGAATACGTGGCTGAAGAAATGTTGTAGGGGGGAGGGATTCAGAATCCTGGGACATTGGAACCGATTCTGGGGAAGGTGGAACCAGTACAAACAGGAAAGGTTGCATCTGGTCAGGACCGGGACCAACATCCTCGGGGTGGTGGTCAGAGGGGTGTTTGCTATTGCTGTTGGGGAGGGTTTAAACTAGAATGGCAGGGGGATGGGAACCTGAGCAGGGAGACAGAGGAGGGGGAAACAAGGATAGAAACAAAAGACAGAAAAGTTAGAAGCAAAAGTGGAGGGCAGAAAAATCAAGGGCGAGAAACAAATGGGGTCATAGTGCAAAATAAAGTTAAGATGACAAACAAGGTTAAAAAGACAAGTCTAAAGGCATTGTATCTTAATGTGTAGAGCATTCACAATAAGGTAGATTAATTAACAGCACAAATAGATATAAACGGTTATGATATAGTTGCAGTTATGGAGACATGGCTGCAGGGTGACCAAGGATGGGAACTGAACATTCAGGGTATTCAATATTTAGGAATCACAGAAAATAGGGAAAGGAGGTTGGGTAGCACTGTTAGTAAAGGAGGAAATCAATGCAATAGTGAGGAAGGATATTGGCTTGGAAAATCATGATGTAGAATCTGTTTCGGTGGAATAAGAAACACCAAGGGGTGGAAAACATTGGTGGGGATTGTCTATAGGCCCCCCAAATAGTAATGGGGATCTAAGGGAAGGCACCAAGCAGGATATTAAAGATGCATGCAATAGGGGTACAAATGTAATCATACAGATTGGACAAGCCAAACTAGCAATAATACTGTGGAGGAGGATTTCCTGGATTTCCCCAGTGCATGTGATTTTTTTTTTAGACCAGTACGTTGAGGAACCAACTAGAGAACAGGCTATCCTAGACTCGGTATAGTGCAATGAGAAAGGTTTAATTAACAATCTTGTTGTGCAGGGTCCCTTGGGGGAGAGTGACCATAAAATGGTAGAATTGTTCATTAGGATGGACAGTGAAGAAGTTGAATCCAAAACTAGGTTCCTGAAACTAAATAAAGGGAACGACGAGGGTATGAGGCGCAAGTTTGCAATAATGGATTGGAGAACCTTACTAAAAGGGTTGATGATGAATAGGCAGTGGCTAATAGTTAAGGAATGTATGCATGAATTACAACAATTATTCATTCCTGTCTGGCACAAAAATAAAACAGGAAAGATGGCTCAACCATGGCTTACAAAAAAAATTAGGGATAGTATTAGATCCAAAGAGGAGACATATAAAATTGCCAGAAAAAGCAACAAGCCTGAAGATTCGGGGCAGTTTAGAATTCAACAAAAGTGGACAAAACGTTTGATCAAGAGAGGGGAAATGGAGTACGAAAGTAAACTTGCAAGGACCAAAAAAACTGACTGTAAAAGCTTCTATAAATATATGAAGAGAAAAAGACAAATATAGGTCCTTTACAGTCAGAAACGGTGTAAATTACAATGGGGAACAAAGAAATGGCAGAAGAATTGGACACATACTTTGCTTCTGTCTTCACAAAAGAAGACACAAATAATTTTCCAGAAATATTAGGGAAACAAGGGTCTAGTGAGAGGGAGGAATGAAGAAAATCAGTTTTAGCAAAAAAATGGTGCTAGAGAAATTAATGGGGTTAAAGGCTGAAAAATCCCCAGGGCCTGATAATCTGCATCCCAGAGCACTAAAGTAAGTGGCCCTGGAAATATTGGATGCATTGGTGGTCATCTTCCAAAATTCTATTGACTCTGGAGCAGTTCCTATAGATGGGAGGGTGGCAAATGTAATCCCACTACTTAAAAAAGGGGGAAGAGAAAACACAGAGAATTACAGACCAGTTAGCCTAACACCAGTAGTGGGGAAAATTCTAGAGTCTATTATAAAAGATGTGGTAACAGAACACTTGGAAAGCATTAACAGGATTAAGCAAAGTCAGTGGGTTTTTGAAAGGGAAATCATGTTTAACTAATCTACTGGAGTTTTCTGGGGATGTAACTTGTAGAATAGATAAGGGGGAACCAGTGGATGTGGTGTATTTGGATTTCAAGAAGGCTTTTGATAAGGTCCCACATAAGAGGCTAGTGGGCAAAATTAAAGCACATGGGATTGGGGGTAATATATTGGCATGGATTGGGAATTGGTTGACAGACCAGAAACAGAGAGTGGGAATAAATGGTCTTTTTCTGGGTGGCAAGCGATGACTAGTGGTGTACTGCAAGGGTCAGTGCTTGGGCCCCAGCTATTCATGACATACATAAATTACTTGGGTGAGGGAACCAAATGCAATATTTGCAAGCTTGCTGATGACACAAAACTAGGCGGGGTTGTGAGGAGGATGCAAGGAGGCTACAGGGTGATGTAGACCAGTTGCGTGTGTGGGCAAACACATGGCAGGTGCAGTATAATGTGGATAAATGTGAAGTTATATACTTTGGTGTGAAGAACAAAAAGGCAGAGTATTATTTAAATGGTGATATATTGGGAAATGTGAACGTATAAAGAGATATGGGTGTCCTTGTACACCAGTCCATGAAAGTAAACAGGCAGGTGCAGCAAGCAATTAGGAAAGCAAATGGTATGTTGGCCTTCATTGCTAGAGGATTTGCGTTCAGAAGTAAGGATGTCTTACTGCAGTTATACAAGGCCTTGGTGAGATCACACCTGGAGTGCTGTGTGCAGTTTTGGTGTCCCTACCTAAGAAAGGATATACTTGCCATAGAGGGAGTGCAGTGAAGGTTCACTCAGCTGATACGGGGGATGGCAGGACTGTTGTATAAGAAGAAATTGGTTCAGCTGGGCCTGTATTCACTAGAGTTTAGAAGAATGAGAAGGGACCTGATTGAAATGTATAAAATTCTAATTGTGCTGGACAGACTGGGTGCAGGGGGGATGTTCCCCCTGGTTGGGGAGTCTAGAACCGGGGGCCACAGTCTCAGGATACATTTGGGACTGAAATAAGGAAAAATTTCTTCACTCAGAGGGTGTTCTCTACCACTGAAGGCTGTGGAGGCCGGGTCACTGATTATGTTCAAGAAAGAAATAGATAATTTCTTTGGATATTTGGGGCATCAAGGGGTATGGACATAAAGCAGGAATATGACGTTGAGATAGAGGGTCAGCTATGATCATATTGAATGGCGGAGCAGGTTCGAAGGGCCAAATGGCCTACTCCTGCTCTTAGTTTCTATGTTTCTGTGAACCATCCTTGCACCCTCTGTGGATCCTGGAAGACATCAGGGATCTGAGACCTGCTAAGAAAGTAGAAGTCATGGACGTTCCCTGGAACCCGAGCACACGCCTGCACGACTGTGTTTGTGGTCGTCGCAGACCAGCTGAACATTCAGCGAGTGGAAACCCTTGCGACTGACATAGTTCACTGATTGTTTCCACGGATATCTGAATGCCACATGAGTACAGTCCTGCACCTGTGGGAAACCTGAGGTCCGGGCAAATCCAATCACTCTTGTATCCTGGCTGTCCTGGTACCGGGAGAAATTCACAAAGTTGTGTGCCTTGGTGGAGATGGCATCCATGACCTCATGGATGCATTTGTGAGGGGAGGCTTGTGATATCCCGCGGAGGTCAACCATGGAGCCTGGAAAGGAGCCACTGGCATAAAAATTGAGTGCCATAGTCGCTTTCACGGCCACTGACAGTGGATGCCCTCCATGTCCCCATGGCACTAAATCATGCAGTACCTGGCAGATGTAACTGACCAGTTCCCTAGACATGTGCAGTCTTCGGTGACACTGGTCTAGGTTATCTGCAGGAATGAAAGATGGCGTCTATAGATCCTGAGTCAAGATAGGCTCGCTGTGGCTCTTCAGCGGCATGGTAGCCCTAGCTACCTCTTCTTCCTGAGGGTGTTGCTCCTCCCTCTGCTCAGTCACCTGCCTCCTTCACTCTATTCTCCTTTGTCTCTGCTCTCTGTAAGCCAGAAGACATATAACTAGGTCACCGGACTCCATGCTCCTGATGTATTCCTCCTGCAGGTTGAAAGTAACAGATGCGTGTGTTTGCTCGAGTGTTCTAAGAACCTCTCTTTGTTAATTCTGAAGGCTCCTTAATGAACCCCGGAGAGTGCTGGCCACCACTTGGATGGCCAGGCTTCACTAAGCTGTATGGCTGCCTGAAACCCCACCTACTTACCCCACTCCATCTGACCGATTGGCAGCAGCTCTGCCCATTGGACTGCATGCAGTGCTCTCAGCTTAGGCACAGACATTCTCCTAACCCGCACTGCAAGGCTGCACTGTTAGCTTGAACCATGGGGAAGACTGGTCCAAACCTGAATGGTGACATTGCAAGGGGCTGTGAGCACCTCCATCAGTGACTGCTCCATGGCCAGCTTTCACTAGGGGATTGTACAATGTGCCCAGATATCCAATTATACTGCAGTCCAATAAAACACTCATCAGTTTGCAGCCTGTGTCCGAGGGCTGAAAGGCTCTGGGATATTTGGTGGCACTTTCAGGCCCCTGTGTTGCTTAAGTGCGCAGATAAGCCAAAGGCCTGACTCCAAACATGTCAATGTATCTGTATCTGAGCTGCCTCAGCTGCGGAAGAATGGTCACGTTATACAAGGTTATCCTAATACATGGCCGTTGCCCTGCGCATCCCTCCCCACACCTCACCGCACCTGCTTGTGTACTACCTTCAAACACAGTGCAGCCCTTGCACCCCCCCCTCAAGTCACCCCAACTGCAGTGCAGCCCTATCCTCCCCCACAACTCACCTCAATGGCCGCAGTGCAGCCCTTGCCCCCGCCAACATGCCTTAATCAGAGGGCAGCCCTTGTCACGCCCCCCCAAACAACTCACCTCAACCGCAAGGCAGCTCTTGCCCTGGCACCGCACTGTCAACCCACCGGGAAAAAGTGACGTGCTTGTGCCCTCACATGAATGCGCGGCGCCTCAACCGTAAGGTCCAACAGGTCACCCTCGTGAGCGCTGCGCAATGTTACTGTGCACTCACCTCTGAGAGTTCCCCTTGAAGTGCCGGTCACCTTAGAAATGCTGCTGTGAAATACGTTGGCGTGGAACCAAGCCGACGTGCTCGGATGATCCAGCATGGGGGGTTTGATTCTGGTGAACTGGGTTTATAATGATATGCAGATGTATTACAATGACGTTCCTGATGTCTGACAGCAGGAAAGGCGGCATGCCATTGGTGAGCGGAGCAGATGGTTACGAACATGTTTCATGATAGCATGAAACCAACTTTTGGCCCTCCCGCCATATTGTCCACTCATGCCCACCATGAGCGGACATGGAAACTTCCACCCAATGTAACAGAAATCTAATGCTTTTGCTGCTTGCTCACCTTAACCTTTTGTGCCCTACTACCAACCAACCCCCGTAGCTCCCATTTAACACTGCACTCTCAAAATTCATCCAGAGTTATTTTTTTCCTGATGTACACTGATACATTTCCCACAATGGCCAGCATTTTGTTCTTGCTGTGAGGTCCCACTGGTGGGATAGGAGGCTGAATAGGTTGAGGTGCGGTGGGCTCGGGGGCTGCGGGAGGTGGGGTGTTGGGTCATCACCTCTTCAGCGCCCTGTGGCACTAAGGGCAGCATTTTATGGGTGGCAGGCAATTAATTGGTTGCCATCAGGGCAGACATCCCTATTCAGGATGGCTGCCTGCCCCCAAGAACTGCTGGCCAATCAGAGGGGCTGGCAGCGCAGCAGTCTCAGCAGCGCCACCAAGAGTGGAAGAAGAGAACACCATGGAAGGACAGTGGTTGTCGGACACTAAAATTTTGAAGAAACAGCAAATGCATTAGATTTCCAGTACATTGTCCAATTTTGTAAAATCTTCAAACTTGCTATTTGACTTTACAAAATGAGGCCCGGGGGCACCGATATCAGTCAGGCAGGATGCCACTAAAGGGTGGGTTGGTGAGGGCAAGCAGCACCATTGTTGCGAGGGTAGCCAGCATCGTCGGTGACCCCTCCAAGGGCTAAAGAGTGCTTGAATAGCAGGGCCATGAGCGTGCAGGAGAACATCAGGATATACCTCAATTTTTATGTCCCCCCCCACCACCCCCCCCCCCCCCACCACCCCTCCCCCCACCACCTCACCACCCTATCCTCCCCAAACTCTCAGCTTGTTCCCAGAAGGCTGGTAAAATTCTGTCCAGTGTTGCTCAAAAATATGTCTGCATCAGACTTTTATTTTTCCTCTGCTGCCAGTTCATCTCCTGTCATGTCCTATTATTGGGTATTTACCTTATTTCTCATGTTAGTTTACAATAATCATTTCTCTCGGTGTACAAAGCTATTCTCTGCATCTGCTTGAATCTGAGCTTCTGTCAGTCTGCTTGATAATTATTTCATTCGTAAGTATTTTTCATAAGAGGATTTCTGACAAATTTGCTGCTAGGCTACTTATGAATAGTTAATATAATGTTAAGCCACTCCATCTGCCCCTTGGGCATATTCTTCAATAAGGTCTATATTCTTTGTTCCATTAAAAACCCATGCTGCTCTATGGAGCTGTCATGACAGGTACATTTCCATAGAATTTTGGTGAAATGTTATAACTTATCTTGAAGCAAAAGTTAGTATGCTGCAATATAGTTGGTTGTTTTCACAATAAAGTAGAAAGCAGAAAATAACAAATGAGGATGTAGAAAAATACATTACAAGTTCTTACTCTGAATGAGGGGCTTGACTTCTAGTTAGGCAGAGAGAACACCAGAGCACGCTGTAGCCACAACTGGAGGAGCATCACCTGGTGCTGATAATGGGAGCGTGAGGGGTCAGTCTGATTCCTGACTATGGGGTAGGTGTTCAGTCTCCAACACTGGTGGGTTCTGATGAGGCTGGAAATTGGAGGGTGGGGGCCTGTCCTAGTCTCCCTGTCTCCCTTCAACTGCCAGAGTTCCTGAGACATAGAGGGTTAAAGATGCTAAGGAGCGTAAAACAGATGCTGCCATCCTCATTAAAATATTTAACTGGCCAACCCACCTCCGGGAGCAGGTTTGTTTACTGCTCCTTGTCTAGCCTATGTTAAACATGAAAGTGGCGGATTGGAGGTGGGTTAGGGCAGATTTGAGAGGTTTTTTAAGCTTTAGCACCTCAATTGACAGGGAGTGTTACAGTAGCAAATACAGGAACAGGAGTAGGCCATCGACTATTTGAACTCATTCTATCATTCGATTAGATTATGGCTGATCTGTACCTCAACTCCATTAGCTCATCTTTTATCCATATACAAAAATGTATTTATCTCAGTCTTGTAAATTTTAATTGATCCAACATCCCCAACCATTATCTGAAATAAATCCAGTGAGCAGATTCCCACTACCCTTTGTGAGAAAAAAACGCTTCCTGATTTCACTCCATTGTTCTGGATTCTCACACTAGAGGAAGTGGATTCTCTGTATCTGTCCTTTAAAGTCACATTATTATTTTAAATACCTTGATTAGACCAACCCTCAATCTTTCAGGGAATGACAAACCAAACTTATGCAATATTTCCTCATAATTTAGTGTTTTGAACCTCAGTGTCACTTTGGTAAATTTATGTTGTATCTCTCTAAGGCTATCACATTTTCCAGAGTTGCAATGTGTGGAACTGAATACAGTACTCCAAGATGGAGTCTGACTAAGGCTTCACAAAACTGAAAATTCATTCCTTCACTTTTATATTCCAAACTTCTTGAGATAAAGGCCAACATTCATTTGCCTTTTTGATTACTTTTTGTACTGGAATATTAGCATTTGGTGATTTGTATCCAGAGCTCCTAGTCTCTTATCATTAAGAACTTATTCCAATTTTCTTTACTTGGATCCCAAGTATATGCAGTGTTGGAAAGAGAGGATGTCCTTGTGAGGGCAAAGATAGAATCCATTTTGTTATAGTTGAGAAGTAAAAAGGATATATTCGAACACATGAATTAGGATCAGGAGTAGGACACTCGGCCCCTAGAGCCTGCTCCACCATTCAATAAGATCATGGCTGATCTGAATGTAATCTCAGTCCCACTTCCTGCCTACCCAAATAACCTTTTACCCCCTTGTTAATCAAGAATCTATCTAGATCTGCCTTAAAAATATTCAAAGACTCTGCTTCTACCGCCTTTTGAGGAAGAGTTCCAAAGGCTCACAACCCTTTGAGAGAAAAAAATTCTCCTCATCTCTGTCTCCAATGAGTGACCCCTTATTTTTAAACAGGGACCCCTAGTTCTAGATTGCACAAGAGGAAACATCCTCTCCACATCCACCCTATCAAGACCTCTCAGGATCTTGAATGTTTCAATTAAGTTGCCTCTTACTCTTCTAAGTTCCAGTAAATACAAGCCTAACTTGACCAGCCTTTCCTCATAAGACAACCTTCCAAATCCTGGTATTATTCAAGTAAACCTTCTCTGAACTGCTTTTAATGCACCTACATTTTTCTTTAAATAAGAAGACCAATGCTGTACACTGTAATCCAGATATAGTCTCGCCAATGCCCTGTACAACTGAAGCATAACCTCCCTACTTCTGTAATCAATTCCTCCCACAATAATTGATCACATCCTATTAATTTTCCTAATTACTGGCTGTACGTGCACACTAACCATTTGTGATTCATGCACTAGGACACACAGATCCCTCTGAATCTCAAAGCTTTGCAATCTCTCACCATTTAGATAATAAGCTTCTTTTTTATTCTTCCTGCCAAAATGAATGATTTCACATTCATTCACATTAAACTCCATTTGCCAGATCTTTGCCTACTCACTTAACCTATCTATGTCACATTGTCGCCTCCTTGTGTCCTCTTCACAATTTACTTTCCCACCTATCTTTGTGTCATCAGCATATGATCACACTACTGGGAGTATTCTATAGGTCTTGTGAGGGAGATAGAGGAGTAAATGTGTAGGTATCACAGAGTTGTATAAGAACAATAGAGTGGTGATATTGGGAGATTTTAATTACCCAAATATCTATTAGGGTAATGTTAAAGTGTAAGTGATTGGAATTTCTGAAATGTGCTCAGGAGAACTTCCTTGACCTGCATGTTCTTGGTCCAACTATGAAGGAGGCATTGCTGGATTTGGTTCATTCCCAAGAATGAACATGGGTCTGTGAGGGAACATTTTAATAAGAGTATAACAGGGCAGGATCTTTTGGATGGCGGTGTTTCCTGCTTCGCCACTGAAAATGCTGGTGGAGAACCTATCCCCGCCAATGTCAACAGTCCCGCAGCCATCCATGGGGTGTTAAGTGGCTGGAGACAGAATTGCCGCTCTTCAGTCAGGAGGGAGTCCTGCTTCAGAGAGCTGCCAGCCAACCTGATTGGCTCACAATGCTCAAGTCCCAGCAGCATCACCGGGAGCAGTGGCCCTGCTGGTTATCTGGGGTAGGCAGGAATGTGCTTTTGAGGTTACAGTCAGATCAGCCATGATCTTATTGAATGGTGGAGCAGTCTCGAGGAGCCAATTGGCCTACCCCTGCTCCTAATTCGGTATGTGCGTATGTTCATATAACTACCCCTAGCCGCAAGCGTTTAAGTGCTGGAAGCCCTAGAGAAAACTGAGTATGGGAGACTTATGATAGGGACAGGGAGGGAGGCCCCGACGCGAGGGGGCTGAGTGGCAGAATTGTCTGTGCCCGCTGCGTGATCAGACAATGTGGCGAGAAGGCCAGAAGTTGGTTTCACACCGTCGTGAAAACAGTTTGCGATCGTCCGCTCAGCCCATCGATGGCAGGCTGTATTTCACGCCTTCAGACATCAGGAACCTCATTGTCTACATCCGCATATCATTATAGGGCCAGCCTGGTGGAATTATCCCTCCCCATCATTGGATGGTCCGCTCACGTTGGCGTGCAATCACGCCGAAATGTTTCACAACATATATAAGGCGTGCACTTGGCAGGCTACACTTTGAGGGAAACTCAGAAATGAGTGCACAATAATGTTGTGCAGCCTGTTGGACTTCAGGGTTGAGGCACGTTGGAGGCATGGGGACAAGGGCTGCCCTGTGGTTGAGGCAACTTAGGGGTAGGGACAAAGGCTGCTGTGCAGTTGAGCGCGTTGGGAGGAGGGAGGCAAGGGCTACCTTGTGGTTGAAGGTAGTGCAAAAGCACCTGCGGGGTGGGGGAGAGGGGAGGGCCACACATTAGGGACACCTTGTATAAAATGACCATTCCTCTGCAGCTGAGACAGTTCATATGAAGCTTCTTTGACATGTGTGGAGTCAGGCCTCTAGCTTATCTTCCTTCTTTTATCTTTTTATCCCACCACCATCCCCTCCCCCCACCCCACTCCCACTAAGGTCACCTGTCACTCTCCAGAGTGCTGACCCTGGTCCAGCCTGCTTTCCACTCTTAATGTCACCATTAGCACCTCCTCTAGCCAGTACCACCACCATTAACAACCCTTTGATCTTTTGTTTATAACATCTTTCTCAGTCTCTCCTTTGCTGCCACCTATCACTGGCCTTCTATCCAGCTTCACCTGTTCCACCCACCTTAAACAGTATATATTTCACCACATTTCTACTTCCCTTTAGCTCTGAAGAAGAGTCGTATAGACTCAAAACGTTAACTCTGTCTTTCTCTCCACAGATTCTGTCAGACCTGCTGAGTTTTTCCATCATTTTTTGTTTTTGTTTCAGATTTCCAGCACCTGCAGTATTTTGCCCTTACTTTAGCTTATCTGCCCTCTCAAGCAATGCAGAAGCATGGAAGTGCCACCAAATGCTACAGAGCTTTTCACCCCTTGGGCACAGACTGCAAACTAATGAGCATTTTAGTGGACTGCAGAACAGTTGGACGACTGGGTATGTTGTACAATCTCCTTGCTAAAGCTGCCAATAGAGCAGTCACTGCTGGAGGCACTCACAGCCCCTTGCAATGTCATCATTCTGGTTTGGAACAGTGTCCCCCATGGTTCAAGCTAATAGTGCAGCCTTGTGGCACGAGTTAGGAGAATACCGGCCCCTGAGCTGAGAGCACAGCTGGCAGTCCAATGGGCAAAGCTTCCACCAACAGGTCAGGTGGAGTGGGGTGGAGGTGGGTGGGGTTCCGGGCAGCCACTAAACTCTGGCCATCCAAGTGTTGGTCAGCACTCTCCGGGGTGCATTAAGGGGCCTTCAGACTTAACCAAGAGAGGTTCTTAGTACACTCATATGCAGGCGTACAGAGAGTGGAGACGACGGAGAAAAGAGTGACAGAGGCAACTGGCTGCACAGAGGGGGAAGCAGCACCCTCAGGAAGAAGGGGTAGCTGGGCTCCAGCACACACCGCTGAAGAGTCACAGCCAGCCATTGTTGGTTGGCGGTTAGCTAGACCCGGGGAATATAGATGTTGCCTTTCCTTCCTACAGATGACCAAGACCCCGTGTCACCGAAGGCTGATCATGTCTAGGAAACTGATCGGTCACATCTGCCAGCTACTGCAGGATTTGGCACCAGTGGCCGTGAAAATGCCCGTGGCACTCAATTTTTACACCAGTGGCTCCTTTCAGGCTCCACAGGTGACCTCTGTGGGATATCACAAGGCTTCGCCCACAAATGCATCCATGAGGTCACGGATGCCATCTTCATGAGGGCACACAACCTTATGCATTTTGCTCAGGACCAGGACAGCCAGGATGCAAGAGCGATTGGATTTGCCCAGATCTCAGGTTTCCCACAGGTGTAGGGTGCCATTGATTGCACTCATGTGGCGCTCAGATCTCAGTTGCAACTCGCGATCAACTATGTCAACCATGAGGGCTTCCATTCACTGAATGTGCAGCTGGTGAGCAACCACCACAAATGCTTCCTGCAGGTCTGCGCACATTCCAGGATGTGTCCATGGCTCCTACATTCCCAGTTGGCCACAGATCCCTGACATCTCCCGGGTCTACAAAGCTACCGGGATGGCTCCTTGGGGACAAGGGCTACCCGCAGAGGATGTGGCTGATGACACCCGTGCAGCGGCCTCAGACTGCAGCAGAGAGAAGATATAATGAGGCTCATGCTGCAGCTCGAAACTTAGTGGAGCAAACCATCAGGATGCTGACAATGAGGTTTCAGTGCCTCGACCGGTCTGGTGGAGCCCGCAATACAGAACACAAAGGGTGTCACGCATCGTCGTCATCTGTTGCACCCTTTATAACCTGGCACTGCAATGGGGAGAGAAGCTGGCTGAGGAGGAGATGGAGGAGCTGGAGGTCTCCTCTGATGAGGAGGACGTCGACCGTTAGGAGGGTGAAGAGGTCCTCAGAGGCGATGATGATGGCAATGAGGCCGTCACACTGGCCAGATGAGGCAAGCATGATAGGGAGCCCCTCACAGCTGCTAGATTTGTGGATGGTGATGATGACATAGAGTGAGGATGCTCCATAGATCTTCACATAGCCTCTGAGGATGTTTGACTCCTGTCTGCCTGAGGGCAGCTTACTTGTGCTCTGTGATCAAGGACATATCATAGAGACGCAGCCATGAAATGTTAGGACCTGATCCTCTGTCTGCCTTCAGAACCTGAGCCCTTCAGAAGCACAGCATCACCTGTCACAGATACTGTCTCCAGAATGAGGTGATACCGCCGGCATACCAATGCACTAAGGTCAACACTAGTAGACTGTCGGCTGCGATAGAGACCTTGGTCCAGGACTTCGCTCCTGCACTGCTGTGCAGGCTGAACTCCATCGCTGATGCCATAGTTGGCTGCCAACAGTGTGTACACAAGAGGGGTGCAGATAAGCTCGATCTCACTCCCACTACCCCTTCTTTTCAAGGATTCAGCCAGGGACCCTCAGGCACCCATAGACAGGAGGATCAGTGGTGTACCCCCCCCCAGGACTATCCACCCAGGTGGCCAGCCCCACCTTAAAGGTGCTGAGAGCAGAGAGAATGATGGAACTCTGTAATGCCTGCCTACGACATTCTGGCAGCAATGATCAGCACCATCGAGGTGCAGGGATCAGGAATGTGTCCAGGGAGTGTGAGGCTGGACCATCACTTTGGTCTGAAGGCTGCATAAAGCACAGGGAAGAGGCCCTGGACTGAGACACCTGCCTTTATCTTGTGCAGAAAGATTTCACATCTGAGTGTCACGAACACTGCTCATCAGAACAAGGAGCCATAGGCAGGGAGAGATTCTTGGAAGTTTATTGACAATAGTGAACATTATGTACAAGTGATTAACACCCCGTGCCCAGGCTGTGCAATTACATTTTCTTAACCTTCCTAACCCTCCCGCTACATCTTGGTGCTCCCCCGACATCCGCAGTGGTGGAGGCAGCCTGCAGACTTCTACGCCCTGCTGTCTGTGATGACCTTGGCGGGCGTCTTCTGGAGGACCGAGACCCGGAGGGCCCTGGCCTACTTTCGGGGTCCTGCTGTGTGGCAGTGGCACCCTCCTTGGCCTGTAGAGCTGCAGCTGCTGAGGTCACAGGGAGAGGGGATTCAGATGGGCCAGACATTCCCAGAGTCACCTGGAAGGGTGGCCCCGCAGTGGGGGGGGGGGGGGCGGGGGGGGGGGGGGGGGGGGGGGGGGGGCGGTGGGGGGAGGGTTACACCGCTGATCCTCCTTCCTATGGGTGCCCAAGGGCCTCTGGCTACTCCTTGAGGAGAAGGGCTAGCTGGAGTGAGATCAAGCTGATCCCCACCCCTCTCGTATACACACTGTTGGAAGCCAACTATGGCATCAGCGATGGAGTTCAGCCTGCACAACAGTGCAGGAGCGAAGTCCTGGACCAAGGTCTCCATTGCAGCCGACACCCTACCAGTGTTGTCCTCAGTGCGTTGGCATGCTGGCGGTATCACCTCATTCTGAAGACAGGCGGACTCCTGTATGGTGCCTTGCAATCTGAGGAGTGCACCGGACATCCCTTCCTGATGTTCCCGAGTTTGCCTTTGCAGCTCCAGCAACTGTGACATGACCGAATCCAGATGCTCGTCAACAGACTTGGACTCAGTAAATTTCTTGCTTCCTGCAGTCCTCCAAATGTCAGAAACCTGGGAAATCCCTGCTGCCACCTGCTGTGCAATAGATAGTGTGAGGTGCTCACCAGATTGTGATCCTGAGGCTACTATAAAGCTAGGTATGTGTCACCAAGGTATGTGTCCCTGAGCTGGTGGGGGGTGTGGCTGAGCGCTGTGATGGGTCTTTAGGGAGGGCGCTTCCAGAGTCCTTTTCAGAGGTTTCTTTGGGCTTGATTGAAGGCCCTGGGTCATGGACTTTGTTGGCTGTTTCCCAGATGTGCCTGAGAAAGCAACGGGAGATAACTAGTGCATGGCAGTGGCCTGTGAAAAGGGACACATCACTCACGGCATGGTTGTCTGATGGATGTTGTACTGCTGGATCCTCACTTAGTGCAGCAGCACCGACTTCATAATCAGCAAAGGGCCAGTTCAGCTCATCGCCAGCCAGCTGGATGGCTGTCTTTTCAAAGTCCGTGAGGACCTTGATTCTAGGCATCTCTCCACCAGTCTGCGACCTCTCCCTGTTGTTGTGTGCCAGCTTACCCTGCATGGATAGAGATAGAGAAAGGGTAAGCAGGATGCCTGTCAGGCCAGATGATAAGTATGCCTGGCCTCTGTGGGTGTTGAGTGGTCCTGCGGACGGGATGCCAACAATGAATTTGTGTGTGAGAGAGTGAATGCTGATGTCCCTTGATCTGGTGAGTGAGATTCCTGTGGATGTGTGATGGGTTAGTGAGTGTGTGAGTTGAGAGTGATGAGAGGAGTGACTTACCCTGACGGAACGAAGGAGATCATTCATCTTGTAGCTGCACTGGGTCCTCTTTTGAAAGACATTGGCGCAGACCACCACTGCCACCGCCTCCCAAGCCTGGCTGGTCAGGCCGCTGACCATGCTGTGGCCCAAGTGGGGCTAGGGGACATCCAGCCGGGCCTCCACGGCATCCAAAAGGCGTTCCAATGACACGGCGCTGAACCTGGGGGCTGCAGTCTTTTTTCCTTTCGTGGTTATCTTCCCTGCAGCGGGCGTGGGCTGGAAGCACTGAGAGGTGTGCGCACAGCTGGATTTTAAATATGGCACCTGGCCCGATAAAGTGGCGAGGTGATGGCGTGGCAGATGAATGAGAGCATGCCCGCCATGGAAACGGTGTGTTTCCCGGGAATGCTTGGTTAATGCTGCGGGTTTGGGATGATACGGTGTGGGAAGCTGTCATTGTGCAAAATATCCTTTATCCCCCCTGCTGCCTAGTGCAAATCTGGGATGATTCCATCTGAGGGGTTGGGGGTCGTGATGGAAAGGTTGGATGGAGGGATCACTTGGTGGGCATGGTGGGGGGGGGGGGGGGTGGTGGCGTCCCAATCAGAAAAGGGAACCAGTGATAGAGATGCTCCCACATTCGCCGCCTGAGGCCTGAGCAGGCTTACCTGCTGAGCAATACTCCTGCCCCTGATCTCCTCCCGCCAGCCTCAATAATTGGCCACTTAAGGGCTTCAATTGAGGTGTGGCCAGGCAGGCTGCCCTCGGCCTCGTCCACCCCCTGTAAAATTTGTGCTAGTCGGGAGTGGGTGAGTAGGTGGCAGGAAGGCCACTCAGTGGAGGCCTGTAAACATTCTGCCGACAAAGGTTTGGATTACTAATGGAGAAGTGCAAGGAACAACCTAAAGTACAATTTCTAAATTGGAAGGGGGCTATCTTCAGCAGGATGAGAAGGAATCTAGCCAGGGTAAAACGGAAAAAAAGATTGATGGGAAAATCTGTAACAGAACAATGGATGACCTTTAAGGAGGACCAGAGAGAAGCCTAACTGTCGCATCTGTTCTGATGATGCTACCTTCAAAAACAGTTCCTCTGACATGTCCTCCTTCTTCCTAAACCGAGGTTTTCCACCCACGGTCATTGACAGGGCCCTCAACCGTGTCCAGCCCATCTCCCGCGCATCTGCCCTCAAGCCTTCTCCTCCCTCCCAGAAACATGATAGGGTCCCCCTTGTCCTCACTTATCACCCCACCAGTCTCTGCATTCAAAGGATCATCCTCCGCCATTTCCGCCAATTCCAGCATGATGCCACCACCAAACACATGTTCCCTTCATCCCCCGGCAGCATTCCGGAGGGATCGTTCCCTCCGGGACACCCTGGTCCACTCCTCCATCACCCCCTACTTCTCAACCCCTACCTATGGCACCTCCCCATGCCCACGCAAAAGATGCAACACCTGCCCCTTCACTTCCTCTCTCCTCACCGTCCAAGGGCCCAAACATTCCTTTCAAGTGAAGCAACATTTCACTTGCATTTCCCCCAACTTAGTCTTCTGCATTCGTTGCTCCTAATGTGGTCTCCTCTACATTGGAGAGACCAAACGTAAACTGGGCGACCGCTTTGCAGAACACCTGCGGTCTGTCCGCAAGAAAGACCCAAACCTCCCTGTCGCTTGCCATTTTAACACTTCACCCTGCTCTCTTGCCCACATGTCTGTCCTTGGCTTGCTGCATTGTTCCAGTGAAGCCCAACACAAACTGGAGGAACAGCACCTCATCTTCCGACTAGGCACTTTACAGCCTTCCAGACTGAATATTGAATTTAACAACTTTAGATCTTGAACTCTCTTCTCCATCCCCATCCCCTTTCCATTTCTTCCCCCTTCCTTTTGTTTTTTCCAATAATTTATATAGATTTTTCTTTTCCCACCTATTTCCATTACTTTAAATCTTATATGCCCTGCTAGTCTTTCCACCCCAACCCCACTAGAGCTGTACCTTGAATGCCCTGCCATCCATTCTTAATTAACACATTCATTTAGATAATATCACCACCTTCAACACCTCTTTGTTCCTTTGTCTGTGACATCTTTTGATTATCTGCTCCTATCACTGCTTGCTTGTCCCTGCAACCACACCACCCAGCCCCAACTTCTCTCCTCCCACCGCCCCCCGCCCCCCCAACCTTAAACCAGCTTATATTTCACCCCTCTCCTAATATTCACTCAATTCTGTTGAAGGGTCATGAGGACTCGAAATGTCAACTCTTTTCTTCTCTGCCGATGATGCCAGACCTGCTGAGTTTTTCCAGGTAATTCTGTTTTTGTTTTGGATTTCCAGCATCCACAGTTTTTTGTTTTTATTATTATTATAGAAGCCTAAACTGCCTGTTATGCTACTATTGGCCCTTCTCATCTGCCAGACATTCCACCTAAGGGAGACTCTTTTGGTAAAATAATTCTGGAGGTGGGACAAAGCAGGATTGCCTCAAATGTTCATCAAAATCAATTCCACATGTGAAAAAACTCAATAGCAGAAAAGTAAAATGGTCAAGAAATAGACTTCCCTTAATGATACCTTGACCTTTAAATGAACTTTTGTTTATTTGGTTGTGTGGATCTTTTTGTTTGCTCATCTTTAAGATCACTGATAGGCCACATGCTAAGCCCTTCAGATGGTGCAGATATTATTCACCATTGATCTAATTTGCTTAAGATATACAAACTGTGAATGCACAGCAGGATAGTAGCATCTGAAAAAGAATGATAAGTTTATGCTTTATGTATAATCTTTCATAAAAGCTTGTTTTTTTGCTTCGAAGTTTGCTTCCTGATGTGTAGACTTAGGGATGCTGCAGAAGATCATTTATAACTAGTACTTTTTCACTGGTAAGAACTGCTATTTTTAATTCCAGAAAGACTATTTTTCATGTTTTTGCTCCTATTGGGATTGAACTGAGAGTAGTGGGAGTGGGTGTATTTTCAACACTGGCGTAAATACCAGGGTACAACTGGCTAGAACTGTAACTACAGACCTTTAGCACTCACCCTGCCAAAGTTTATGGGATCAGTCAGAGGTCCCTTTATTAGCATCACAAGTTCCACTCCTTGCAAAACATGCAGATGTCCTGATATCAGGCTGGCAGCTGTCTTATCCATTTCTTAGCCTCAATTCAGCCCACACAGGGCAGTTACAACAGCATTGGTCTGTGGAGCTAATCTATCCAAGGTCCTTCCTGTCCAACTCAACCCTCCCTCTACAGACCCAGTGGAGTCTACCAGTGGATCAACTCTCACCACTTCTCTATATATTTCCCTCCAGCATGTCCGCTCATTTGTGCCATTGTGTTCTTGATGGAAATTGGACTGAGGGATGATGGCACCATCCCCCTTAATGAAGCCTCCCCTTCTGACTATATCTTCCACTACCTGCCCTGCCAAGATCGTAGCAGTGGCAATGTGGCAAATAGAACAAAACAACGCAAGGAGTAGGAGCAGGAGTGGACCATATGGCAAATCAAGCCTACTCCACTATTTAGTATGATCATGGTTAATCTTGGACTTCCACTCCATTTTCCTGCCTGCTCCCCATATCTCTTGATTACCTGAGAGACCAAAAATCTGTCTCTCTTACCCTTAAATATATTCAGTGATGGCACATCCACAACCTTCCTGGGTAGGGAATTTCAAAGATGCGCTACTCTTTACGTGAAGAAATTTCTCCTCATCTCAGTCCTAAATGATCATCCCCTAATGCTGAAATTGTGTCCCCTTGTTCTAGATTTGCCAGCCAAACCTGTCAAACCCCTTCATAATCTTGAATGTTTCAGTCAGATCACCTCTCACTCTTCAAAACCTCAGAGACTGAAGCCCTTATTCACTCTACCTCTAATTTACTCAGCCTTTCATCAAAGGACAACCCTCCATTAGCAGGCACCAATCTAGTGAACATTCACTGTGTAGCCTCCAATGCAAGTATATTCTTCCTTAAAGATGGAGACCAAATCTAGACACAGGCTAGTGGGCAGAATTAAAGCACATGGGATCGGGGGTAATATACTGGCATGGATTGAGAATTGGTTGACAGACCAGAAACAGGGAGGGGAAATAAATTCGTCTTTTTCAGAGTGGCAGGCGTGATTAGTGGTGTACCGCAGGGATCAGTGCTTGGGCCCCAGCTATTCACAATATATATAAATGACTTGGATGAGGGAACCAAATTCAATATTTCCAAGTTTGCTGATGACACAAAATTGGGTGGGGTTGTGAGTTGTGAGGAGGATGCAAGGAGGCTTCGGGGTGATTTAAACAAGTTGTGTGTGTGGGCAAACACATGGCAGATGCAATATGACGTGGATAAATGTGAAGTTATATGCTTTGGTGTGAAAAACAGAAAGGAAGAGTTATTTAAATGGTGATATATTGGGAAATGTGGATGTACAAAGGGATCTGAGTGTCCTTGTACACCAGTCAATGAAAGTAAATAGGCAGGTGCAGCAAGCAATTAGGAAGGCAAATGGTATGTTGGCCTTCATTGCAAGAGGGATTGAGTTTAGAAGTAAGGATGTCTTACTGCAGTTATACAAGGCCTTGGTGAGACCACATCTGGAGGATTGCTTATGGTTTTGGTCTCCCTACCTGAGAAAGGATATACTTGCCATAGAAGGAGTGCAGCGAAGGTTCACTGGGTTGATACCGGGGGGGTTGCAGAACTGTCGTATGAGGAGAGATTGGTTCGGCTGGGCTTGTATTCACTAGAGTTTAGAAGAATGAGATGGGATCAGATTGAAACATATAAAATTCTAACAGGGCTAGACAGACTAGATGCAGGGAGGATGTTTGCCCTGGTTGGGGAGTCTAGAACTCAGGGCCACAGACTCAGGATATGGGACAGGCCAGTTAGGAATGAGATGAGGAAAACCTTTTTCACTCAGAGGGCAGCCAACCTGTGGAATTCTCGACCACAGAAAGCTGTGGAGGCCGAGTCACTGAGTATATTCAAGGCAGAAATTGATATTTCTTTTTGATATTAGGAGCATCAGAGGGTATGGAGAGAAAGCGGTTATATGGTATTGAGATGGAGGATCAGCCCTGATCACATTGAATGGTGGAGCAGGCTCAAAGGGCCAAATGGCCTACTCCTGCTCCTAGTTTCTAGGTTTCTATATTAAGGTACAAACCGTTTGGACTGTATGGCTCCCATCTTCCCCAGAACTGATCCTAAAGTCCCAAGAATCTAAAGCCCTCCATCCTGCACCATCTTTCCAACCACACATCTGCGCGGTCCTCCTATTTCTATAGTCACTTGCCCGTGGTACTGGAAGCAATACGGAGATTGGTACTTTTGAGGTCCTGCTTTCTAATTTCATATTTAGTTCCCTCAATTCTGACGTCAGAACCACATTCTTCTTTCCATCTAGGTCACTGGTACCAATCTCCCCTTAGGGAGCTCTGCAGCCATTCGGTGGCATCATTGACCCTGGCACCAGGGAGGCAACGCGTCATCCTGGATTCCTGCCTGTAACTGCAGAAACACCTGTCGCTTCCCCATACCATCAAATCTCCTATCGCTTTCATTCTTCCAGTTGCCCCTCGGTGCATCTGAGCCAGCGGTGGTGCCATGGACTTGGCTCTGGCTGCACTCTCCAGAAGGATCATCACCTTCATCAATGTTTAGTACTGAATACTGTTTAGAGATAGATTGCATTCAGGACACTCCTGTGCTACCTGCATGTTTCTTCTTGACTGCCTGGGAGTCAACTATTCTCTCTCTCTTTGCATGTTCTTAAGCTGAGAGGTGACCACATCTATAAAAGCTCTCCCCTCATCCCTTGTAATAAACTCTGTTTAAGTTCAAAACCCTTGTTTATGAATGGAATATGTTGTTTTCAAACTTAATGTGGTATTCAGTTGTATTATGATCACTATTTCCCACTGGACCTTTGACTATGGCATTACTCATTAACTCTGCCTCATTGCACAAGACTAGGTCAAAAATAACTTCATCCATAGTTGATTCTAAAACATGTTGTTCCAGGGAACTGTTATGAAAGCATTCTACAAACTCATCTTCCAGACCATCTTTGCCAGTTTAATTGCTCCAACCTATATGAAGATTAGAGGCCCCCAAAGCTATTATATTATCTTTTTTATTATGTTAATGCTCTGTCCCATGGTATAACTGTTTTTGGTGGCCTATAAACTACACCGACCAGTGTTTTCTGAGCCATGCTATTCCTAATCTCCATCCATCATGATTCCAGTTCCTGATTATCTAAGCAAAGATTCTTTCACAATAATGTCCTTTTGTCATCCCTTATTATCAGAGCTACCCCTCCTCCTTTTCTATTCTGCCTGTCTTTTTGAAATATTGCATACCTGAGATATTTATTTCCCAATCTTGGTCACCTTGTAACCATGTTTCTGTAATACTGATTATATCTAAACCATTTATCTCCATTTGTGCCATTTGTCTATCTATCTTATTGTGGATATTCCATGCATTCAGATAAAGTGATTGCAATTTTATTTTCTTCTTACCATTCCCTGGTTGGACCTTACTCTCTGATGCACTGTTACTATTAAACCATGTGACCCTTTCTGTCTCACTCAGTTTGTCTTTATCCACATCAACATACTTTTCTATTGCCTCAACTTTTATCTTTGGATTTCTAAATCTCCCTTCACCCATACCCTCCTGCACCTTACTTAGATTGAAGCCATTTTTCTCTACTTTGACCATATTTGTTGGTGCCCCCTTAAATTTGTATGCTCTGTCCCTCCCTGTCACACGCTTATTATCATTACCCAGATTGCTACCCTTGACTTTTGCCTTGCCCCCAGTCCTGGCGCCACTGCCTCATGAACCCATTTCTACCACACCAAATTTTTAACCATTCATTCAACACTTAGATCTTATTTACCACATGCCAATTTGTTTGTGGTTTAAGCAATAATCCAGAGGTAATTACCTTTGTGGTTCTACTTTTTAAATTAACCTCTGGCTGCTCATACTCGCTTAGCAAAATCTCTTTCTTAGTCATCTCTATGTTGTTGGTGCTCATGTAGATCACAGCAACTGGATCCCTCTCCTCCCACTCTGTTCCTCTCCAGCCCTGAGATGATGCCCCTAACTCTGGCGCTGGGCTGGCAACACAGCCTTCGGGATTCATGCTCTTGGCTGCAGAGAATTGTATCTATCCCCTAACTATACTGTCCCCTACTACAACTACATTCCTTTTTACTTCCCCCATTTGAGTGGGTCCCTGAACCACAGTTTCACGGTCATTGAGTTTGCTCATCCACTCTGCAGTTCCTGCTCTTGTCCACACAAGCTGCAAGAACCTTGTAGGGGCTGAAGCTCCTCCAATTGTTACCTTCTGGGTTCCTACGCCTGCCTCTAACACAATCACACCCCCCTGGCCCTGATCAATAGTCCGTAGTACCTAGCCTAAGAGGTGTCACTGTTGCCTGGAACAAAGTGTTCAGGTGAAGTACCCCCTCCCTGATACATCACAGTGTCTGAAGCTTGGACTCAAGCTCATCAACTCTGAGCTGACATTCTTTGAGCTGTAGACCTTTATTGAAAATGTGGCTGCTATGGATCGCACAGGAGTTCACTAGACCTCACATGCTACAGCTGCAACACACCTGCACTGCCATCTTTATTGTGTTTTATTTAACTAATTAGGTCTCGAGTTTAGAAATATCATTCATCTGTTATCTGTATTTATATCAAGTAGTTTAAGTGAAATAAAAATACCTGGAAAAACTCAGCAGGTCTGGCAGCATCTGCGGAGAGGAACACAGTTAACGTTTCGAGTCCGTATGACTCTTCAACAGAACTGTTGTGTTGAAGAGTCATACGGACTCGAAACTTAACTTTGTTCCTCTCCACAGATGCTGCCAGACCTGCTGAGTTTTTCCAGGTATTTTTATTTTTGTCTTGAATTTCCACCATCCACAGATTTTTGCTTTTATCTTAGTAGTTTAACTGGTTAAGCTATAAACTTAAAGCAATACATCTCTGGGAATGGGGTTAGTTCAGTTGCCTATATGACGAGTGTGTGGTTCAGAATAACACCAAAAAGCCCAGGTTTGATTCTTGTTCTGGCTGATGTAGACTTGGAGCCTGCCTACTCTCCCCCAATGACAAATACTGCCAAAAATATGGCTCAAGGTGAAGCATCAATAGACAATGAGCCAGGAATCTGGCTCCAGGCAGAGCACTTTTACCTCCTCAGTACCAGTTTAAACTAATGCCCCTGTTTAGAGGGATAAAATCTTAAAACTAACCACTCAATCACCTACCAACTCACCTAATTAATGCATTTAAACACTCAGATGATAAAAAAAAGACGTAAAAATCAGCACCCCCTTCCCTTTCTGCACCAACTTTCCAAATTAACAGTCATTCCTCATCGCCCTCAGCCTTGTTGTCCAGACTGGGTACTCACACCCATCAGAGAAACACATCTTGGCCTGACCCTCTAATCTTCCGGCACGTTCTCTTCCTTTGAGAATCTCACCTTGTTCCACCCTCCTCACTCCTCCTTTAAAATCCTTGTCCCCTATTTTCCTTTCAAATACAATAAAAATTTTCTCACCAAGTCAAATGAGGTTAAGGGAAAGGTCAATAGAAGTTCAGTGGCAGACAGTTAAAGGGATATTTCAGAATATACACAATATATACATCAATGGTAAAGAAAAATTCCAAGGGGATGCCCCAACATCCGTGGTTAACTAAAAAAGTTAAAGACAGTAACAAACTGGAAGAAGAAGTATATAATTATGCAAAGATGGGTGGCAGGTCAGAAGATTGGAAGGAATGTAAAAAACAGCAAGAATAACAAAAAGATTAATAAGGAGGGAAAAATTAGAGTATGAGAGAAAGCTAGCTAGAAATGTAAAAATGTAAGAGTTTCCATAGATATTTAAATAAGAAAAGAGTTAACAAAGTCCTGTAGAAAACGCATCTGGTGAATTGATAATGGAAAGTAGGCAGATGGTGGATGAATTAAACAGGCATTGTGCTTTGGATTACACTATGGAGAACATAAGTTACATCTGAGGAATAGCTGTAAATTAGGAAATGGAAGGGGGTGAAGAACTCGGGAAAACTACAATCACCAGGGAAGTAGTATTGAGCAAATTGTTGGGCCTGCGAGATGACAAATCCCCAGGTCCGGATGGACTTCACCCTAAGGTCTTGAAAGAATTGGCTAGTGAAATAGTTGATGCACTGGTTTAATTTTCCAAAATTCCCTAAATTCTGGGAAGGTTCCATTAGATTGAAAAACAGCACATGTAACTCCTTTATTCAAAAAGGGAAGGAGACAAAAAGCAGGAAACTATAGGCTACTTAGCCTAACTTGCTCATGAACATGGTTGCACACCTATCTACCAGTGAGTGAGTTGGCAAACAATATACTACAGGCGCAGAGACCAATATAAGATGATGCACACGCTGTTTATTAGCACAAGTAACAGAACACTAACACAATGTCTGTTTCTCCAACCAGATCCTATTCTAAACTACTGTTTAACATTGTAGCCCACGCTACACAGCCATTGGGTAATACAGTCACGCGGTGAATCTGCTCACATTCTCTTAAATGTATTTTGCACTTCAGATTACCACATTCCTCCCCCTTTACTCAAGAGTGCAATTTACAATCTTTACAATGGCCAGAATATTGCCATCGGCATGCAGGGGCAGGCCCGACACTCCGGCACGCAAAATGACTTGTGATGATGTCAGGCGTGCGTCCCAATGTCATCGCGTGTCATTTAGATATTTTGTTCAGCGGGTGTGCGCCGGAGGCGGCTGTGTGCCTGCCGAACTGTCAACGGCCTATTAAGGCCATTAAAAAAATAATTCAAGTTGTTAGCAACGTTGCCTGTCCAACCTTAAGGTTGGCGGGCAGGCGAAGAGCCCCAGCGGCCTTCGCGTTTTTCAGGAAACCTCACCCACGGGCGGGATAAGGTTTCCTGAAGGTTTTATAAAATAATACATTAAATTTTGCACAATTCACAAACATGGCCCAGCTCATGTGACACTGTCACATGATGGGACATGTTTAAATAATTTTTGTCCTCCTTTATTGAAAAGTTTTACTTTCAACTTAATCTCGCTGAGGCATGGAGCTACATGAAAGAGCACAGGCCCCGACTCTCCCTCCTCCCCTCACCCGCACAGGTACCGCTGAGCGCTACCGGCCTTGGGTCACGCTGGTGGGCCTTAAGTGACCTACCCACGTAAAGCGGCAGCACACAGTTGATCATGGGCGGTGATCGGTTCCGTGCCCTCCCTCGCCCAATCCCACTCAGCCTGCCCGACAAAGGTAATATTCAGCCCAACATGTCAACTATTTACATAAATAAGCTATTTACAAATTCAGTCTCTCTGGAGGCTTCGTCAAACATGTCGAACGTTGTAGTTCTATGACCTCAGATGGTTTACCTGAGGCCTCCCTCTCAGGAGTCATCTGTCTACTAGGCTCTCCAATTAGAACCTGTAAGCTTGTCTCTTCAATTCTCTCAGACTCATCAGATCCTGCAGGCACTTCCAAGCCAAGGGCAATCCCTTTTACATGTGGTGTAGAGTCCAACAGGAATGCTTGCACCCTCTTTCGGGCCTAATCGCAAGCACTCCTGTTGTCCCTCCCCCTCTCAAGTTCAACGATATGAAGGTCAACTGTCAAGAAGGTTCTCAAAATCAGGATGTTGGATAAGGCTAAATTCAACATGGAATGATCAGCTTCCTGTTGTATAAAAATAAAAATTCGGGGCCTTGTTAGTAATTCTGCTTTTTTTGCCTACGTGTCTTCTTTTGATTGGTTTTCTTCTTGGCAGCACTGACTTTAATCTCGGCTTTCTTTTCAATTTCCCTATTGTCCAGACTAGGCTCAGGTATGAGCTCAACTTGAGTGAACTCAGTGATTGAGTCTTCCAGCATTTCCTCATCTGTCATCGCCTTTGAAAACTCAGGGGTCTCTACTTTTAAAGCTTCTTGGCTTCCACATTGTTGGTTCTTCAGCTCTTCCATTTCTTTTCTCTTTTTGTTAGTTGTTTCCTGGAGAATTAAGCATTGCTGTGTTTTCTCAGCTACTTTATTCTTCACCTCAGCCAGAGATATGCTGATTTCTTTCTGTTCTTCCTCGTAACTTTTTAGTGGTACAAATTGGGATCTGAGGGAATCTTGCATTGTGTGAAAGATTTTCTTTTTCTTTTTGGAGGTTTCTGACTTCAGCTTGAACTCTGACCTGAAGATCACCCCCACGAGTTCATTTTGTTGAGTCTTTACTTACTCCTTTTTCCAAACAGTAACATTTCCTGCTTCTGATTGAGATCTCAGTAGTCTCTCAAGATTAATCTCCCTTAACCAGTTCCTTCTAAGGAGACTCAATCCTCTGCCTGCTATCACTGTTATGAGTTGATTAACAGACTGATTACCACACTGTACTGGAACCTTGCATATAACTCTTACTCGTATATCTTCACCAGTATACATCTTTAATTAAGAATCTGCTTTTTCCAGATTTAGTGAGTGGCCTCCTCCATTTAAATATTTGAATGTATGTTCCCCGATAACTGTCGTGGATTCTGGTAGGTTTTCCGTTGACTTCCAATGTCATGTAGACTGTTATACCCATTTTTAAGCTGTGTAGTGAGTAAATATCTGACTCTGTTTCTTCTGGTTCCTCCATTATGTGGATTTCACAATTTCTACCTTTTTGTTTAAAATTTTGTCTCAGTCTGTGTTTATAATATCGCGTAATGTGCCCGTTACGATGGTAGAAGGAATACTCGATTCTTTTAAATTGTCGTTCATTTGCAGGCTGTCTGGTTCAATTTCTGCCATTACTAATGTTGGTTTTCCCTGTTAAACCATTGCTTTTTGCTGGTCTGTTAATGGTGGCTGTTTCCCACCTTTCCGCAGAGCCCTGCGCTTCTGCGCCATTTCTAACTGGTGCTTCCCTCCTGACGTGAAGGACAACGCCATTTTGTGCTCCCTTGATGGCTTCTGAATCCCTGATTGGGCTCTCCACTGCGAGCGCCAACCCCAGCACCTTGCTGAAGTCTAAATTCGTTCCTGACAACAACCCTTTTTGAATGGTGTCTTCATTGATCCCACACACTAATCAGTCTCTTAACATGTTGTTAATCGAAGTCCCGAACTCACAGTGCTCTGGCAGTTGTTTCAAGGCTGCTACAAAGCAAGCGACTGTCTCTCGAGGGGCGCGACACCTCAAATTAAATTTAAACTCTGCGTTCTTACCGAGGATTTCTGCTGAAAGAGGCTTTTCACAAGATTTATCTACTCATCAAAATAAATATGCAAATTAAGCCGCATTTTTTTACTGCTAATTGTCGCTAAGAGGATCGCCCGCCTCTTCTCCTCCCCCGATATGTCATTGGCCAAAGAGAAGAACGCAAGGTGTTTAGTATAATGTGACCAGTCATCGGTGGTCAGGGGCAAAGTTGGGTGATGTTATGAATGAAGAAATAAGCTGTCTTAGTGATAGCATGAAGCTCATCTTGGCTACAGATAAGTCAAGAAGCTCGAGGGGGGATACTTTACCTCTGTCACAATCAAAAAGGATGTAATTTGTGACTTTATTAAGAGCCATTTCCTTACCTGGCAGGGGCAGAAAACTGATTGGAAGGATTCAAACATGGAGTTCAGGGAAAAATAGATACAGCTTTGGGAAACGACAACACATTCAAGGGCAACGGAGAGGAAAGGGAGGTCGGAGACCTGGCAGTAGCTTACAAGGGTGGTGGGGCTAAGAGTTGGTTTCTTTGAAGAGAGGGATGATAACAACAGATTTAAAAAAGAGAAGGAAATTCTTGGCAAGAGAATCGTTAAAAATATTGGCTAACATGGAAATCAGGAGAGGAAGTTGATTAGCTGATGGTGTAGTGGGAATAGGCTTGAGGGGGCAGCAAGTGGGTCTCATGGACAAGATGATCTCAGAGTGGGCATGAGGGGAGATAGGAGAGAAATTAGATGTGGTAATCTGAGGTGCAATACACCTTTAAGAGAATGTGAGCAGATTGACCACGTGACTGTATTACCCAATTGCCACGTAGCATGGGCTAGAATGTTAATGAGTAGTTTAGAATAGGGGCTGGTTGGAAAAGCACACATTGTGTTAGTGCTCTGTTACTTGTGTAAAAAAACAGCATGTGCTTCATCTTATTTTGTTCTCTGTATCTGCAGTACATTTTTTGCCAACTCACTCACTGGTAGATAAGTGTGCAACTGTGTTCACGAGCAAAGCCACTTGACAAAAGGAACATAACAACTGGTGCTGAGGCCAAACATGACCAGTTGATGACATCAAGGAAAGCCACGAAAATTCCACTGAAGTGAATCAGCCGTGCCTTACAGGTTGATTATAAATACAACCCTCTACAACCCTCACCTTAGTCGTTGATGTTATCTCCCTCCAGCACCAGAAATGGTCTGACAATTCAAAAGCTGCAAATGGATTAGGATTAGAATTGATAGCGCCTCGGGGTCTGCAGCCCAACAGAGATATAGAGAAGATGCCAGTTCCAAGGTCTTTGGATGCTGCACTACAGACCTTGCTGAAGGAGGTGGAAAGTTGGGGAGATGCCCTGCATCCACATGGGGCAAGAAGCCTCCAGAAACATGGTCAAAAGGCAGTGGGAGCTGACAGCCATGGAGGTCAGTACCAGCAATCCAGCCCTAGGAGCTGGATACAGTGCAGCAGGAAGTTCATTGATCTCACATAAGTGGTCAAAGTCAGTGAAGAGGAGTGAATTAGAGGGGGAAATGCACTGCATGTCCTAACCTATATGGAGGAGACAGTGTTTGCCATTATTGGGGTGCCCATTTTTGAGACTGTGGCCAGCAGTAGGCTGAAACCATTGAACATGATGATCTCCTCAAACCTAATTTGCCTTCTTACATTCCACTTTCCCCTAATCTCACACTCTCTTCTGGTTTACAAGCTACTGATGGGTGTATTCAAGCATCTCTTACTTTCCACCTTCCCTGCACCAAAACTTCATCCATACGCCCTCTTCTTTTTAAATATACAGGATGCACAACCTGCCAGGCTGTGGAAGAAGGCCTAGAAGAAGGTAACGATGAAAACCCAGCACCGTCAATTGATGTCACACTCGCAGCCACCAGCTCAGATCGTGACATGGCACATACTTTACAGGTAAATTAGAGGCTGCAGGTTCTGCTGCAGAGGACTCAAATGAAGAACTTGATCAGGCAGCCCATACAGGGCATGCATAACAAAGTACTTAGTGCATCGGGAAGCTTGCCCAAAAAAAAAGCCTGCAATGTTAAGGAGCATGGAAGAGTCTGGCTCGAATTTGGCGCAGGGCTTGTGCTGAGCGTGGAGCCCGTCCTTTGGAAGTGGTGGCCAATTCTTTTCATGGACTTGTGAACACAATCATGATGCAGTGTTTGATGGCTGATGTTGCAGCTTCCACTGCAATACAAACGGTGTGCTGCAATAAAAGCTCAGACTGCTCTCATCATGGCTCTGTCTACCCATGTCCAAAGAGGCCGGCAGGGTGACACAGTAGTTCAGCAATCCATCCTTTGATGCATTGCTAGGATTGATGGGGCACTGCCCAGGTGAGTGGCACTGACTCCATGGAGATCAAACCTGCTGTCCTTTCTCAAGAAGACAGCGTATGTCCTCCCATCCCCGTCACCCAGCCAGTGTCCTTCCCTGCCAATCTGCCAGCCCAAACAGCTGCCATTCATAGCTATGTGGTTCAGTCCACAGCAGGGCCTTCTTGGATCAGAGCTGCTTGAGGTTATCTTCCAACACTATCTGCAGTCTCCTCCACTAAAGGAGCTTTCTACCAGCTGCAACACTGGGGTAGCACTGTGTAGAAGTAACAGGACAGGTAAAGGCTCATGGAAAATAGGCCCTAAGGGAAAACACAATGACGATTAATTGACTCAACATAGCGTGGGTTCATTTATAAATTTTGTTTGGAATTTTTCTTTTATGCCAGCTTTTATATTTGCTTTCTGGCCAAGCAGCCATTGACAGAGGGAAGGCAAGTTGTGGGACTGTTGGTCTGAAGGAGGTTCTGGAATAATACTTTAATAGGTTGCCCATGGACAGCCTTGCCAGAAAAGAGCAGTTTATTGGTCAGTTTGCTTCCTCTTCCCACTCTTCTGACTCCTCCACTTCCTATTCTTCATGTTGTTGTTCCTCAGCTGCTCACCGTATAGCTGGTGTCACCACCCCCGCACCCCCACCCCCCACCCCCCCCCCACCCCCACCCCTGCCAACCACCGATGGCAAGGTTGTCCATGAATTCTGACACTCAGTCTGCTGAGTACTGTCGGGCTCCTTCAGAATGATCCAGTCTGCAGAAGTGCTGTTTCAGAGACCCAACTGTCTGCCCTCTCATGTTTCATATAGGAGGATGGCTTTTATTGTATGCATGCTGAACACATGTGTATGTGGGGTGGACACCAAAGTCATCAGCCATGTTTAGTCAGATAGCCTTTGCCATTGAGGTTCAAATGTTGGCACCAGTGGACTGCCAGAGAATGAAGGCACCATGGGAGCTGTCAGCTGAGCATTGAGGGAGTGGAGTCCCGTTCAGTTCCGTTATGGGGGAGAGTTGATGTGCAGCGCCCGCAATGCAGCACCCACAAAGCGATGTGTGTGCAGCCAATGGCACCCTGCACCAAGGGGAATCCTGCAATCCTTGTGAAGCAAGGTTCTCAGTCTACCTGTTTAGCTCTCTTTGAATAGAGCTTCAGTAACCTCCCTTACAAAACACTGGATGACAAACAGCAAGATGTAGCAGAATATCTGCAATTACAGCCTGGAAGGAACCAAATGCAATGAAGTTCATGGCCATGGTCACGTCCATAGCCACTTGCAATGTGGTCCTCTACTCGGAGGCTGCAGTTGTGTTGCAGCAAGTGACAGATTTCAGCGAGGACATGCTCACTCAAGTGCAGATGTCTCACTCATTATTCCTTGCTGAGGTTCAGGTTGAAGAACTGTTCTTTACACATGCGAAGTGAATATTGTCTCCAGCTGCGAGCCTTTATCCAGCTGCCCCTCCTCTCTATTCCAGCAACTGGTCCTTCTGGCCTCTGTACATTCTCCATGTCGTGTTGTATTATAAGGGGAACGCCTAGTAATGGACCCATGTCTGACAGCACAAAGTTTATGTGGAAACCTGGAAGTAATCAAAACTCCTTCAGCACCCCATGTTTCAACTTGCAACAACTATAGAAAGCACGAAATAGTTGTAACAACAGCTGGAAGAAATCAACCAGTAACTAACCCATAGTTGGTCAGGTTGGGCCTATATCCATTGGAATTTAGAAGACTGAGAGGTGATCTTATTGAAACTTGTAAGATCCTGAGGGGACTTGACAGAGTGGATGCTTGAGGGGGAGACCAGAACTAAGGGACATAGTTTAAAAATAAGGGTTCTCCCATTTAGAGAGCGATGAAGATTTTTTTCTCTCAGAGGATCATGAGTCAGTGGAACTCTCTACCCTGGAGGGTGATAGAGGCAGGGTCATTGAATATTTTCAAGGCAGAAATAGATAAATTCTTAATTAACAAGAGAGTCAAAGGATATCGGGAGTAGGAAGGAAAGTGGCATTGAGACCGCAATCAGATCAACCATGATCTTATTGAATGACAGAGCACACCTGTGGGGCCAAGTGGCCTACTCCTACTCCTAATTTGTATGTTCATATATGAGGGTCCTTCCTGCTGATAAATGCGTGTTTAGCTGTGCGGGGTAAAGGGGTAACAGTTGACTGCCGTCTCGAGCTTTAAATGCCATCGCAGATGTCAAGTCAGCATTGCACGCTGATTAATTTGTTTATTTTCCAGCTCTGCGCACTTCTAGTGGATGTTCACTTAGCTGCCAACCTTAGCAGACGATGGTGGCATAGTGGAAATGTCACTCAGCTAGTTTTCCAGAGACCCAGGCTAATTGTATTCAATTATTAAATCTGGAATATAAAGCTGGTCTTGGTGATGGTATCATTGATTGTTGTGAAAACCCATCTCATTTATTAATACCCTTCAGGGGAAGAAATCAGCTGTCCTAGCCTACATGTAATTCTTAACTGCCCTTGAAATGGCTTAGCAAGGCTCTCAGTTCAAGAGCATTGAGGAACAGGCAACAAATGCTGGCCTTGCCCAGCAATTCCCACATTCCATGAAAGAATGTAGCAAAAAAGAGAGAACTGTAATGTGTTACTTTTTGATGCTCTTGAAATTCTCAGTAATCCATGTCACAGTAACAGTTGTTAAATAAACTCGGCTGAATCCTTCATCAAATTTTATCGGCTTAAGGAGTTTGCCTATTCTTATCCCATTGCAAAAAAGTCAAACTATTCATTAAAACTAGTTTTCATCCACAGCTGTGTCCCTACCACTATGTCTACAGTATGACACTGCCTCCTTGAACAATACCTCTATCTCCTTGTTCCATATTTGTTTGACTGCCAGTGATATTATGCCTTTGTATTCAGCTCTGGGGAGTAAAATAGGCAAGGAACTAAAACTGCTGTACTTTAATGCTTCACTTTCCTGACCTTGCTTGCAAATGTCTTTATAAAAAGGTCATCCTTCTGTGTAGCTTATTATTAAAGCTAGTAAATTAGATTAAACAGGATAGGAATGACATTGAGCTAATACACACGGGACTTTAGGATGTACGCTGTTTTCTTCTAAGATGGAGAAGGGGAACTTCTTATACTCATTACAGGATGAGTTAAAGAAAATGCTGATACATTAGGGAACAACTCTAATCTTTCATGTTTCAACATTTTGAATTTGCAATCAAAACCCGGTTCTGTCTATCTCTCAGGCAATTGTCACAGGGAAGAGAATCAAAACAATCTCAATTAATTTCCCTATGAGTACAAGCCTATACCGCGGAAGTAACCATAATTTCAAATTAATTTGCACTAACTCAGCATCTGTGGAGAGAGAAACAGACTTAACACTTCGAGTCCTATATGACTCTTCTTCGTAACTTTTCCTGCTTCTCATAGCCAAAAGACAATAACTTCTAGAGTGGAAGTTTAAGCCATCTCCATATAAATTAAGCTATAGGGAAAGTAATTGGCTGAGAAATTGGATTGTGCCCATCAGGGAACAATCTTGGATGCACCACACAAAGAGTCCAGCGGCAGCACCATATTGGTCTGCTAGCCACATTAATATTGTGCTGACACACTGTGGATACCAATCATGGCCTAAAGGCAACTCACCAATCATGGAGCGAAGAGATAGGGTGTTTCTTCTGGTCCCACAAAAATATTGGGGCCTCCTGCGAATCACTGAACAAGACGCCATGCAGTACCTCTCGCAAACCCCTCACCACCACCCCTCCCTGACCCTACCCCCATGTTTGACTTGGCTTGTTCAATGAGCTTCAAGATTTGTTGCCCACCCAGAAGGAAAAAGACAGGTCAGACCAGCACTCTTATTTCTCAGTTTTTATAAGTTTTCCATTTTAAGGTATACAAGACCAGTTCGGACCGTTTTCTTATTTCCCCATGTTTTTTTTCCCCCTTCTGGGCAATATTGTTCAAAGACTGCTGAATACCTTTCTAACTGTATTGTGATTATGCAAATAATTCAGGTTGATAAGGGGCAATCATTTAGGACTGAGAGAAGGAGAAATTTCTTCACTCAAAGGGTTGTGAATCTTTGGCATTCTCCGCCCGGGGGTTTGTGGACCCTTTAACATTGAATATATTTAAGCCTGAGATAGACTGTTTTTTGGGTTGGGGTTTTCGCTGAGTCAGGATGACTCAGGATCCCTTTAAAAATGGTGGGTCCTCATTCTGGGGTTCCTGACCCCATTCCCAATTAATTTTCCAAAATTCCCTAGATTCAGGGAAGGTTCCAATGAATTGGAATATAGCAGATGTAACTCCTTTATTCAAAAAGGCAGAGAGCCAGAAAGCAGAAAACTACAGTTAGCTTAACATCCATCATAGGGTAAATGTTAGAAGCTATTATTAAAGATGTTATAACAGAGCACTTAGAAAAATTCAAGGCAATCAGGCAGAGTCAACGTGGTTTTGTGAAAGGGAAATCATGCTTAGCTAATTTATTGGAGTTCTTTGAAGGAATCACATGTACTATGGATAAAGGTGAACCAGTGGATGTACAGTACTTAGATTTCCAGAAGGCATTTAATAAGATGCCGCATCAAAGATTATTGCAGAAAATAAAAGCTCATGTTATAGGGTGTAACTGGCTGGCATGGATAGAACATTGGATAACTAACAGGAAACAGAGTAGGCATAAATGGGTCTTTTTCTGATTGGCAGAATGTAATGAGTGGTGCACCACAGGGATCAGTACTGGGGCTCAGCTTTCTGTAATTTATATAAATGACTTGGATGAAGGGTCCAAAGGTATGCTAAATTTGATGATAACAGAAAGATAGGTAGGAAAGTAAGTTGTGAAGAGGACATAAAGAGGCTACAAAGTGGCGTGGACATGTTAAGTGTGTGGGCAAAGATCTGACAAATGGAGTATTATGTGGACAAATGAAGCAGTTCAGAGGATTTCACAATGTTCAGCACCATTCAGGACTCCTCATCCTCAGATTCTGAAGCAATCGATGTCCAAGGGCAGCAATAACTGGATAATATCCAGACTTGGGCTGACAAGTGGCAAGTAACGTTCGTAACACACAAGTGCCAGGCAATGACCATCTCCACAAGAGGTAATCGAACCATCGCTCCTTGATAGTCAATGGCATTACTGAATCCCCCACTATCAACATCCTGGGGGTTACCATTGACCAGAAACTGAAATGGACTAGCCATATTAATACTGTGGCTACAAGAGCAGGTCAGAGGCTAGGAATTCTGCAACGAGTAACTCACTTCCTGACTCCCCAAAGCCTGTCCACCATCTACAAGGCATAAGCCAGAAGTGAGATGGAATACTTTCCACTTACCTGGATCAGTGCAGCTCCCACAAAACTCAAGAAGCTTAAAACCATTCAAGACAAAGCAGTCCGCTTGATTGGCACCACATCCACAAACATTCACTCCCTCCACCACCGATGCACAGTAGCAGCAGTGTGTACCATCTACACAATGCCCTGAAGAACCTCACCAAGGCTGCTTAGACAGCACCTTCCAAATCCACGCCTGCTACCATCTAGAAGGACAAGGGCAGCAGATGCCTGGGAACATCAGCACCTGGAATTTCTCCTCCAAGCTACACACTATCCTGACTTGGAAATGTAATGCAGTTCCTTCGCTGTCTCTGGGTCAAAAATCCTGGAATTCCATCCCTGCCAACACTGTGGGTGCACTTACATCACCTTGACTGCAGCAGTTCAAGAAGGCAGCTCAACACCACCTTCTCAAGGTCACTTAGGGATGGGCAATAAATGCAGGCCTAACTAATGAATAAAAAAAAGTAAAACTGCCCATTTTGGCAGGAAGAATGAAAAATAAGTATACTATCCAAATTGTGAGAGAATGCAGAGCTCTGAGATGCAAAGGGATTTGGGTGTCTTAGTGCATGAATTGCTAAAGTTTACTATGCAGGTACAGCAAGTAATTAAGAAAGCAAATATAATGTTATTGTTTATTGCAGAGGAACTGAATGTGAAAGTAGGGAGGTTATGCTTCAGTTGTACAGGACACTTGGACATTTGAAAGCATTTGGAGTACTGTGCGCAGTATTGGTCACCTTATTTAAGGAAGGATGTAAATGCTTTGGAAGCAATTCAGAGGAGGTTTACTAAGCTAATACCAGGAATGGGTTGATTGTCTTATCAGGAAAGATTGGAAAAACTAGGCTTGTATCTGCTGGAGTTTAGAAGAGTAAGAGGCAACTTGATTGAAACCGTTAAGACACTGAGGGGTATTGACAGGGTGGATGTGGAGAGGATGTTTCCTCTTGTGGGAGAATCTAGAACTAGAGGTCACTATTTAAAAATTAAGACAGAGATGAGAGTTTTTTTTCTCTCAGAGGGTAGTGAGCCTTTGGAACTCATTTTCTTAAAAGGCAGTGGAAGCAAAGTCTTTGAATGTTTTCAAGGTGGAGCTAGATAGATTCTTGATAAACAAGGGGGTGAAAGGTTATTAGGGATAGGTGGGTGGTTATAATAAGATCAGCCATGATCTTATTGAATGGTGGAGCAGGCTCAAGGGGCCAAGTGGCCTCTTTGTGCTACTAATTCGTACGTATTTATGTTATTATGTTCCCAGGAGTGCATTTTAAGGATGGGGACCAGTTTGGGTCAAATTCCACATTCCTGACCTGGCTGGCCCCTTTGCAGAGGTAGTCATATCTTAGAGCTCTGCAAGTGTCATGGAGTTGGGCCTGGATTCTGAAGAGTCGTGGTTCACAGCATCTCAGAGGTGTCATTAATCCAAGTCTGCATGAGGGGGCCTTTTAAAACCAGAGTTCAAAGGGCCCTCCACCCACCAGACCATCTCCCACCCTCCCCCCACCCCCTGTGGCCTATCATGTTCCCTATGACAAGGTGTAACACATCAATGCTCATTGACCCACCATGCACTGTATCGGACCAATGAACACTATAATGACAATAGATCATTTGAAAAAAAAACTTTGAAAAACAGTCATTCATTCATTGCTTTCCATCCTGTTAAAAAAAGTCCTTCCACTACAGCCCAGTAAACATGTCAATCATCTAGAGCCTTTAAAATATCAATAACAGAAACTTCAAGCACTTGAAAACTCTTAACCTTATGTAAATATGCATTGTGCAATTAACAACGGAGATCAGAGAGCTGGAGCTGTGAAGTAAGAAATGTTTTCCCTGGGGCTCATTTGCTTCATCCCAGTAATGGATGTCTAGGCTCTCAGCCAAGGATACATAATGAGGGCCTTTCTGTTTTTAATTTAACTGGGATGATGTCCCACAGCACTGAGGCAGGCATTTTAAACCAGCCCGTCTCTGCATAAAGCAGCCTCTGTGGCTGCCTCCTATCTCTTTTCCAGGTCAGCTGATCCAACTGCAGCCTGCACCTGCCCCCTCAAAAATGAAAATCCAGCCTTTGCCGGCACTTTCTTCCAAAGTGGGCCAGCCGAGCTGGGAATTTTCCTGACTCCCGCCACTGCCTTGGTGCTGAAAATCCAGGCCTTGTTCTCTCAGGGAATCAAGAGAAATGGGGAGCAGATGGGAAAGTGAAATTGAAGCTAAAAATCAGCCATGATCATATTGAATTGTGAAGCAGGCCATATGGTCTACTTCTGCTCCTATTTCTTATGTTCTGATGTTCTAACGGGACTTCGACTGAAGGGCTCAGGCATATGCAGTGGAAGCACTGTTAATTTCATGCCTGTATTTGACATATTGTTAAAATCTTTCCCATGCATTTTACAGAATACTGTCTCAGAAGAAATGGAAAATGATATAAGACCTGAAAGGTTAGTGAATGATCATTTATCATAGAAATATTGCTGAAATTTCTCCACTACAAATCCAATAATATGAAAAATCCCAGGTGTTTAGCATTTCCCAAGAGTAACATTTTTGTAAGTTCAGGGTTAAGAGGACAAATAACTCATATTGGGATTTGCAAGAACTCAGTACCATAGACTATGAAAGATCTTGCTGAAATTGTGAGAAAAGTACCAGAGCTTCACCTGTGCATTTGAGTTGATGGTTATGATTTCACCACTTGCTCATTAATGTGCTAGAACAGAAACCCCACCTGTTATAGGACTTCTCTGATTTTTATCCCATTGAAATCAATGCAATAAGAATCAGATCAGTTGTGCAGGGTGATCCAAACCCCACATTGTTGTTCAGGTGGCAAGGTAGAAAGTTACCTCCCTTATTTTGTCTTGTTTGAGCTCAGGTAAAGAGAGTCTATGCATGTTCATTCTAGCTTGACATCTCACAAGCACCTGTGCATTAATAAATCTCCAGCAGTTCAAGTGGCTGCAAAAGCCTAAGTAAGAGATGCTTAAAATAGACATTATACTGTTGTCCTCCCTAATATGAAGTAATCCTCATGAATAAGAGAATATCTTAACTGCTACATGGGTGCATAGAAGTATGACCTTGTACTTATTATTTTCACATCAGCAGTCAATATAAAACCCATTACATTTGCTCATTAATTAAAATATGAAGAAAGCGAGATGCATGGCGCATTCTGCCCTGACAGTAATTTAGAACAACATAGTCTGCAGCAAAACCTGGGTACAATCCTATATTCACTCATGCTTGCTTAATGCTAAAATTAGATAAACTCACTTAGGTTTTAGTTTATCACTGAGTTTTATTTTCAAAAACATGGCTCTGCTGAAAACGGGCAAAGCCAACAATCACTACAATACAGGTGCTGGACCTCTTACCTGGTGTCCCAAAATCCAGAAGGACCTGAAAACAGGGTCCCACCCCGGGAACTGCAATCCCCAACAGGAATTGCTGTCTCTCACATGCGGGTATTGGCTCCTCTTCCCCTGCTCTTTGGGTCCGGCCTTAATTATTCCATGTTGGGATTAACGGTGGCCTGGTCTGTCCCTTGTCCCTTTTCTAGGGCAGAAAAATCAGCCTGGCTTTAAATTTTAATTCATTATTAATTCCACACTTCCTCCCCTCTGCCCCATTGGGACCCAAAATCCGGAAAATCCACAAATCTGGCACACATCCAATCCCAGGCTTCCCGGTAACGGGTTCCGGTATCTGTATATTACTAAGTTGCCATCCAATGTTTAGCTCGATTTCATCTCGCATTCCATAAGGTTTGATAAAATGTTAAATTGGTAAAGCAGTAATTGCATTTGTCATTTTTCTGCTAATAACTTCATTGAATAAAGAATATGAACCTACTTTCAAATAGCACAACAGGTTTGATGGAGCCCCATAACTAAGGGGGTGATGTGATAAATAATTGGCACAGAGATAGATGCATGAATTAAAACAGAAAGGTGCATGTTTTCTCTATTTTCAACAGTGCGATTATGCATGGTGAAAATATGAGAATAGACAGAACATTCCTAGTTGATTACACGTTTTGGGAGGCAATAATCAAAAATAGTTCAGATTAAATCTGTGTGGTGCAGTGAGCTAAATTTGTCTTCTTAACTGGAATATTAATTTAAATGGTGAAATAAGACACACATGTCGTGCTCACAGTTGTTAAAGGTTTAGTTGAAATAAGTCTGCGCAGTTTTAATCCAACCTCCAGAGAACTGAGATCTTCAAAGGTAAAACTATTGCATCTCCACCTATGACATTATGATCTGTCAACATTGCAAATAATTGATTGGTATCAAAGTGATACCATTTTTCACAACGGATAACCAATGAAACTCAGATTGTTTTCACTTTGCAAATCTTAACTATTCTTTGTTTATTTCATCTTGTGGGCTTCTGATTATATTAATCTATCAATTGCCAGGGTTTTTAAACCCCAGGCCACAGGTACTAAACTGAGCTGCCATATCCTCTTTCAAATTCTAACTGTTGGTGAAATGAATCCAAGGTGTTGTTCAAATATCTAATTTGAACACGTGGTCCATGTATAAGCCCCACTATAGAGGTATATTTTGTTCACATGTTTAAATGAAAAATAGAATAACAAATGACCAATAAGATATATAGAATGAAGAAGAAACAAATAGTTCAGCCAGTTTGTGAGACACATAAAATATGCAGGTGTTATTAAAGGTTTCAATTGCAATGCCTCTTCTCGAGTGAGAAAACTCCATTGGAATGCATATTATATCGAACAGCATGGGAGAATTTCCCCCCCATCACGGGCAGGCGCACCTCCAATCGGCACCCCCAAATGGGGTTGTTCCGCCATTTTACATGGGTGGGCCAATTAAGGCCTGCCCAGTGTGACGTCCGCCAGGAAGCACTATACACTCCCTGAGCGGGCGGGGGGGAGGGGGAGGTGGGAGGTGGATCCCTTAAGCCGGGGGTGCGCTCTTTCGCACATGCACGCAAAAGAGTGCACTCATCTCCCTGAGGCTAAGTGCTGCCTCAGGGAGATCGGCGCCAAATGTAAAAATGGTCAATGGACAAAAATAAAATTTCCCTGACACGTCCCCTCATGTGACACTGTCACGTGAGTTGGGACATGTCCATTACTTTTATTCAAACTCCTATTAAATTTTTAAACCTTCATGAAAGCTCATCCTGCCCGTGGATGAGGTTCCATGCTTTTTCTGAAGCCCGCCAGGGCTCCTGGCCTGCCCGCCAACCTTAAGGTTGGAAGGGCAGGTCCATTGATTTCTTGAATTCGTTTTTAGATGGTCTCAATTGGCCGTTGACAGGTCGGCGGGCGCACAGCTGATTCGGCTGCGCCCCCGCCGACCTGAAAATTGAAATGACGCGGGGTGACGTCGGAAGCTCCGCCTGACATCACCCCGTGTCATTTTACGCGCCGGCGAGCAGGCCCCACCCCCATTCGCCGACATCAATATCCTGGCCTTTGGTGTACCAGATCATATCATGGTTTCTCATCAGATTGATCACAATCAATTTGCACTTACCTATTGTAGCACAGTCTTTCTTTTTAAACCGGGTGAAGGGATCACTTCATTCAGTGTTAAATGGATGCCACAGAGCAGTGGAAATTAAAATTAGACAATTCACCTTGAAGTGAATTTTATGGCCCCCTGCCGGCATATTTGAATGTGGGGAGGTGTGTAAAGTAAAGTGGATGGCTGGCCCACAGCCTTCAGCCCACCCTCAACCTGTCCCCCATTTTATGATAGGCAGGTAAGGCGTCAGCCAGCCCTCCCACCCTTAGGCCTATTGAAGCCATTTAAGTTGCCAGCTAAAGACCACCTAACAGCCTCCTTCCACCCTGAAACCCTCCCCGACCAAAAACCCATCCTTACCTTTCAGTCTGGTACCCGTGGGTCTTCCCTTGACTGCCTTGTAATCCCAGTAACAGCCACTATTCCATTCCGGCGCTGCTGTGACTACTCAGCTGCCGGCTAATCAGATTGGCCAGCAGCTCTCGAGGGCTCGAGTTCCTGTCCCTGAGGAGGCAGGAGTCCCCCTGTCATCCTGTTAAGGTCACCCCTAGCATATGGTCACAGCAGCTCTTTTTAAAGTCAGTGATCTGCCAGCTGACTTTTCTACCGGGTGGGGGGTTGGGTGGGTAAGCAATACGCTCCCTGTAAAATTCTCCCCCTTATTTTCAGGCACATCCACGAATATCAACTCAAATTTGAATTAGGAATTAGTAAGGGGGAGTTTTAAAGGTCTCAGGTGATGCCAGCAAACTTACAGCTTTGCATGAAGGGCATTTTTTGAGCTGACAGTGACCTTCTCATAGCTGAAGAGTAGCAATATATGTAGTATCATCAGCTTTTAGCTGTGTGCAGTGCCTCTACCTGAAATATGTTAACAAAGACAGCACTGACCCATGAAATACACAGAAGACCACAAAAGCTATGATATTTCCACAACTTTAAATGAGATAAATGAGGCAGGCTTAACAGCAAAGCCCTGATCGATTTTTTTATTGACCATAAATGCCTGTTCACTTATTGGAAAAGAGCACAAATATATCTTGCACGTTTGCAATCTTGGCACCAAAACTAATAAATTTAACACCACTGAAAGAGTACGTGTGTAAATAGTTTACACATTCTATGCAATTACCATCAGGCCAGCATTTTGTCAAAGCAACTCTTTTACCATTGCTTTTAACAAATCAAAGATTGATTTTTCTCTAAAAGGTGAATAAACCAATTTAAACTTTAAACATTTTAAAAATTACATGTTACAGGTTCAGATAGAAACTATGTTACATATTAAAGCAGCGTTAGTGTCTCAAATACCAGAAAAGAGGTTATCATTACAAAACAGTTTTGCTTCCACACTAATACTTTGCTAGGAACTGGTTATGGACTACATAGAGCTGCTGCTGATGGTGTAAATTGCCTACATATGGTCACCAAAATAAGGGTTGACAGCACTGCTCGCCAACAGCATTAAACACTGAGATAAAGGATAACAAAGGATGCAGTGCATTAACAATACATCACAACTCAACCTCCATGACAACACGTTCACACGCTAGCATGACACATCCATCCTCTAATCAAGCCAGCCTTTTGACTTTCCAGGCCAGCTAAAATTATATTAGGCTCAAGGTTCATATCAATTCGGAATAGAATTCAGGCTGTTGGTACTCATTTCACTTATGATCTTTGGTAGCTGTCACACAAGAAAATTTGATGAGACCCGCCACATGGCATGCTCCACTACCTGGATCCAACTAAAAAAGTAATCAGTGTCAAAACATGCTCTAACACATCACTAATCAAGCTTGTATACCAATAGAACCTGTCTGATGCCAGGTAATTTATCTTTACCCTAGTTAGTTAAGGAATATATTTTTTCAAACTGTCAGGGCAGGAATTGTTATTTTTCTTGTAAACCATCGGCTCCCAATATACATCATCTTCCTACATGTTAACAATAATATTTTGTAAGAATACGTTTGGAATAGCTGTAATTGGTTCATAGATATCTCTTTCTTTTACTTGCATGACACTGCTATTTTTCAATTGAACAACCTAAGTAAACAATCAAGGCCCTTAATGCAATACCAAAATGATCAAAATCAGGAAGCAAGGTAAAACAGAAAGTCATAATTATGTTCTTGGGTTTTAACAGCTGTAGGTTCTTGGAAGAAAGTAAGAAGTTAGGAATTTCATGGTTTAAGATTCTGGGAAAGAATAAGTTAGATAACTGTGATGAGCCTTATTTGGTTTTGTGAAGGGAACTTTTCCTGCTGGAAGTGCTTATTGGGAATTTTGGCAATGTTGTGCATATTTGTCTGGCCACCATTATGGCCAGAAAAAACGTGTGCAGTATGTGCAATGATTCCCAGTATGCACAAATCCTTTTGAGGATTGTGAACAAATAACTCATTTGATTTTGATATAATGAAGACATTGAGAGGATGAAGAGTGCCTGTTAGCACCTTAGGGGTAAAGAAGCAAGGACAAGCATATATACATTTGAAATAACTTATCTGGGACAAGGAGCAAAGGAATACATAAGTATGTATCCATCTGACTTTCTATCTTAGTAAATATGAAAAACAGCTCAATTAATAGCTTTATTAATAATAATAATTAAAGTTGTGAAGACCAAAAGCTTCTAAATATCAATTGTTAAACAACAGAAGTAAGCAAAAGCATTTTTCAACCTTTGAGTGGATAAATGAGACAGTAGACTCAACAGAGAGTTGCACAAATTGAACTAAGTGATGTGAACAATGCCTTGCCAAAAAAATACCTCGTTACCTTCATTCCCCAGATAGACACAGAAAAGCATATACATAGATCTGCATTGGTACATGTGTATAACTGAGACATGTAGCTACTCACATACAATCCTATATGTGCAAATAGGTTAGTAATTGAAGGCACATGCATGCACATGTCTACACCAATCAAAAACAGATGTCCCCATCTCAGAAATTAAACCAAAAAACTGAATTTGTCCAGAAGACCTTATCTAAAGGCATGATTCCTACTTATCAAATACATTTCTCCCTCTCTTTGGTATTATTTAAATGTTTACTTATTTAATTTATTCAACCATAAGCAAATTTACAACAACATGATCATTCCCTTGTGCCACACATGATTTTAATTTGTTATACATTTTATTGAACAGAAGAAATTGCATCATCTAGGCTATTTTTGTATCTGATTGAGAGCCCTTTATATTGTTGAGGGTTATATTGATTATACATTCTATTAGATTTTAACTACGGAAATTAAACTCATCATTAAATATATTAACAACATTATTAGTCTGTAGTATTTCCTTTACCATTCATTAGCTTTAGAAATTAATTAAAGTTCAATTTGCCAAGGCATATTAAACTATTGAACTTAAATGAAAAAAATGACATCCTTAAATTCCTTTTGATTAATAAACCCACAAAGCCTTATAATTCTCTTTTAATCTATATTTGAAATACGTTTTCAGGTTTATTCTTTGCCTTTATAAAATAGAGCATTCCTTCATTGAATGATCATTAAGTTGATCAAACCAAACATTGGGCAGAATTTTGCCCTTGGTGGGTGGACAGGCCTGACTGACTCGGAGGTGGGCGGGCAGCCAATCGCTGCCGCCGAAACGGGCCCCGCCGCCATTTTAAGTGGGCGGGCCAATTAAGGCCCGCCCAGCGTGACGCCCGACAGGAAGCTGTGTGGGCGGGGGGGGGGGTTCCCCAAATGCGAGAGTGCGCTCTTTCACACATGCGTAGGAAAGAGTGCACATCTCCCTGAGGCTAAGCGCTGCCTCAGGGAGATCGCTGAAAGTTTTTGAAACTCTAAAAATAGAAAAATAAAAAAAATCATCAATATGTCCCCCTCATGTGACAATGTCACACGAGATGGGACATGTTCATAAATATCACAAAGACTTTATTAAAGTTTTTTAAAACCAACATGAAACCTCATCCCGCCGGTGGATGAGGTTTCATGTTTTTTCAGAAGTCCGCTGGGTCTCCTGGCCTGCCCGCCAGCCTTAAGGTTGGATGGGCAGGTCCTTTAATTGTTTTAATTATCCTGTCAATGGCCTCAATTGGCCATTGACAGGTTGGAGGGCGGACAGCTGATCGCGTTGTGCCCCCGCCTTCCTGAATATTTAAATGGGGTGGGATGACGTCGGGGGGGGTAATTTTCACGTCAGCGAGCAGGCCCTGCCCCCAGCTCGCGGACAGAAAAATTAAGCTACTCACCATTCCACCAGCCTGTCCTGCAATCCTCAGCTCAATCATTTGTTTTACATACAATGAGAGAGCTTATTTTGGTCTGCTTCCAGATCTTCACCATCGGCTCTTGCCAAATATCTGCTGGGAGGTTTGCAGGGATATGGATGGCTTGGAGATTCTTTGACTTTTTTTGCTGCCTGCGGGGAAGGGTCTTGTCTCCCCACAGTGGGGGTAATTTTGACTTTGGGTGATGTGTAAAATGGACCCTATTGAATCAACTGGTCATTATACATCTCTCCCCCCGCAGACAGGTATAATCGGTGGCTGAATTAATATTGCTCATTTTTCACTATTACTTAAAGGTAAAATCACCTTCGATGCCTTTCCATTCCACCGATCAGGAACTCAGTATAATGGAGGATTGTGTGCATAATCCCTATCCTGCTGTTTCATGGCAAAGTCCATCACGCAACAATACAACTCTCAATAATGTTTACTGCTCTCAATCAGATGCACAGATATCTTGTGTTAAATAAAGTGTATAACAAAAGAAAATCATGTAACACACTGCAACAAGGAAGTTTATCTTCCTCCTTTATATGATCTGAAATGTGAGGGGCGTCAAGAGAGCTTTTAATGTATTCATATCTGACAACAGTGTCATACCAACTTTGCAACTTATTCATTTGTCAAGGTAGAGACCATGCCTATCACCGGATCTCTTTGGAATCCCAAGAATTTGGACAAGGTCAGGACACATCTTGGCACATGGAGTTTCAGGGCTGCAGGCTCCTTTTACGAGACCTTATTCTTTAGATGTTAAGTACTAGTGCTCTGTTCTAAATGTAGTTGATAATTCAGAGGACGCATTTAGCTCTGGTACATCGAACGCCCTTCACCTCTCGAGATCCAGCTTTTCATCCAGCCAGGTGAAAGGAAATTAAGATCAATGATGGTCACAGATGAAGTAAATTGCTGCAATTTCAAACAATTCCCAAGTGGACGTGAGTGTCTAGCAGAAACACACCCCAAATTCAACACCTAATTAATCACTTGGCTTTGAACTGCCAAAAAGAGTTGCTAAATTAGGCAGACTGGAAATTTAATTTGTTATTGCATAGGGAATACCTCCAAAACCAGATAGTCAATCCATTTAAGGAGAAACCTGAGATTAGCACATCCAAAATGATATTTGACCTAGAAGGTTTGGTTCTTAAATGGAAATATGTTCTGTTCTCCAGCACTCTCATCCTTCAATTTACCCATCATTATGCATAGCCTATTACAGAGTGAAATCATTTGTAATTCATCTGATCCTTGATAAATTAACTTACGCTTCCACTCAAAATTCTGTCAACAATTAACTTGTTGGAACTTCTAAAATTTCACAGCTCCTCAAAAATTGCTATAACCAATTATGAAACAATTCAACTTATAACATTAAATGGATTATTTTCCTCAGTATCAGAAGGCCGTAATAGGATTTAAGTCATTTTGAATGCAGCTAATAATTAATTAATATAATATAGTGGAAGTCAAAAGCATATTAGAAGACACCAGTCATGCATGGGCCTATCTTCTCCATGCTATTTAACACTGAGCTACAATTTTCTTCCATTTGTATTACACATTGGAACATAACAGATATGAGTTAGTCTAGTGTTGAGCTAGCTGGTTTGCAATATTTGAGCAAATGAAATACATTCCAAGGAAAAAGGTGCTGCCAATGCTTCATCCTCTATATCATTGTACAAAAATTATTTACATTCAAGGCATTGCTTCACCTAGAATATGACTAGGCAAACAGGACAGAATTTGCTTTTACATATTGCCAACTCCATCCTTCAAGGTGTAAACATTTAGTGTAGGTACACAGGCATTGCATTTCAGTACAGACTCATTTCTGGAAAATCGCCTCCAAATTCTTTATTCACTTTAGCTTCCTGCTGGAACAAATCTCTGTTTTTTTCCCTATTACTCCTGATCAAAAAACTTTTTATTTCCAAAGGTTTATTTTCATTAACCCTGCACATGAAGTTCATGAAATATGATGTGATTTGTTGTGAACTAATAAAAATTCAGTCCTAGCTTTAGTGAGCACACTGTTTCTAAATCACAGAAAGAATAGATTCACTGAATAAAGGGCATAATGAAAATAAATTACACTGAAACATCACAATGCAGCTCCTTTCACACATTCCCTATTAGAAAGCAATCTTGAAACCTCTTCCAGCCTTTTATATCTCTAAAGCACTATCTGTACTGTTCCAGTTTCTCCTCCGTTCACATTTCAACCATGTGGAGAAAAGGGCTGATATTCTAATTTGTGCGCGTTAATGCATTCTGGCCAGACATGTGTCAGTCAGTCGAGTTACTTAAGCTGCCACATATTAATGCATATTAGCATTTTTCTTAGCACAGTAAAATGGATTTATTGTAATTTATATTTTCCATGATGCATATTGCGTAGGTTAAAGTCTTGGGGTGGAATCGTCCCAGGTTTGCACAAAGTTGTGGTAGCGGGTGGGGAAAAAGGACGTTTTACCAGTCGGCCACAATGGTGGGTTTTCACGCCATATCGTCCCATTCCTGACGGGTCCCACCAGATTGCTGGCTGGGCGGCCTCTGATTCGCTCATCCTGCCATCACCTCAGGCCTTCAGTAAGCCGGATCCCATATTTAAAGGTTGCCCCTGCACAGAGCTAGCACACTCTAAGGGATAGGAAGCTGCCACAAAGTCATGGCTGCCAAAGGGAGGAATCATGCTGCCCCCAGATTTAGCAATCCCTCCCTCGGGTGACTACTGGACACAGTGGAGGCCCGCTGTGAAGCCCTCTACCACTGCTCTGGGCGAAGACCAGCAAGCAAGGTCACCAGTCCATCATGGGAGGCAGTGGTGGTCAGTGCCAACGCACAGCCAAAGAGGACAGCCAACTAGTGTCGAAAGGGGATGAATGATCTCCTCCATTCTGCCAGGGTAAGTCACTGTTGTCATCACTCTCAACTTACACACTCACAAACCCATCACACGTCCACGGGAATCTCACTCACTGCTAGGTCAAAGGACATCACCACTCACTCTCACACACACACACCTTCATCTGCCCTGCGGATCACACCCTTACACCATCCATGACATATTTGCCACACACACATGCCAGGCATCCTTCTCACCTGGCCTGGCACGTGTCCTGCTTACACTCTCTCCATCTGTCTCCATGCAGGACAAGTTGGCACATAACGAAAGGGAGATGTCACGGACTGGTGGGGGAATGCACAACATCAAGGTCCTCACGGATTTTGAAAATAGAGTGACCTAGTTGGCAGGTGACGACCTGGACCACTCCTGTGCTGATGGTGAGGTTGGCGGTGTGCAAAGAAGTGAAGGTCCAGCAGTGCAACATCCATCGCACAACCATGCGGTGAGCGAGTTACCCTGTTCCGCAGTCCCCTGCCATGCACTAATTATCTCTCCTTGCTTTCTCAGGAACAGGTGGGAAGTAGCCGGGGTGGGGTCCATGACTCAGGTCTTCGAAACAAGCCCCAAAGTTGAGGGGATCATGTTTTATCAGCCAGCTGCAATGACAGCTTCTCACATCGTATCGCCCCAAAACCGCATTGCACATTCCTGGGAAACATGCCGTTTCAATGGCTGGCAGGCTCTCATTGGCCCATCACTCCATCATCTCGCCCCCTCATCACACCAGGGGGAAAATTCAAAGTGCAGCCGCTTGCACATCTCTTTGCGCTTCCAGCCCATGGCTGCTGAACAGAAGACAGGATGGCCCCGCAATGGCAAAAAGACTGCAGACCCACACTTCAGTGACATGTCCCTTGAACGCCTTTTGAACACCATTGACGCCTGCTGAGATGTCCTGTGCCCTTCCAATGGCTGCTGGATGGCCAGCTGCATCAGCAATCGAGCATGGGAGGTGGTGGCAGTGGTGGTCAGTGCCAATGCCCTGCAGAAGAGGACAGCCACCCAGTGCCGCTACAGGATGAATGGCCTCATGACTTCCTCCAGGGTAACTCACCCTTCTCGTCACTCTCAACTCACACACTCACAAACCCATCACACACCCACAGGGATCTCACAGCTCAGGGGACAACACCACTAACTCTCACACACATCCTCATATCCCCTGGAGCTCGTGTCCTCATTCCATCCATGGCTCCACTCTCCACACAAACATTCCACGCAGTGCCATGTGTCCTGCTCACACTCTCTCCATCTGTTTCCATGCAGGAGAAGCCTGTTCACAGGAGCAAGTAGAGGTCCCAGACTGGAAGTGGAGTGGCCCACATTAGGCCACTCCCTCACTTTGAGGAACGTGTCATCACACTGACTGGTGAAGATGTGGAATGTGCCTACGGTGACGGTGAAGTCGGCGGCGAACATCCTCGTGAGAATCCTGCACCACATCATCCCTCTCTCAACACAAATGTGGGTGCTCTCTTCTCTCCTGCTTTTGACTCTGCTGCCATGAACTAATCATCTGTACTTTGGTTCACCGGGAGCTCTGCCAAGGGACCGACTCCCTCAGCCAGCCAGTTCCCTCAACTCCATCCACGTCCTCACCTCCAGCCAAGAGGACACCTCCTCCATTGAAGAGGTGGAAATAGGCAGTCTGGAAGACCTGTCACAGCGCTTACCTACAGCCTCCACCAGCGCAGAGACACACACCTCAGCGGCATCTAGATCAAGAGCAAGATCAGGCTCACAATCCGGTGGTCACTACACGGACATGTGTCCGCAGCAGGAGAAGGCAAGTTCGGCCCAGCTCCCCAGCACTCAGAGGACTGCTGGGGAAAAGGCATCTGTGAGGTCCGAGTCAGATGATGATCCTCTGGGTTCAGCCTTCCAACTCATCCTGGAGAGTCAGCAAAAGGCTTGGGAGTATCACACAGAGCTGTTGAAAGCCCTTAACAGAGTGGCACACAAGTTGGAGGAATGTGTCTGCCTGCTGTCTGATGAAGTGGTGCCCACATGTGCGTGTATGGAGGTGTCTATGGGCAGGATGGCGGACTCCATGGAGACGCTGGTCCAGCGGAACGCGGAGATGTGCACAGACCTGCATTCCATTGCGGGAGCCATGGGTGAGTTCCTGAGAGGGAAAGGGGCACTTCGACATCCCTCCAGGTGCTCCTTTCCCTCAATGCGTCAGGCCAGGGTCCCCGGGCACCTGAAGGGAGGAGGAGCAGCAGCTGGACACCCTTGGGTCATCCACTCAGGAATCACAGAGGCTGTCCTCACTCTCTGAGCCTCTTTTACCTGTGATCCTCTTAACCATGTCCTCTATCACCGCAGAGGCAGCAGCTGGCCAACGAGTGATTGTGAAAGGAGAAGTGTGTGTGGGAGGGCCTTTCAGAGCCTCGTGCAAGCACACTCCGCCCACGCAGATCCTTCCCATGTCTCACTCACCTCACTGTCCTAAGCATTTTCAATGCTGCCTGCTGGGATTCTCTTTCAGTTGTCCACCTGAGCTGACCTGCATCTCCGCCCACCCACTGATCACATTCCCATGTAGCACCTGTTCCCGCCCAACACGACTGTTGTTTCACTTGCTATTTAGAGAGCATGGTGTTGATTCAGTTTTTTGTGTGTTACCCCATCTTTTACCCTCGCCCAGTCACCCATTTCCTTTCCCCCATTACTGTTGACCCCCCGGCATCACCTTCCAGCTCCCCTCCATGACAACCTAGCCCTTCCCCCTTCATGACTCCTTCCCCCACTCTTATGTCTTCCTCCAGCCTTACTCCCTCCCCTCTTCACCCTTGTTCCTCCCCCCAGGCTCCCTTCCCTCTCTGCACTCCCTCCCCCTTCCAAACTCCTTCCCTTACACCTTTCATCCCACCCCCACCTTACACCTACCTTCCCAGTTTCAGTCTTCTCCCCATTACTCCCTCCTCTCCCACCACCACCTTCATTCGCCCTCCCAACCTCAACCCATCCTGACATCTCTTCCTCTTCCATTCAATCCTCGACCTTCCTCTCACACCCCCAGTACACCTTCCTCTCCCAAACACAGCTGGACCTTACTCGACTATCATTCATTGTGAGCAGACCCTCAACAGTGACTTTCCAACTTCCGTTGGCTGCTTCACAGCAGAGCCATGTCCATGAGAATCCAACCAGCATACCATGGACATCCCTCCAGGGTCCAGTTGCTGTGAGGCTCCAGCATTTTCTGCTTCTTGGATGTCCGAGATGTGAGCAAGGCCTTTGTGATAAGTCCCGACTTCTGCGTATCACACTTGTCAAGACGTGTCCTGCGCGGGTGTGCAATCACCCTGATGTGGCTGGATGATCCAGCTAGGGGGGGATGATTCTGGCGGATTGGGCTTATAATGATATGCAGATGTATTACAGTGAGGTTCCCGACATCCAATGGTGGGGAATGCGGCACACCATCAATGGGCTGAGCGGACGATCGCAGGCTGGTTTCACCATATTGTGAACCAATTTCTGGCCTTCTTGCCATATTGTCCGCTTACGCTGTCGAACACGTCTGACAGCAGTGGGCACAGAAAATTCCTCCCCATATGTCCAGTGCAGAATGGACTGGCTGTCTCACATAGGAAGGGGATATACATGGAGAAGCATTGAGAGTGTGAAGATCTCCTGGTAGACCTATAGTTGCCAATATCTAGTGCTGAGTGCCAGGCAAGTACAGCCTTGTTCAAGAGAGGGGAGTTTTTTTTTAATATTCCAGTCCACTGAAACTCAAAGCTATGGTTCCAGAATACAAATTTGTTCAGGTATTATGAATATTATATAACATTATCATCTTGATGGGCGGTCCATGGTTACTATTATCCATCGGCAAAAGGGTCTTTCAGCCAAAAGAGTTTAGATAATCACTGCTCTCTTTGAGGGTCTCTAATACCTAGTGGTCCAGTGCTAATTTTCCTTTAAATTGAGGTAATTACTTTCTCAGTATCAGTGGGCTATTACATATAGGACAGAGAACAAGTCACATCAACCTGTCCAAATGTTAGTACATATTCATTTCCCTGGCAATATAGTTGGCTGATTGTGTTAGGTTTCTTTGTATTAGAGAGAGAGAGAGAGAGAGAGAGACCATCAAATTGTCTTAGATTCAATGAATACCCATATTTTAGCTGAAGTTCACCTCTAGTAATAATGAAACAAATACAGAGGACATGATCAGGGCGAGCTGGACATAGAATATCTACAGTATCACCCCAGGCATAAACATTACAAGTAGGTATTTGACTCATTCTCTATGCAGTCCTTCCTCTGAATTGCTGCTGTTTGTATAGATTTAAGAAAGATATCTTGTACAAACATATTCAGCTAATATAGCAAATACTTCATTGAAAATCATTAATTACTGCTGGTGAATCAAGTTCTTAATTGAATATATGTATTTAAAAATTCTAATAAGGACAATAGCTATTTACATTTCTCGGTATAATTTGTCATTTCAGCTAACAACGGGATAGATTTTAATAAGAGTGACAGGATGCAGCAATTTGTCCAGCACATTGAAAGCACCTGGCTGTTAATGGGAAGGTCACCTCATTTATATAGGCTATTACTACACTGCAAATCAAAACAAAAATGGTCCGGATGTGATATGAAGCTTTAGAAGGAAGTTGTTTACTGAAAGCAAAAAGAAACTACCGATCTTATCAAACTGCCTGACCTTGTAATTGTAATAAAGTGAATTTAATTTGCACTTGACAACATCAACACTCCATACTAACTTCATCATTCAGCCTTTTTAAAAAACATTAATTAAACTTAATGCAACATGACATTTCAGTAAAAATTATATATATATTAAAGTATGTCCAAAAATCAGGTCACTTATTGTACATGAATATATAATAAAATCCACTTGCAAGAAGCAGTATATTCAATCTTCATTGCACAGCATCTGAATTAAAGTAGTACAACTAGAACATGAATTTTTAAAAATCTGCAGAAATATGACATTAATGGTAGGAATTAATTTCATTCTTAAACTTTCAAATTCCAAATTGTTATCAGATTCATTGAATGAACTAATCAAAGTTGGTGTTAACTAAGTCATGCTCAGTGCCCACTAAATAAACTGTTGTAATCTTGAACCTCTGTCTTGTCAGACTGAAGCTAGGGAGCATATATTGACTGATAGCTAACCAATTCTCAGCTAAATTAAAACTCTTTGTGTGGAAGAAGCGTGTTGGGGAATTGGTGGGGGGATGGGGGGGGGTGGGGGAAGTGGGGGTGTGGGGAGGGGGAGGGAGGGGGAGGGAGGGGGGAGGTGGGGGGAGGGAGGTGCGGAGTGGTGTATACATTAGCACTATAGTCAGGGCTTTAAACTAATAAAGTTGTGGGGGCTAGGATTCTGGAAAAGGAAAAGGAAAATTCAAAAGCAACAGGGGAAATGTCAAGGCTCTGGAGGGTAAAAATAAGCAGAGTGGCAAGAAGAGACAGAGAGAGTTGCAAAGTTAATAGGTGACATCAGGGAAAATTAGAGAAAAAAGCCAAAGCTGAAAGCATGATATCTGAAAGTGCAAAGCATTTGCAATAAATAAGATAAATGAATAGATAGAATAGAAAGGCCCACCCAGCGTAGTTCACGTCTCCCATGGATAGCGGGAGTGGGTGGGCAGCAGCGGGTGTGCATAGACTGCTGGGTCCAATGGCGACCCGGCGGCCTGTTTAAATGAAGGCCTGGCAGCCTTTGCAAGGCTGCTCACAATGGCAGGGAGAAGAGCACATCAGAGGGGCAATATGCCTGACGCAAGTCCGGAGGGTAGGCCATTGGGGCAGGCCAGGCCTGAGGGTAGGCCATTGGGGCAGGCCAGTCCGGAGGGTTGGCCACTGGGGCAGGCCAGGCCTGAGGGTAGGCTATCTGGGCAGGCCAGGCCTGAGGGTAGGCCAGCATGGCAGGCCAGGCCTGAGGGTAGGCCAGCATGGCAGGCCAGGCCAGAGGGTAGGCCAGTGGGACAGTGTGCCCCTTGTTTCTCCGATGAGTGCCCAGCTGCCCTCCTGGAGGAGGTGGCAGTGCGGTGGGAGGTCCTTCATTCGAGGGATGGGAGGCAGAGGCCTCCCCACCTGACCAAACGTGCCTGGGAGGAGGTGGCTGGGAGTGTCAGCTCCCATGGTGTGGTATGGCGTGCATGGACCCAGTACCGTGTGTAAAGATTCAACAATCTCCTGCGCTACCGTGTTGCCTCAAATCACTTGATGCAGCCATCACCCTTTCCCCCACAGCGCCCCCCCAGCACCTCTGAGTACAGTAATAGCATTGAATCCTTCATTACATATATCCCTAATAAATAAATAATAAAAAATAATAAATAAAAAAATATATTTAAAAAATTTTTATATATATTTTTTCCCACCTATTTCTATTATTATTTTTTAAATTTATTTCCATTCATTGTTTTATCCCCACCTTTTAGCCTATTTATCTTTTCCAGACCATCCGCTCCCCACCCCACCCCTACTAGGGCCATTTGTCACTTGATCATCCTGCTTTCCACTCTTAATGTCACTATTAGCATCTCCTTTAACCAGTATCATCACCATCAACACCCCCTCGACCTTTTGTTTATAACATCTTTCGCAGTCTCTCCTTTGCTTCCACCTATCGTTGGCCTTCTATCCAGCTTCCCCTGTCCCAACTCTCCCCCCACCACCCCACTTAAACAGTATATATTTCACCACATTTTTACTTCTCTTTCGTTCTGAAGAAGAGTCATACAGACTCGAAACGTTAACTCTGCCTTTCTCTCTATTCACACTCCCCTGTGGGTGATTTGTTGGTTTCTCACCTTCGCCTTGGAATGTAGCCTTGCATTTTTAAGCAGCTTGCTCTGTCTCAGTTGGAAAATTTCCATCACCTAAAAGTTGAAAAATCATATTTTCAAAAATAAAGAGGCATAGCCACATAACAATGTACACAAGATAGCTTCCCAGAGCAGTATGTTGAGGAACTAACTGGGAAACAGGCTAATTTGCATCTAATATTGTGCCATGAGGAAGAGTTGATCAATAACTGTGTAGTCTAGAGAAGGCAGCAGAGAAGCAATGGCAGCCATTTAAGGAGATATTTCAGAACTGAGAAATAAAGACAAGAAGGATACAGCATCCATGGCTAACTAAAGAAGTTAAGGATGACAAATTGAAAGAAAAGGCATACAATGCAGTGAAAATTAGTGACAGCCCAAAAGCTTTGGAAAATTTTAGAAACCAGCAAAGGTTGTCTAAAAAAGAAAGAGGAAGAAATTAGAATATGAGAATAAACTGGCAATAAATATAAAAACAGAAATAATAAGAGCTCCTGGAAGTACATAAAAAGGAAGACAATGGCTAAACTAAATGTTGTTCCTTAGAAGATGAGACTGGGGAATTACGAATGAGAATCAAAGAAGTGGCAGAAGCTTTGAACAAGTATTTTGTTTCTGTTTTCACAGTACAAGGCGCAAAAAGCATTCCAAGAATAGTAGAAAATAAAGGGGCAAAAGGCAGAAAGGAACTTAAAACCATCACTGTCACTAGAGAAAAAGTACTCAGAAAGCGAAAGGGACTAAAGGCTCACAGGTCCCATGGACCTAATGGCTTGAGCTCAAGGGCCTTAAAAGAAGTGGCTGCAGAGATCATGGATACATTGGTTGTAATCTTTCAATATTTCCTAGATTCTAAAGGGATTGCAGCAGACTGGAAAACCAAAAAGGTAACACCTCTATTCAAGAATGGAGGAAGACATAGGCCCTTTCACTCGGCTGGATAATACCAGCCCACCAAACTGAATGGAGATTTAAATGGCTCGCTCAATCCACTGAGGGATGACATACACCGTGATGGGGTCGTAAAATGCTGATCATAAAGCAGGAATCTATAGACTTGTTTGTTGAACATCTGTCATTAGGAAAGTGCGGAAATTCATAATTAAGGAAGTAATAGCAAGACATTTAGAAAATCATACTACAATCAAGCAGAGTCAACATAGTTTGATAAAAGGGGAATTATGTTTGACAAATTTTTTTGCGTTCTTTGACAATGTAATAAGCAGTGTGGATAAAGAGGAACCAGTAGATATAGAGTATTTGGGCTTCCAAAAGGTATTCAACAAGATGCCACACCAGAGGTTACTACGCAAGATAAAATGGTATTGGGGGTCATATAGTAAAATTGAGAGAGGATTGGTGAATGAATTGGAAGCAGAGGGCGGGATTTTCCGTGCCCGCTGGTGTTGGGCGGGTTTAGTGGCGTTACCCGACAACATGGCAAGAAGACCAAAATCGGTTTCACAACATCATGAAACTAATTTGAAATTGTCCACTCTGCCCGTCAATGGCAGGCCATGTTTCCTGCCATCGGACATTGGGAACCTCACTGTAATACATCTGCATAGCATTATAAGCCCAGCCCGCTGGAATCATCCCCCCACGCTGGATCATCTGAGCATCACGCCGATGTGTTTCACAACAGCATATATAAGGCACACACTTGGCAGGCTGCACCTTGAGGGGAACTTGGAGGTCAGTGCGTAGTTGCGCAGGGCTCACCAGGGTTACCTGTTGGAGTTGAAAGTTGTGGCGCCACACATTCAGGCGAAGGCACAGACAAGTCACTTTTCCCCCCGTTGGCTGACAGTGTGATGCTGGGGCAAGGGCTCAACTGTGGTTGAGATGACTTGGAGGGGTGGGCAAGAGCTGCACTGCGGTTGATGGTAGTGCACATGCAGAGTGAGGGGGAGGGAAGCGGTCACACATTAGGGAAACCTTGTACAAAGTGACAATTCCTCTGCAGCTGCTGCTGTTCAGATGCAGCCATATTGACATGTTTGGAATCGGGCCTCTAGCTTATCTGACCATGCAAGAAACACAAAGGCATGAAAGTGCCACCAAATGCTCCTGAGTTTTTCACCCCTTGGGCACAGACTGCAAACTAATGAGCGTTTTAGTGGACTGCAGAACAGTTGGATGACTGGGCACATTGTACACTCTCCTTGCTAAAACTGGCCATGGAGCAATCACTGCTGGAGGTGCTCACAGCTCCTCGCAATGTCATCATCCCCGTTTGGACCAGTCTCCCCCGTGGTTCAAGCTAACAGTGCAGCCTTGCAGTGTGGGTTAGGAGAATACCTGTGCCTGAGATGACAGCACAGCATGCAGTCCAGTGGGCGAGGCTGCTGCAAATTGGTCAGTGGATTGGGGTGGAGGTGGTTGGGGTTTCAGGCAGCCTTGCAGTGCACTAAACTCTGGCCACCCAAGTGGTGGCCAGCACTCTTTGAGATGGGTTAAGAGGCTTTCGCACTTAACCAAGAGACATTCTTAGAACACCCAAGCAACCCCATGCGTCTCTCTCTTTCATCCTGCAGGAGGAGTACATCAGGATCTTGGAGCCTGGTGAATTAGCTGTGGCATAGAGAGTGAAGATGAAGGAGAAGAGAGCAACAGAGGTGCCTGGCTGTGCAGAGGGAGGAGTAGCACCCTCTGGAAGAAGGGGTGGTTAGGGCTTATGCAGATATGGCTGAAGAGCCACAGCGAGCCGTCGCTGTTCAGCGTCTAGCTAAATCCAGGGTCTATAGAAACCGTCTTTCATTCCTGTAAATGATCAGGAACCAGTATTGCTGAAGACTGCGTATGTATATGGGAGCTGGTCAGAAACATCTGCCAGCTGCTGCAGGATTTGGCACCGTGGGACATGGAGGACATCCACTGCTAGTGGCTGTGAAAGTGACCACCGCACTTAATTTTTACACCAGTGGCTCCTTTCAGGGCTTCACAGGTGACCTCTGTGGGATATCACAGGCCTCCACCCACAAATGCACCCATGAGGTCACAGATGCCATCTTTGCGAGGGCACACAACCATGTGCATTTCACCCGGGACCAGGAAAGCCAGGATGAAAGAGCTTTGGGAATTGCCCAGATCTCAGGTTTCCCACAGGTGCAGGGTGCCATTAACTGCACACACGTGGTGCTCAGATCTCTGTGGCAACACATGGTCAACTATGTCAACCACAAGGGTTTCCATTCACTGAATGTGCAGCTTGTGTGCAACCACCACAAACGCATCCTGCAGGTCTGCACACAATTCCCAGGTAGTGTCCACCACTCCTACATTCTCAGTCGGTTTCAGATCCCTGACATCTTCCAAGGCCCACAGAAGCTACAGGGGTGGCTACTTGGGGACAAGGGCTACCCACAGATGACATGGCTGATGACACCCATGCAGAGGCCTCGAACTGCAGCAGAGCAACACTATATTGAGGCTCATGCTGCAACTCGCAACTTGGTGGAGCAAACCATTGGGATTCTGAAAATAAGGTTCCGGTGCCTGGACCAGTCTGGTGGAGCCCTGCAATACAGTCCGCAGAAGGTGTCACACGTTGTCACTGTCTGCTGCCCCCTTTGCAACCTGGCGCTGCAACGGGAGAGGAGCAGGCTGTAGAGGAGATGGAAGAGCTGAACGTCTCAACCGATGAGGAGGACATCGATGGGAATGAGAGTGAGGAGGTCCTGAAAGGCGCCGATGATGGCGATGAGGCCCTCACACTGGCCAGATGAGGCAGGTGGTCTAGAGATGCCCTCATAGCTGCTAGATTTGTGGAGGATGATGATGACATGCAGTGAGGAGACATCATAGATCCTCACATTGCATCTATGAACATTTGACTGCAGTTTGGCTTATGGCAGCACACATACCCTCTGTGATAATGCTCCTGTAATGGAGATGCAGTGGAAGCCTTAATGGTCGCTCAGTTTCAGGAGGATGATGACAACATGCAGTGTGGAGACTCCATAGATCTTCATATAGCCTCTGAGAATGTCTCACTCCTGTCTGGCCAAGGGCAGATTGCATGTGCTCTGTGATCACTGTCATATCATGGAGGTGCAGCTGTGAAACTTTAAAAGCATCTGATCCTTTGTCTGGCTTCAGTATCTGATCCCTTCAGAAGCACAGCATCACTGGTCACAGATTGCTGAAGAGGTGAGGGCCAGCCCCACCTCAAAGGTGCTGAGAGCACACAGAGAGAATGGTGGAACTCTGCCCACAACATTCTGGCAGCCATGATAAGCACCGTCAAGTTGCAGGCATCAGTAATGAGTCCAGGGAGTGTGAGGCTGGACCATCACTTTGGTCTGAAGGCCGCACAGAGCACAGGGAAGAGACCCTGGACTGAGACTCCTGCCTTTATCTTGTGCAGAAAGGTTTTACATCTGAGTGACACGATCACTGCTCATCAGAACAAGAAGCCATTGGCAGGGAGACATTCTTGGAGTTTTTGACAATAGTGATCAGTATGTACAAGTGATTAACACCCATGCCCAGGCTATGCAACAAATTCTTCTTAACTTTCCTAATCCTGCCGTGTGTCTTGGTGCTCTCTGAACATTCACAGCGCGGGTGGAGCCTCCTCATTGCAATGCTCTGCCTGTGATGACCTTGGCCGGCATCCCCTGCTGGTTCAAGACCCGGACGGCCCCGGCCTGCTTTCAAACTCCTGTTGTGTGGCAATGGCACCCTCCTTGGCCTGTGGAGCTGGAGCTGCTGGGGTCACAGGAAGAGGGGAGTCAGATAAGCCAGACATTCCTGGAGTCACCTGGATGGATGGATGGCCCGGAGCACGACCTGCCGACACTGCTCCCTATGGGTGCCCAAGGGCTCCTGGCTGACTCTTTGAGGAGACAGGGTAGCTGGAGTGAGATCGAGCTGCCCCACATCCCTCTCACGTACATGCTGTTGGAGGCCAACTATGGTGTTTCCAATGGAGTTAAGCCTGCGCAGCAGTGCAGGACCGATGTCCCTGACCAATGTTTCCATGGCAGCCATCATCCTACCTATGTTGACCTCAGTACATTAGCATGCCGGCGCTATCACCTCTGGGTGAAGACGGATAGACTCGTCCATCGTGCCTTGCAATCTGAGGAGTGCAGCGGACATCCCTTCCTGATGTTCCCGAGCTTGTCTTTGCAGCTCTAGCAACTGTGACATGACCAAGTCCAGAGGCTCATCATCTAACTCAGAATCAGCAGATTTTTGGCCTCCAGCAGTGCTTTGAGTGCCGGAGGTCTGGGAAGTCCCTGCCACTGCCTGCTATGGATCAGACAGTGCGGTTCTCAACAGATTGTGATCCTGAGGCTACTCTAAAGCTAGGTCCCACTGAGGTTTATGTCTCTGCATTGGTGGAGGGTGAGCACTGTGTTGGGACTTCAGGGAGGGTGCCTTCAGATTCCTCTTCAGAGGTTTCTTTGGGGCTTGGTTGGAGCCCCTGGGTCATTGACTCGGTCAGCTGCTTCCCAGATGTGCCTGCGGAAGGAAGGAGCAATAATTAGTGCAGGGCAGGGGACTGTGAAACAGGATACATCATTCACAGTATTGGTTGTCTGATGGATGTTGCACTGCTGGATCTTCAGTTGGTAGAATACTGCTGACCTCACTGTCAGCACAGGAACGGTCCAGAGCTTGGCTGGCCAGCTGGATGACTCTATATTCAAAGTGTATGAGGACCTTGATTTCAGGCATTCCTCCACCAGTCTGTGACCTCTCCATGTTGTTGTGTGCCAGCTTGTCCTGCATGAATCGAGACGGAGAGAGTGTAAGCAGGACGCCTGCCAGGCTAGATGATAAATATGCCAGGCATGTGTGGGTGGTGAGTGGTCCCATGGATGGGATGAGGACAGTGAAAGTATGTGCAAAAGAGTGAATGGTGATGTCCCTTGATTTGGCAGTGAGCGAGCTCCCTGTGGATGAGTGAGTGTGTGAATCGAGAGTGATGAGAAAATGGACTTACCCTGGGGGGAATGGAGGAGATCATTCATCCCTTTTCAGCACTGGGTTGCTGCACTCTGGGCACCACTGCTACTGCCTTCCATATGGATTAGTGATGTTGCTGGCCCTCCTGCAGCCAGAGCAGAGGTAGAAGACATTACAGCAGGCCTCCACTGCATCCAAAAGGTGCTCGAGGAACACACCGTTAAACATGGTGGATGCATTCTTCTTGCTTTTCAGGGCCATGTCTTCATTGCTGCAGTCTTGGGCTGGAAGCGCTGGGAGATGTGCACGCGGCTGCAATGTAAATATGGTGCCTGGCATATTGAAGTGGCGAGGTGATGGCGTGGTGGGCGAATGCAATATTAATGAGGCAGGATTGGGACAATGCGGCATGAAAAGCCACCCTTACGGCCAACAGGTAACACGTCCTTTCTCCTGCCCACTACCGCACTTAGTGCAAATCTGGGACGATTCTGCCCAGAGAGTGGTCATTTTCAGGTGGGCAAACTATAACTATAGTGGTGTGCACAGGGATCAGCGCTGGAGCCTCAACTATTTACAATTTATGTTGGTGACTTAGATCAGTGATCTTCATTATTTTTCAAACAAGGGCCACATTGACAACCTGCAATGTCAGAGCCACAGGCCATTGCCTGATTCACGCCTGCTTGCAATAACACAAATGAAGAAAGGACATCAATCAAAAAACAGAGTGCATTATTCTTTCTGGGGGAATGCAGGCTTGAAGTGGACTGACTTGGCTGCACTGTCCGGATGAGCTGGTGGCACACTCCTGTACACCACATCCTACTGTGATGGTGGCTGCCCCTTGTACACTCCTGTACGCCACATCCTACTGTACTGTACACACTCCTGTACACCACATCCTACTTTGATGGTGGCTGCCCCTTGTACACTCCTGTACGCCACATCCTACTGTACTGTACACACTCCTGTATGCCACATCCTACTGTACTGTACACACTCCTGTACACCACATCCTACTGTGATGGTGGCTGCCCCTTGTACACTCCTGTACGCCACATCCTACTGTACTGTACACACTCCTGTATGCCACATCCTACTGTACTGTACACACTCCTGTACACCACATCCTACTGTGATGGTGGCTGCCCCTTGTACACTCCTGTACACCACATCCTACTGCAATGGTGGCTGCCTCTTGAACACTTCCAGTCGTCAGCTGCATTAAAATGCCAGGCACCTCCCCAGGTGGAGGCTACTCTCAGGATCAACTCACTGTTGAAGGAGCAGGCCCATTTCCTGGATACAAACAGATCTCCCACCCACATACTCACTCTCTCTCTCGCTCTTCAGTCTCCTCGATCTCTCACTCCCGTACACAAATACACTCCCTCACTCCCACACGCACACACACACACACACTTTCAGTCCCAACTGCCCCCCCCCCACCGTCACTCACTCATTCTCCTCACTTTCTCACTCCCACATTCACTCCTTCACTCTCCTCACCCACTCAACTTCGTCACTCACACACATACACACACACACACACACACACACTCATGCTCACTCACTCACTCTCTCACTTCCACACACAGTCACTCACTCTCTCAGCCTCACAAACACACGGTCTCTCAGACCCACACTCTCTTTCATTGCCACACACACACCCAGCAATCAGCCTCTTCTCCCCCCAACACCACCACCTCCCGTGACCTGGGACTCCGCTCCACAGCAGCTCAGTCCCAGACCTCGAATCCAGCCTCTACTTCCTGAGGCCCCAGACCTCTCAACCAGCCTGTCCTTCCCAGGGTCCCAGAGCTTGTAACCAGCCTGTCCTTCCCAGGGTCCCAGCACTCCACTCCGCCACACTCTGCTTCCTGGGCCCTGGTCTGAGGAGCTCCAGCAGAACTACACCCCTGGTTGGGGAGCCGCACTCAATGCCGATGGGAGCTACTGCTGGTCTGCGGGACTTGCAATGTAGAACACTGACTTAGATGAAAGGACTGAGTGCATTGTAACCAAATTTGCTGACAATATGAAGATAAATAGGAAAACAAACGAGGACACAAAATATCTGCAAAGGGATATGGCGAAGCTAAATGAGGGGCAAAGGTTTGACAGATGGAGCATAATGTTGCAAAATGTAAAGTTGTCTATTTGATGGGAAGAATAGAAAAGCAGAATATTATTTTAAGAATGTTGTAGGATGCTGCAGTATGGAGGGATCTGGGTGTCCTCATACATGAATCACAAAATGTTAGCGTACAAAGGTGGCGGTGTAGTGATAATGTCACTGGGTTAATAATCCAGCAGGCCCAGGTTAATGGTCCGGGGACATAGGTTCAAATCCCACCATGGAAGCTGGTGGAATTTGAATTCAGTTAATAAATCTGGGATATAAAGCCAACCTCAGCAATGGTCACCGTGAAACTATCATCGGTTTGTTGTAAAAATCCATCTGGTTCATTAATACCCTTTCAGGAAGGAAATCTTCCACTGTTACCTGGTCTGTCTGACATGTGACTGCCAGACGCACATCAATGCGGTTGACACTGAAGTGACCCAGCAAGCCGCTCAGTTCAAGGACGATTTGGGATGGGTGACAAGTGCTGGCCTTGCTCATGACACCCACATCCCATGAGAGAATAAAAAAAAGGAGAGAAAATTCATACAGGCACTTTAGGTAATTATGAAATACAGCACCCAGTGTAATTTCTAAATAAAAAATCTAAGAATTGCCTCATTTTTTTATCCTGTCCCTTCTAATCTTTGTAGTTTATGTTTATTTGTTACACAGAGCCTAGCTTGAAACTCCAAATCCTTACACCAAAAGACAAGGGATGAATATTTCATGTGGCAAATAATCCCTTTTGAGGCAGCCAACTTCTTAAGATATGTAGTGTAGATCAGGTGTTTTGAGATTGTTTCTTGAGCAAAGTTCTTTGCCTGTCTTCTATTGGAACGAAGGAAGCAAATGCTCAGGAAGGCAAATGGAATGTTGACCTTTATTGCAAGGGGGATGGAGTATAAAAGAAGGGAGTCATGCTAAGCTGTTCATTGCATTGGTGAGACCACGGCGAAAGTACAGTAAAGACCCACCATTCATGACTTCTTTCGTGGATTTGCTTACCCGCGTAACAATCCTTGTATGCAGGATCGCCCATTGAGGCCCCAAATCTTTGCCATCCTGCAGATTTAAACATTAAAAGCTTGTACCTGTACTGTACCGGTCCTGAAATAAAGAAAAACTGGCATTTAGAAGACAGAAAAACAAGGTTTCCATGGTATATCTCCCGCAGTAGGAAGTGCACACTATAATTGAGTCACTTGTAACTGCAGTTAGATTGCTGTGATTTACAGGGTACAGTAATTCTTGACCAGTATTTTACAGTACAGGTACAGTGCAGTGTACTTAACCAAAAATGAGATCCAGGTGTAGATAACATTTCCCCAGCTGAATTACAGATAGCTCTCACATTAATAGAATAATTTTACTGATATTTTAGGACCACAGTTCTAACTAATGCCTGGTTGAAATGCCAGTCTCTCTAAGCACTGCTGTATGTTTCACTATGGAGGGAGGACTGGGATGTTGGTAGATCTCGGTAGCGTAGCATTTTGCCACTCTGGACAGTTAACCAGTGAGGACATACATAGCCCAATAGAAAGAGGGAAACGGAAGTGAAGAAAATTAACTCTGTTAACTTGTTTCATTTAGTAAAAGTATTTAATTTATTCTGTCGAGTCTGGGATAACAGGACTTGCCCTTCTTTTGATGGAGAGCAAGAACAGTATTAACTTGCATGTTTGCTAGCTGTGAATGGGAGCCCAAAGGCAAGGAAAAGCCAAATTTTGGGGTGGCTGGAATCTATCTAATTCATTTCCACTATAACTGATTCCCTTTGCCAGAATCTGCAGGAATGTAACCCACAAACAGCAGGACTTCACTGTATTTCGTAGAATTTTGGTCTTCTTGTTTATGGATGGATATACTTGCATTGGAGATGGTTCAGAGTAGGTTCACTAAGTTGATTGCTGGGCTGAAGGGGTTGCCTGATGGGGAAAGGTTGAGCAGGTTGGACCTATACTCACTGGAGTTTAGAAGAATGAGAGACAACTTTATTGAAATATATAAGGTTGTGAGGGGCCTTGACAGAGTAGATGCTGAGAAGATGGGGCAATCTAGGTCTAGGGGGACACAGTTTCAAAATAAGGGATCTCCCGTTTAAGACAAATGAGGTGGAATATCTTCTCCCAGGGAGTCGCTGGTATTTGGAATTCTCTTCCCCAGAGAGCAGTGGAGGCTGGTTCAATGAGCACATTGAAGGCTGAGTTAGATAGATTTTTGATCCACAAGAGAGTCAAGGATTGTGGGATACAGACAGAAAAGTGAAGTTAATGCTATAATCAGATCAGCTATGATCTTATAGAACAGTGGAACAGGCTAGAGGGGTCAAATGACCTACTCCTGTTTCCGATCATTCTTAATGAATACATAAACACTGACACTGGAAGGGATTTGTTGCAGTTCCACACAAACTAATTGCTCAATTTTGATTCTTATAAGAAAATAATGTTGACTGGAAAATAAATCAGAAAATGGAACTGAAACCTGAGATGTACATTCCCAGAGAAAAAGACAGCTCTAAAAGTAAATCTTATGAGTTTATGCCAGTGGCAAGGTCTTCACCTGCCACAAATAATATGTGCAGGAATGCAAATAATTAGCCCTGATTTTCTATAACTAGACTATACACGCCAATGGAAGGCAGGCAAAAGAGCTTTGCTCCAGGCACAATCTCAAAATACCTGACCTATACTACATGTCCTAAAAATTTAGCTGCCTGAAGAGTTATTATTTGCCGCATAAAGTGTTCATTCTCTGTCTTAATGTAAAGGCTTGGGGCGGAATTTTACAGCCCGTCCTGCTGGGGGGATTTTCCGGTCCAGCCAAAGTCAATGGAATTTTGAATGGCTCGCGGCATTTTTCAGCCCACCCCTGCCACAATGCAGCCTAAAGTTCCGCCCATTGAGTTTCAGGGCTGGCCCTGGCCTCTCTATGAAAAGTAAGCGTAAGTAATAAACGGGACAGGTTAGAAGGGCAGAATTAAAAAAATAGCTAATTAATATATTTACAAAATTCGAAATTAGAACTGGTACAGTTTTCTTCACAATTGCCTATTGAGCCTACATGATTTTCTCTCTGCCTGATTTGAATGTAGGCATTAATCTAACAGTATCAATATAGGTGCTTTTGTAGCAAGAGCAAATGGTAAGCGGGTACATTTGACATTGTAGAGATAAGTGTAATGAATCCACATAAAAATGAAAGATTTTTAATCAGAATTATCATACCAGTCAGCTGAATGATAATATAATGTTTCCACATCATCAAATATAGGACATGGTTCATGTGATGGGCCTATTCATTGTCACTGTGAAACATTAATAATTTAGAAGGCTGTGCAGAAATTAGTGCAGGTTGTTTCTCTTGTGAATGAAAGAACAGTCATGCAGTGTTACCCTACCACCTTCTCAAACACAATTAGAGATTGACAACAAATAGCCACACATAATGGCCTTGCCAGTGTCACTCACACCCCGTGATTGAGTACAAAAAGTAAGCTGCTTACCCAATGTCATTCTTTTATTGTGAGGTTTTACTGCATCCTTTCCATAAGCCCTCAGGCCAAATATTGGCTACAAAGAGGTAGCACCACTCCATTTCCAAGGTGGAGTCTGGCTAGACAGGACTGACAGTTTGCAGATTTGAGCCAATAATGTGATGGTCCCATCAATGAAATATGCTCCCATCTAGGGTGGCATTACGCCAAGAATCAAGTGCTGAAATCTCACTGAATCCCATTTTCAGGAGCGGAGGTCACAATTCGTGGTTTTCCTGTACCTATTCCCATTGAAAAAAGTAAAATACTGCGGATGCTGGAAACCTGAAATAAAAACAGAAAATGCTGGAAAAACTCAGCAGGTCTGACAGCATCTGTGGTGAGAAAAACAGGGTTAATGTTTCAAGGATATGTGACTGTTTTTCAGAGCTCCGTAGAAGGCTCATACAGATGTAACTCTGTTTCTCTCTCCACAGGTGCTGTCTGATCTGTTGAGTTTTTCCAGAGTTTTCTGTTTTTATTCATGGCCCCATTGAAGCAGGCAGCACTCAAACTGGATGCTTTTTCCTCATTTACCTGGCTGTAGTGTTGGCTCGAGTGGGCTTCACGCTGCGTGCTAACTCAGCACTCATTAGAGACCCGAGCAGTATGCATTGATATTATGTATTGTAAGCAGCCTGCCTCTCCTAAAGGCAGACTGTCCCTTTTAAATCGAACTGCACTCACTAGAAGGGAGCTGATGCTGACTGAAGCACTGACACAAGTTTCAAGTAGGAGAAACATAAATGAAGCAGCAGGGAAGAGAGAAGGCTCCTAGGTTCATGGATGTGACATTGTTGGCTTTAATGGTGGAGAGAGGCCATGTTTCCACAGGAATCCAGGCAATCCTTAAGGAACTCTGAAAGAGCCAGGGAGGTTAAGACCGTGAATGTGGTCCAAAGGACATGACAACAATACCACAAGAAACTCAATGAGTTCACACAGGTCAAGGTCAGTGACTGCATCTTCAGAGGACATCTTCCTCACACCACACCATGAACCTCTCATGCTACTCAATGTATCACACCAACATCACTCACCCACTGGCTGTCCTGGGAACTCAGGACCCAGGCCCAACATCCAGGGTACTCCATCTCACGCTTACACATATTTCAATGCTGCCAGCCTCTCACCCGCTTCCGACTGCTTCTACACACCTCCAGTTATTCAGCTGTGGCAGGTATAACACCCAAGCATATTGCAACACAAACACAGACATTCTTCCCTCTTTCTTGCCGGACAAGGAGACCCTTGACTTCCATAAGAAGAGCAGAATATGTAGGGTTCAAGAGAGTCTACATCTCACGAATCCGGTAGAGGAGATGGTTCTCTGCAGCCTGGGGCCGGTTGCAACACTCAGTGGCAGTTGGCATCAATGGCATCACTGAGCATGAGGGTAAGTTCCTGACTAATGCCTCTTCTTAATTCCAACCTCACATGCATCCTGCTTTCTGGTATGAAGTGAAAGTTGCATTTGGTGTGATCATGGACCTCTTGAGTTCTACCCTAACCTCTTTCCCTCAATCCAAACTTGCCCTTCTAATTTTCTGTTTTCAAAAGTTAAAAACTGCTGCCTGACCAGCCAAAGGAGCCCCCATGAAAGGATAGGAACAACAGCACATCACTGATGGAAAAGCACCATCACTCAACCTGACACCACATCAGCTCAGATAGTGGCATTCTGTAACCTTTACAGAGTAGCTTGGAATTGGAGTGTATGTGCTGAGTCATGGGGCAAGAGGGGTGTTTGCGGCAAGGACAAGCGAGAGGGTAGTATGTATGCAAGCATCCTGGAGGCTGAGGCCACAGATGAGTTATGCTGCAAAGGCTCAGATGAGGCCTTCATTGGGGCAGCAGACAGGGGAACGCTGATGGGCAGCACATAGACATTGGCTGTCTTGTCACAAAGCCTGGTTTAACTCTCAAGAAGAATGGAGAAGTTTGACAAGGCATAGTGCACTTTGCAGAGCTTGGAGCCCATCCTTTTCAATCTGGTAGAGATGGTCAGCTCCCTGATAGAACTTGCTGACAGCACAGTGTTTAGTGGCCAATGTTTCAGTTTCCAGTGCATCACAGGCAACAGTCACCCACAGTGTGAGTGCGGCAGCAGAAGCTCAGAGGTCTTTTGTTGTTCCCTATATTGGACCCCATTCTGTACAAAACATACATAAGCTGGAAGAACCCCAAGTGGAATATTGTTTACCCTATTTATTTTTCAAAGGTTTCCCTTTTAAGTAATTCCAGGGTATATAACACATAAATGTACAAAGAAGGTGAAATAGAATCCGACACCAGGGTCTCACAGACACATCATAAAAGTGTCTGATGTCCAAAAAAGTTCCTTCTGGATTCAATAAATATGCAAAAATTCAAAATGGAAGCAAGACAGTATCCTTGTATCTCTTCAAACTAGCCCTAACTTTCTCTTGCATTAATAATGGGTAGATCGTGGGCATGTACCACAACTTGACACCATTACAGTGACTTCAAAGACAAGCCCACTGGCGAGGAGTGACACAGTTCAAACAATAGAAGAGTGACATGATCTTCCAGATTTCTGTGTTTAAATGTACATGTGCGGACGCCAAAAGTTGCTGTCTGATTAACGGCGAATGTGGGCAGCCTTACCATTATTATTGACACAAGGTCTGGTCATTGTGATCTTTTCTCTTACTTGCTTCCCTTTGTCTCACCTATGGCTGATATATCTAACAAAATTTGGATCTGTCTTAAAAGAAAACAGAAGAAATCTGCCACTTGCCTTCGGCTTCCAAATCTTATTCTTAGGTTTTAATTTTACACCCTTTTTATAGTGCTCCCCCTGAATAGCACGATTGCCTTGAAATCACACAGTTTCTTTTAGGCTTATATTAAAAAAGAAATCCACCTTGCCAGGTCTCTACCTTCTTACTGATCTTTTAGCCCAAACCACAAGGCCTTTCCTTTATGCAAGAGCCAGTCAATTAGCTTTTTATTGTTTTTTTGCAGATCATTTACCTCAGAAGCCATCATTGGTTGAATGCTGTCACCGATTCTTCCATGCAGGATCCAAGCCTGACTTTGAAACCGAACTGCAGTAACATAACATAACTGTGGATTATCATGCAGAATAAGAAAATAGGCAGATTACATGACATGACACTCGAGCCTAGATTCTGTTTGAAGCCAATTTACATCTAACATCTCCTTTCCCTCAGCAATTTTGCTACTGAGACCCTTGTTTCCATTTTTGACTTTTCCAAATTGCTCTGTAAAAACTTCAGCTCATCTAAATAAGTGTGATCATCTCTATTGATGCTTTGAGGCAGAAGGTAGATAAGTGCATGAGGGAGAAAGGAATAGGATATGTTGATAGGGGAGCATGATGTAAGGTTGGAAGAGGCTTGTGTGGGACACAACCACCAGCATAGACCTGTTGGTTTGGATGCTGTGGAATTCTATGTAACATCAAGGCCAATTAATACTACTAGTAATTAAATATATTTACTAAAAACAACTCTTTCATACTACTTTCCAAATCATTTCACTGGGGTTGTGGACCTTTCTCGCTAACTGCACTGCCTACCCACCACACTTGCAACAATGAAACCTCAGGCACACTTAAGCAATGCTAAAGGAGATCTGCTAGTTGGTGAATGTTGACATTGCTTCAAAAAGCAGCATCTTTTCAGTAAGCCCAAAGGCTACAGCTACAACAATCATAACTTGCATTTATATAGCAACTTTAATGCGGAAGAACATTCCAAAGTACTTCACAGAGAGGTAGCATGGTGCAATTTGTGATTGAAATGTATTTGTAGATACCTACAGATCAAATATTGAAAGATGAATGAGTTAGTAAAGATTCTTCTGAAGCTTGTGATTTATACATATTCTTGGTTTTATTCTTACTTTGAATTGGCTATCTTTACTTTGGTTTGATGTAGTTTTTTACAAATGCATGATATTGTACATATAGCATTCATAACAAAGTAAATGAATTGATAGCGCACATTGAAGTAAAGAAATATGATCTGATAGCCATTACGGAGATGTGGCTGCAGGATGACAAGGATTGGGTCCTGAATATTGAGAGGTATATGGTATTCAAGAAGAATAGAAAACTAGGTAAAGGTGGAGGGGTAGCACTGTTGATCAATGATGGCATTAATGCAATAGTTAGAGATGACCTTGTTTCAGGAGACCAGGATGTAGAATCAGTTTGGGTGGAGATGAGGAATAGTAGGGGAAAGAAGTCACTGGTGGAAGTGGTCTATAGGTCCATGAACAGTAACCAGAATGTAGGACAAAGTGTGCAAGAAGAAATATTGGGCACTTGTAATAAAGGGACAGCAATAATCATGGGTGATTTTAATCTACATATAAATGGGAAAAATCAGATTGGCAGGAGTAGCCTGGATGAGGAGTTCATAGAATGCTTTTAAGATAAATTTTTAGAGCAGCATGTTCTGGAGCCAACCAGAGAGCAGGTTATATTAGATTTTGTATTGTGCAATATGACAGAATTAATTAATGACTTCAGACTGAAAGTAACCCTAGGTAGAAGTGACCACAAGTAATGGCAACTATGTGGGCATGAAAGCAGAGCTAGCTAAAGTGAGCTGGAGTACTAGGCTAGAGGATAGGTCAATAAAAAAACAGTGGCAGACATTTAAGGGGATTTTTCAGAATACTTAGAATAAGTATATTCCTACCATAAAGAAAAATTCTAAGGGGAGGACCCACTATCTGTGGTTAACTAAAGAAGTTAAGGAAAGCATGAAACCTAAGAAAAAAAAGCATTCAACTGCGAAAAGATAAGTGGCAAGACAGATGATTAGTCAGAATATAAAGAACTGCAGTGAATGAATAAAAGGTTAATCAGGAGAAAGAAATTAGAGGATAAGAGGAAGCTAGCTAGAAATGCAAAAATGGATTGCAAGAGTTTTTACAGGTGTTTAAAAACGAAAAGAGTAAGTAAAGCGTGTGTTGGTCCTCCAGAGAGTGACAGTGGGGAGTTAATCATAGATAAAAAGGAAACGGTGGATGAAATGAACAAATATTTTGCTTCTGTCTTCCCTATAGGGGATACAACAAACATTCCAGTAATAGCTGTAAATCAGGAGGTGGAGCAGAGAGGAACTTGGTGAAATCACAATTACTAGGGAAGTGGTACTGAGCAAACTGATGGAGCTGTGGGCTGACAGGTCTGCGGGCGCTGATGGACTTCATCCTAGGTTCTTAAAAGAGGTGGCTAATGAGGTTGTAAATGCATTGGTGTTAATTTTCCAATTCGCTAGATTCTGGAAAAGTTCCATCAGATTGGAAACTAGAAAATATAACCCCTCTATTCAAGAAGCGAAGGAGGCAAAAAACAGGAAACTATAGGCCAGTTAAGTTGATGTCTGTCATGGGGAAGATATTAGAATCGATCATTAAGGAGATAATAGCTCAAAGTAATCGGGAAGAATTAGCATGGTTTTGTGAAATCGTGTTTAACCAATTTATTGGAGTTCTTTGAAGGAGTAACAACTGCTGTGGATAAAGAGGAGCCTATAGGTGCACTGTACTTGGATTCCAATAAGGCATTTGATAAGGTGGCACATCAAAGGTTATCACATTAAAAAAATGCTCATGGTGTAGCATTGATAGAAGATTGGCTGGCTGGCAGGAAATAGAGTTTGCATAAATTTGTCTTTTTCTGATTGGCAGAATATGACAAGTGGAATCCTGCAGGGGTCTGTGCTGGGGCCTCAACATTTTACAATTTATATCAATGACTTATTTGAGGGGAGTGAAGGCATAGTAGCTAAATTTGTAGATGACAAAGATAGGTAGGAAAGTATATTGTGAAGAGGACATAAGGAGGTTGCAAATGGACAGGCTGAGTGAGTGGGAAAAAATCTGGCAGATGGAGTATAATGTAGGAAAATGTGAAGTTGTTCATTTTGGCAGGAAGAATAAAAAAGCAGAATATTACTTAAACCGAGAAGGGCTACAGAATTCCAAGGTGCAGGGGGATCTAGGTGTTCTAGTGCATGAGTCACAAAAAGTTAGTATGCAGGTACAGCAAGCAATGAAGAAGGCTAAAGGAATGTTATCCTTTATTAAGAGAGGAATTGAACATAAAATTAAGGATGTTATGCTTCAGTTATACAAGGCATTGGTGAGACCGCACCTCAAATACTCTGCAGTTTTGGTCTCCTTATTTAAGAAAGGATGTATATGCGTTAGAGATGGCTCAGAAGAGGTTTACTAGATTGATACCCGGAATGAGTGGGTTGTCTTAGGAGGAAAGGTTGGACAGATTGGTCTTGTTTCCACCGGAGTTTAGAGGAGTGAGGGGGTGACTTGATTGAAGTATGGTCTTGACAAGGTGGGCATGAAAGGATGCTTCCTCTTGTGGGTGAGTCCAGAACTAGGGGGCACTGTTTTAAAATTAGGGGTCGTCCTTAAAGGATAGAGATGAGGAGAATTTTTTTTTCTCAGAGGGTTGTGCGACTTTGGAACTCTCTGCCTCAGAAGGCAGTGGAGGAGGGGTCATGGAATATTTTTAAGACAGAGGTAGATAGATTCTTGTTAGGCAAGGGAATCAAAAGTTATCAGAGGTAGATGGAAATGTGGAATTCGAAACGCAAGCAGAGCAGCCATTATCTTATTGAATGGCAGAGCAGGCTCAAGAGGCCAAATGGACTACTCCTGTTCCTATTTCATATGTTCGTAATATATTGGTTTGTGAAAGTAGATGGGAAGCAAATGTGAATTTTAACTATTTTGAAAAATTACGATATTTTATTTTCTACACTCACGTTTCATAATGAAAGAATAATAGTATGTTACCTTCACAGTGGTTTTTCAAAATTCTGGTATCATGAAACTACTAGAATGCTTCAATAACTTTGTTATCTTGAATTGCAATGAATATTATACCAGTTAAACAAAAAAACAATTTTTAACCCTGGTGCTGGTGATGTTTTATTCTGGAGAAATTACTGCACAGAGGCATCCAGACACTTAGGGCTGAATTGTACAGGCATAAAAGTCATTGGCGAGCTTGTCTCCAATTGGCTAGCTCACCCCACAGCCATTTAACAGCAGTCAGGCATTTAACTAGCTGAAACCGGGCCTTTTTCCCCCATTAGGAGGAAGTCCTGCCAGAGGGAGCTGCCAGACAATCAATTGGCTGGAAGCTCCCTTTTCCCAGCAATACCATTGGGAGCATTGGCCACGATGGGGACTGTATGCAGGTGATAGGGTCATGGGGCAGGAGTAGGCAGGGCAAGTAGCGATGAAGCTAGGGGGTGGGGATACTTTGGGGGACACCCCCTGATGGCAAAAGGGGCCCAAAAAAGAGGCATCTGCCCTCTTGCTTGGCCACCAGCCTGTTAGGTTTCACCTGGTGGGCTGGACACTTGGTACCAGCCTTCCCCACTGCGGGTAAAATCCCATTGGCAGCAGAAAGTGGCCCTTAACTGGCTATTAATAGGCCACTTAAGAGCCACAATTGGCCCATGGGTAAGCAGGTCACCTGATGCCTCCCCTATTGTAATACGTCTTTAAGGGTAGGAGCATGACATCACTAGAAAGGAAATGTGACTTGACATCCAGTTTAGTTTTACTTCTGCTTTCAGCAGAGCAAACACACACACATACACACATCTACTGCTTTGTAGCTCTGATGTCTTAAAGGTTTTTGTCCATGTGTATTTGTTCACATGTGCCTAGAATTAATAAATGTACCCTTAACATGTGTGCACAATCCGATATGAATGATATTTGGATTTCCAGAAGGCATTTGATAAGGTGCCACATCAAAGGTTGTTGCAGAGAATAAAAGCTCATGTTGTAGGGAGTAACATATTAGCCTGGATAGAGGATTGGCGTCCAGCAGAAAACAGAGAGTATACATAATTTGTCTGATTGGCAGGATGTGACTAGTGGAGTCCCGCAGGGGTCTGTGCTGGGGCCTCAACTTTTTACAATTTACATCAATGACTTGGATGAGGGGAGTGAAGGCATGGTAGCTAAATTTGCAGCCAACACAAAAATAGGTAGGAAAGTTTGTTGTGAAGGAGACATAAGGAGGTTGCAGACGGATATTGAGCAAGTGGGAAAAAATCTGGCAGATGGAGTGTAATGTGGAAAAATGTGACATTGTTCACTTTGGCAAGACTTACTTAAATGGAGAACGACTACAGAATTCCAAGGTGCAGCGGGATCTAGGTGTTCTCGTGCATGAGTCACAACAAGTTAGTATGCAGGAACAGCATGCAATCAAGAAGGCTAATGGAATGCTATCCTTGAACATAAAAGTAAGGGTGTTATATAGTTATACAGGGCGAGACTGCATCCCGAATACTGCATGCAGTTTTGGTCTCCTTATTTAAGGAAAGATGTAAATGCATTGGTGGCAGTTCAGAGGAGGTTTGCTAGATTGACACTTGGAATAAGTGGGCTGCCTTATGAAGAGACATTGGACAGGCTGGGCTTGTTTCCGCCGGTGCTTAGAAGAATGAGTGGTGACTTGATTGAATGACCTGAATGGTCTTGACAAGGTGGACGTGGGTCAGTCCACAACTAAGGGGCACTGTTTTAAAATTAGAGATCACCTTACTGGATAGAGATGAGGAGAAATGTTTTCTCTCAGAGGGTCCTGCGACTGTGGAGCTCTCTGCCTCAGAAGCCAGTGGAAGCGGGACCACTGAACATTTTTAAGGCAGAGGCAGATCTCTTATTGTTAGGCAAAGGGATCAGGGGATATTGAGGGTAGATGGGAACGTAGAACTCGAAACACAAACAAATTAGCCACGACCTTATTGAAAGGCAGAGCAGGCTGGAGGGACCGAATAGGCTACTTCTACTCCTATTTTGTATGTTTGTATGTTTGCACGTTGTTTGGTGCCTTTATATCATTATAAAAACACGACAGGGTATGCAGTGGTGGTTCCTTCTAAATGACATGGTGAAACAGTCTAGCAACAAGATTAAGTATAGATATGACATGGCGAATAGTCTTAGATTGTGCTACATGGCATGAGGTGACCCTTGGCACTCTGGTCACACCGCAACAGAGTCACAGCATCAGAGTGCTGAAACCACAGTGTGCTGACTGTGCGGCAAAGCTTTGAAGGCACGGCGCTGGGATAATGCTCAAGTAAAGAGCTGGTAGAAAGGCAGATCCCTTGTGTGAGATGACAGCGTGTAGCCTGTCAGTTAAGTGAGTGGGTCAGCGTGTCGAAAGGACCAGCACTGGGTTAGCTGAGTTGGGAAAGGCGAATGAGCAGGGTGTGGGCCGGATCAATAACGATGGACAGAGAGTCAAGCAAAAGAAAACAAAAAAAACTCATCAAAATCAGGCCAAAGAAGGCTGCGATTATAATGCTGGAGCTTTGGAAAAATGTGCAAAAGCAGCTAAAGTGACACTGGTACGGTACTATATACTTATCCCAGGTAATATGGGAGGAGGAAGGTCAAAGGGATATTGTAAAAATGTCCACAAAATTCCCCAGTCTGAATTGAGATACAGCTGACCTACTATCCAAATTCAAAATCTTTAAACAGTGCACAGAGCTGCGGTTTATTGATTCAAGTTTATCTGCACCAGGCAAGCAAGCCAGGAAGATTTGAGTAGCAATTGGGAACAAAGGTCTACACAGCCTGAACGCATCAAGGTTAGCAGCAGATGAGTTAAAGGATCCCCCAAATGATATGGGCCGGAATTTCCTGGCCTCGCTCATCATGGCGGACAGAGGGAGGGGAGACAATGGACAGCAATGTGAATTTGGCATGCGGGTGCAGAGGGTGGGCCCGAGAGCAGCCGGGAAACGGATCACCGCCTGTGATTGGCCCCCGGCCCCGATTTCAGCACTGCCAGGATGGGGGCGGGAGGAGGGCAAGCGCTGAAGCCAGCACAGGGGAGCGCTTACCGAAAGCTCCCTGAAGGCAGAGAGCTGCCTCAGGGAGCTGAAGAATCCAAAAGCCATAAATAAAGATTTTCAAATGGCGAAAAAAAAAAATGTCCACGCATCAGGATCAGTCACCCGAACATGTGACTGATGTAAGTTCTGTCCAAACATTTTTAGCTTTTGTTAACTTAATATCGGAAACGTCATTCTGCCCTTGGATGAGGTTTCCTCAAAGGTCAGAATTTTTCACTCAGCATGCGGACGAATGCCCGACTCGCTCAAGGGTGAAATAGCGCGTGATGATGTCTGGCACGTATCCCGACATCATTGGACACTCGTGTGATGCACAAGATTCAGCAGCGCACCCACCGACAATTAAGGGGCTTATTAAGGCCATTCACATAGTAATCAAAGGTGATTTTTCATTGCCCGTCCAACGTTATGGTTGGCCGGCGGGCTAATTGGCCAGGCGGCCTTTTACTTTTTAAGGAAACCTCATCCGTGGGCGGGATGAGGTTCCCGAAACTAATTTTAAAAAAGTTAAAAGTGTTTGGACAGAATTTACAACGGCTATATGTTCAGGTGACCGATCCTGATGTGTGGACATTTCCTTCAGCATTTAAGAATCTTTATTTACGGCTTTTGAATTCTTTAGGTCCCTAAGGCAGCTCTCTGCCTTCAGGGAACTTTCTGTGATCAATCCCTTGCACCCGTGCTGACTTCAACGCTCACCCTCCTCCTGCCCTCACTTCAACAGTGTTCGGCACACCTTTCACCATTAATTGGCCAGCCGGCATGAAATGGCGGGCCGGGGTCAATTGGGGGAGGCGGCCCATTTCCCAGCCACTCTTGGACCCACCGACCCCGCCTGCACACTGAACTCAAAATCCTTTCCAAAAAGATTGCCTTCAGCTTTTCAAAGGCTGCTTGGTGTCTCGCTAACCATACCACTTTTGCCTGTTTTCTGAACAAATTGGTGAGATGTACAGCTATTGTGCTGGAGTTAGGCACAAACTTCCTATAAAACCCACACATCCCCAAAAAGTCTCAGGATTTCTCATTTAGTTTTAGGAATGAGAAATTCCATTAGAATATTCATTTTTGCTGTTTTTGGCAACACTTGCACTTGTCCTATGATGTGACCTAGGTACGTTCCCTTTGCTTTTGCAAATTTGCTTTTGGCCAGATTTATGACTAAGCCAGCCAACTGCAATTGCTTAAACAGGTCCTCTAATTACTTTACATTTTCTTCCCATGTGTTATTATATATTATGACATCATCTAAATAAACCACACAGTTAGGTACTTCAGCTACAACTTGATTCATAAGTCTCTGAAATGTAGCTGGGGTGTTTTTGAACCTAAACAGCATGACTAGACATTGATATAACCCACTTGGTGTAACAAAGGCAGATATTTCTTTAGCCCTTGATGTTCATGGCACTTTCCAGTGCCCTTTCAATAGATCAATTTTAAAAAGAAATGAGGCACTGCCCACCCTACTGATGCACTCTTCTAACCAAGGAATTGGGTACCAATCTGTCCTCAGTACTACATTCAGTTTCCTGTGGTCTATACAAAATCCAGTGGATCCATCCAGCTTAAGAAGCAATACTACTGGTGAACTCCAGCCACTTTGACTGGGCTTAATCAACTGATTGTCTAGCATATATTGGATCTCTGTTTCTAACTGAGCTTGTTTTTCTGAGTTCAACTGATGATGATGTTGTTTCATCGGCACTGAGTCTCCTACATCCACGGCATGTTTAACTAACATAGTACATCCAGGTGTATCCCTACAAATTCCCTTATACTTCCTAAGTAACCTTATTAGATCTCCCCTTGGTCCTTCCTCTAACTATGAGAATACAGTTTCTAACTGTCAGAGTATTGTCATGTTGGCTAGTCGAATTGTTGGAGGCTCCCTTTAGGTACTGGCTACTTCTCCTTCTACCTTGCCCTTACTGTCTCTGTCATCCTGCACTACTCCTACCACCTGGCACATTTTCCAGTGCACATGTCTTCAAGCTAGTATGGTTTATTAAAAATGCAAATATTCCCTTTACACCTCACATTCTAAAACCTCCCCCATGTTTGCCTACTTAGCATTTCAAACTCAGCTTATCTCTCGGTACATCAAAGCCTTCAGGCCAGCTGCCTTTAATTCAGTTAAGACTAAAACACACACACACGCCCACCCACACACACCCCACTGTTACTTTACAATAAATGCCAATAACATTATGAAAATTATTATATCTTCCAGGCAGTATGAAGCAACCCTCGCAGGTCAACGAAGCTTACGGGTCTTAATATAGCCCCAATTGTTAATGCGGTCACTAGAACACCCAAACCTAGCAAGCCATGTTGAAAGTATGGCTTTCTGCGTTCACCAATGAAATGCCCAACTTTGCACCAACTCTGCCAGGCATGTGGCAGGAAGGGCCATTGGCAGCAGCAGTGCACTAGAGCAAAGGCTGATGCAGCTACAAAGAGCCGTGCACCGATCCAAGCAGACCATACACAGCCGTACACAATGCGTACCTTCAGGCAATACGAATGAGCGTACGTTGTCTTGTCAGAAATACAAGTATGAGGTGACTGGCCAACCACAAAATGACGATGATGTGCAGCATGATGCAAAGGCTGGTGAACATGTTTCACATAGTCAATCCCATGGAAAACAAAGATGCCAGATTACCATCCGAAGGTTTTGCCAAAATTTGAATTATCCGCCCTAAGAGAGTTGATAACTACTCCTTATTGCAAAGGTTGGCACAGGGGCAAGTGCCAACATACTACCTCTGTGAATTCTAAAACACATGTGTCCATAGACATGGAGGGCCATGGCAAAACCTACCACTGTGCAACTTTTAGCATACAACGGTTCACTAATTCCATGTGCAGGAACCATAGTCCTGGAATGCAAGTACAATTAATCCTCCTAGGCCTAACAGATGTTCTAGGTTGTGGAGACTAAAGGGTTCAGCAGTTGCAAGTCTACCAGCATGCCACAACCTCAAACTACTGACAATCCATGGAATTAGTCCAACATCAAATGGTAGATCAACCTCAGAAACTACTCCAATCACTTCAATTCATGAGCTAACATTGAAATATCCATATTTTTTCAAGAAAATTGTCTGTTTCAAGGGAGCTGTAACATTACGCTTGTAGGTGAATGCAAGACTGTCAATTAATCTGGTACATTTTGCATAACAGAAATGCCAGCAGCTACAAAAAAAAGGAAGAAAGACCCTAACTACAGAAACTGTGGAAAACCATCTTTGAAGGATGGCCTAATCCAATTCAGCATGTCCACAAAGATGTGAGACCATTTCGACCTTATTGGAAAGAGCTAGGCACTTTCCGGGGAGTCATTTTTAAAGGCAGACAGATCTTCATACTGGAATCTTTGCGACCTGATATTCTTCAACAACTTCATCACTCACACATGGTCATCGATTGGATGAGAAGACTCACAAGAGAGACAGTCTATTGGCCGAGTATGAATAATGACATTGAAGTTATCGTCAAGAAGTGTGAGGTCTGTCAAGAGCATATGCCAAGTCAGCACAAAAAACCATTGACTCCACATGACGTTCCTACCCATCCTTGGTCCAAAGTCACATCCGACCCCTTTCATGTCTATGGTACCGACTGCATCATCATCATCTACTGCTTTATCAAGTACCACATTATTTGACAATTGCACAATATGTCAAGCACTATTATCGTGCACACACTCAGTGCTATTTTCTGTTTATTTAATGCGCCAAGAGAAACTATTGCTGATAACTGTTCACAATTTATTGGTAAGCCATTGCAGTATATGCGTGAAAAGTGGAATATCGATCACAGTACTTCTTCTCCTCTGACGACCTGACATTCCAGCTGAATGAATGATTCCCATGGTGAAATCCTTACTTCTCAAATGTAGACAGACCAAGCAAAATCCATGCATTGCAGTGTTAACATCTGAGAGCCACACCTTTAAGTGCAGCAATTATATTACATACGAACATGTGAGTTAGGAGCAGGAGTTGGCCACTGGGTCCCTTGAGCCTGCTCTGCCATTTAATAAGATCATGGCTGACCTGATTGTAAACTCATCTCCACATACCCACATATTTCCTATAACGTTTCACTCCTTGCTTATCAAGAATCTATCTACCTCTGCCTTAAAAATATTCAAAAACTCTGCTTCCAGCGCCTTTTGAGGAAAAAAGTTCCAAAGACTCACAACCCTCTGATAGAAGAAAGTTCTCCTCCTCTCTGCCTTAAATGTACAACCTCTTATTTTTAAACTGACCCGTAGTTCTAGATTCTCCCACAAGAGGAAACATCCTCTTCACATCCACCCTGTCAAGACCCCTAAGGATGTTTCAATCTTACTCTTCTAAATTCCAGTGGATACAAGCCTAGCCTCTCTAACCTTTCCTCATAAGACAACCCACCCATTACAAATAATAGTCCAGTAAACCTTATCTGAACTGTTTCCAATGCATTTACATCCTTCCTTAAATCAGCAGACCAATACTGTACACGGTACTCCAGATGTGGTCTCACCAATGCTGTACATAATGATATCACCAATGCCCTATATAACTATATCGCTGGTTTGTCAGACCTGTGCATACTACTTTACCTACGCTTACCCATTCTGTTCTGTCAGAAACTAGACAGAAACTTTTAAAACTGCAAGAGAAGATAACCAACGTACACGATAAAAATGTGTGTACAGAACTGCCAAGTCTAAAGTTGGGACAATAAGCTCGCATCCAGGATCCAACAGAAGGTATCTGACAACCAGCCAAGGTGACAAAGACTTTTTAAGATCCAAGGTCCTATGAAGTCAATACATGTTAGGTGTAACCAAGAACAAATCAGATCCATTCCAGCTCCTCAACCACCATACAGTCCTATTGCATCTAAGACAAGATCCCAAATGCAACCAGGAACAACATTCAAGAATGAAAATCCTACAGAAAAGATCTAAGTGTACAAGCAGATTACCTCCACTGTATTCCCCAGTCTTGTACACTCATGCAATGGTAACTAAACACAAACATGTACTGTAAATTCTTTGGAAGGGGGTAAAGTATCTTTAAAAAGAGAGGGGGATGTTTTGTCCCGCAGGCGGGCATGCGCCCTGAACAAACGGGAGTAAAATAGCACGCAATGACATCAGGCTGCACGTCCAGCTGTAAGGGAACATGTGTACCTTCATTTTAAAATCTTTACTCTTGATGTTAGAAATCTTCGGCTCCCTGAGGCAGCTCTGTGCCTTCAGGGAGACGTCACTGAGCGCACATGAGCTGACTTCTGTGCTGGCCCTCCTCCCCCCACCGACCCAGGCAGCGCTGAGCGTTTCAGCACGTGATTCACGCAGGCTGGATGTTGACCGGCCAGCCAGCCTGGAATCGCGGTCAGGGCCCGATCGTGGGTGGCGGGATCTTTGTGCGGCTGCTCCCTGGCCCGCCCGCCGAACGCTTTGCCCCATGAAGGGAAAACCCTCCCGACACACACAGCTCTGCACCTCTGATGTCTTCCAGCTTCCTGTCCATGAATATCTGTTCACATGTGCCTCACATTAATAAATGTACCCGCAACATGTTTGCACAATACCTTATAGGCAATTGGTGCCTTTATATCATTATAAAAGCCTGACATCCTCCGTCGCTGGTAAAATTGAAGCAGGGACAGGCAGGAGTGCTTAGGTGCTGGGAATATTGCTGTTGACGTGGCGCTCAATGTTACCACCCCCCTCCCCTCCACATGCCAACCCACTCCCCAGGGCTGGGGGCAGGTGGGGGGACATAAAATTCCAATCTTAATGTGACAGAAAGAACGAAATGGACATCAAGGAAGTTCTTTTTTCACACAGTGACAATTTTATTAGGTTTAGAATTGCAGGAAAAAAACATCATTCCATTTTCGCAAGAATCAAATAAGTAATAACGCCTGGCAAATTAATATGAGAACTTTATAAGCTTTTTTTTTCTAAACCTCTGGATCCAATTAATCTAATTTAAATGAATTTGAAGATTGAGAGTTCATTAAAAATAGATTAGACTTCGTTTTTAAATTAAAGATTCAGATTGATAATTGTAAAATCTGCTGCAAACGCACAAAATCGTTCATTGTTGCACATTAGAGTTTCAGCTTTGAGCTTTAAAAAAAGTCACAATAACTGCATGTGCTGTCAGTTCTGTAAGTTTGGTTTGAATCCAGCGCAGGCTTATCGAATGAAAATGGTCTCCCTCGGCCTCAGCCTGCACCATATGCCAAACTATGTGCAATCGGCCTACGATGAATTCTACACCACCTATTTAAGTTGCTGAAGAAAATTACGGAAGAGCATTCTCTCATTCCCATAGATGATCAACCAAAGCTGCAGGAGATGTATTAATCTCCCCCTTTTTCAACCCTCAAACCTGGCCAACTGTTCCTCCTGGGTGACAACCTTCCTTTCACTGGCTCCTGATCCCAGTAGCATTAAAATAATTGTGTTTCATGAAGTACTTAGTTATTCTAGTCTGTGCTTATTCATGTAAAATTCAATCCTACTCACAGCCACAAATTTATATAGTCCTTTTTTAATGAGATAATCAAAGGGACCACTTTTGTTTGACAGCCTGCTGCATACATGCGTTACAATATAATGGGGAAAAATTACATGAAATTCCTCACCTATGCCTTCAACATCCTATTGCTGCTTATGTTCCTCATGGGTTTTTGAAGCCGTACCTTTACCAACAACATTGGGGTAAATGGCAGTTCTGTCAACCTCCTGTCAATGGAGTCCGAAAAGCCTTGTTTAAATTCCCAACTAACATCCCAACCCTGCTTCCATATCTTTTTCATTAACCAAACTGTCTATTTAGAGGTATTCCTCAGCAATAAGGGAGCAGATCACCAGTGTTTCCATGGAGAAGCCCCATATCAAACCCTAATTTCCTCCTTTCCCTCATCCTCAGAAACACCTGCATACCTATCCCAAATGTCTAGTACTGCCTGCTGAAGAGAAAGTGAGAACTAGATTCAAGGTCTGAAGTTATCAAGGTTACCAAGGTTAAGGTCAGGGAGCTACAAATTGCCTAATAGGAAGGGGCTGTTCCTCAAGTTGGCAATAAGCTTAACTGAAACAATGAAGAAGGCCAAAGGAGGGGGCGGTGGGGGTCAGAGTTGTAGGTAGCAGGACACATGACAGGGAATTCAGGGCCATGCTCACAACATTGAATCTTTGTTGATCTTTCCAATGTAACAGAGAGCACACTGAGTATTGAATAGTACACAATATTGCCTCATACTCATTCACCTGGGAGGCCCAAGGGTCAAAGCATGGGATGAGGCGCTGGGGAGATATTTAACCATCTATGCTAGCACAAAGGAGAGCAGCTGGTAAGGATAATGCAAGAGTGAATCATGATCCTCTGGAAAGCTGAGATGAGAAGGCAAGGTATGTTTTGTGGTGAGATCACATTGGAGGTGAAGGAAACAGCAGAATTATGAATGGCTTTTTTTGCAGATCTTTCAAGTAAATAACAAGCAAATACTCCAATCTGTACCAACTATAGCCTTCCTTGGAATAACATTCACTTTTTACATGCCAGCTATGTTCTGCCCCTGTGCCAGTTTCAGCGAGGTCAGAACCATAATTAATAAATATATAGCAAGTAGTTTGACCCTAAAACCCATAAAGCTCTGCAAAGTACATTCTTACCTTTGGGCAGGTAAACTGAGAGACTGAGGCACTTAACTCCTAATATCCTAACAAAGACTTGGTAATGATCACATGTAGGCCCGTAACTTCCAAGCTCCAGGGTGTCGTAACTGGGGTAGTGGTGGTGGGTACCCCAAAGATGGACAGGGGAAATCCTCCGTCACCACCCCCCAACCCCAGAAATCCCCAGATAAGGATTGCCCTGCATCAGAGCCATCCAAAAATATGATATAAATTGCAAATGTCGGTGGTTCCAACTACCTTACCAGAATAATTACCCAGAAAAAGTTAGAAGAATTCAAACCTCTTTTAACTCCCGGGGAGCTATATTACTAATCCACATCCAACCCCTGCACCACCCCCTCCACTCTCAGGACTCACCCCATGCCCCGACCCCCCACCCGACTAACCCTCCTGACCCCCCCATGGGACTCCACCACTCCCCTGAACCCCCACATGATCCCATAGCCATTTCCCATCCCCCTTCGATTAACCACCGCCCCCCCCACCCCCGACCCCCACGGGACTACCCCAACCCCAACATCCCCATGTTTACCACCCCGACCCCCCACAAGACTGACCCCCAACTCCCCCATGTGGCTACCTGACTTCCCCAACCCCTCACTGACCACCACCCCCACTGACCACTCATCTACCAACCCCAACCACCCGACCCCAACTCCCCATTTACTACCTGACCCCCCCCCCCAACATCACCCCACTGAGCACCCGTGCCCCCCCTCACTCAAGATCCGATCCCCACCCCCCCAACCATCTGACCCCTCTCCCCACAGACCACCCAAACCCCCCCACTGATGACCCAAACTCTATTCCGCCCAGCCACGTAACCCCCAACGCCCTCAGCCAACCAGCCCCAACCAACCGAACGCACCCACCCCCAGTTGACCCAGCCCCCACCCTGGATCAACCAACCTGTCTCCCCCCCCACCCCACCACCACCCTCCCCCACCACGCCAATCCTACCCACTTACCCTGCGAACTCCCTGGCTTCTCAAAATAGTTGGACCTTAAAACTTACCCGCTTTACTCCAGCTGCGTCTTCCTTACCCCCGGCTCTGCAACCCGCGACATAAGGCCTCCGGAATCCATTGCATTTGGCAGTTCTTGCCAGCCTGAGTCGGAAGGTCGGGTGAAATAGGAATGGCTGGATTTTAAGATAAGAAACCAGGAGCAGAGTGGCAACCCAGCTCTTATTGCCTCTCCATGGTAATTCAGGGCCAAAGGGAGGAATTTTCCATGCCCCCTGGCGTTGGGCGTGCTTGGCAGCCAGAGCGGTCATGAAGAGAAGGCCAGAAATCCGTTTTATGACGTTGTAAAACCAGTTTACGATCTTCTGCTCAGCCCATTCATGGTGGACTGCATATTCTGCCATCGAACATCAGAAATCTCATTATAAAACATCTGCATATCACTATAAGACTAGTTCACCGGAATCATCCACCCACGCTGGAACATCTGCCCACGCAGCATGATTGCCACCAACGTGTTTCACAACAGCGTATAAAAGGCGTGCTCCCGGCGGGCTGCACTGTGAGGGGAACTTGGAGGTGAGTGCACAGTCACGTTGTGCAGCACCCACCCAAGTCACCTGTTGGACTTCAAGGTTAAGGCACTTTGGAGGAGGCCCTGCAGTTGAGGCGACTTGGGGAAGGATCCAGGGCTGCCCTTTGGTTGAGGCAATTTGGGGGTGGGGTCAAGGGCTGTCCTGTGGTCGAAGGTAATGCGCAATCACGTGTGGAGTGGAAGGAGGGGGATTTTGTATAAAGTGAGCATCCTCTGCAGCAGAGACAGTTCAGGCGCAGCCACATTGACATGCTTGAAGTCGGGCCTCTAGCTTATCTGCCCACTCAAGCAACACAGAGGCATCAAAGTGCCACCAAACACTCCAGAGCTTTTCACCCCTCGGGCACAGACTGCAAACTAATGAGCATTTTTGTGGACTGCAGAACAGTTGGACGATTGGGCACATTGTGCACTCTTCTTGTTAAAGCTGGCAATGGAGCAGTCACTGGTGGAGGTGCTCACAGCTCCTTACAATGTCAGCATCCTGGTCTGGACCAGTCTCCCCTATGGGTCAAGCTAACAGTGCAGCCCTGCAGTGCGGGTTAGGAGAATGCCTGTGCCTGAGCTGAGAGCACAGCATGCAGTCCAGTGGGCAAAGCTGTCGCTGATCAGTAAGGTGGAGTCGGGCAGAGGTCATTGGAGTTTTGGGCAGCCATGCAGTTTACTAAACTCTGGCCATCCAAGTGGTGGCCTGCACTCTCAGCGATATGTTAAGGGATCTTCAGGCTTAACCAAAAGAGGTTCTTAATATACCCAAGTTAACCCACATGTCTCTCTCTTTCATCCTGCAGGAGGAGTACATCAGGAGCATGGACCCTGGTGAACTAATTGCATGCCTTATGGCTTACAGAGAGCAAAGATGACAGAAAAGGGAACAATGGAGGTGCCTGGCAGCACAGAAGAAGGAGCAGCACCCTCAGGAAGAAGGGACAGCTGGGGCTCCCACACATGCCACTGGAGAGCCACAGCGAGCCATCGTTGATCAGAGCATATCTATAGACACCGCCTTTCATTCCTGCAGCTGATCAAGAACCAGTATTGCTGAAGACTGCGCGTGTCCAGGGAACTAGTCGATCACATCTGCCAGCTATTGCAGGGTTTGGCACCACAGGGACTAGGAGGGCATTCACTGCCAGTGGCCAAGAAAATGACTGAGGTGCTCAACTGTTACATCAGTGGCCCCTTTCAGGGCTCCACAGGTGACCTCTGTGGGATATCACAAGCCTCCACCCACAAATGCATCCATGAGGTCACGGATGCCAACTTTGCAAGGGCAACACAACTTTGTGCGTTTTGCCCAGGACCAGGAGATCCTCAGGATGCAAGAGCAATTGGATTTACCCAGATCTCAGGTTTCCCACAGGTGCAGGGTGTGATCGACTGCACTCATGTGGCACTCAGATCTCTGTCGTAACAAGGGGTCAACTATGTCAACCACAAGCGCTTCCATTCGCTGAATGTGCAGTTGATGTGCGGCCACCACAATCGCATCCTGCAGGTCTGAGCAGGGTTTCAAGGCAGAATCCATGACTACTACATTCCGAGTCGGTTACAGACCCTGAAATCTTCCAGGATCCACAGAGATTGCAGTGTTGGCTTCTCGGGGACAAGGGCCACCCGCAGAGGACGTAGCTGATGACACCTGTGCAGCGGCCTCAAACTACAGCAGAGTGAAGGTGTAATGAGGCTCATGCAGCAACTCGCCACTTGGTGTAGCAAGCCATTGAGATGCTGAAAATGAGGTTCCGGTGCCTGGATCAGTCTGGTGGAGCCCTGCAATACAGTCCTCAGAGGGTGTCATGCATCACCATCACCTGCTGCGCCCTTTATAACCTCGCACTGCAACAGGGAGAGGAGCTGGTGGAGGAGGAGCTGGAGGTCTCAGAGGAAGACATCGATGGTGATGGGGATGCGGAGGTCCTCGAAGGCGACGATGACAGTGATGAGGCCCTCGCACTGGCCAGATGAGTCAGGCGCATTCAGGGTGCCTCCCAGATGCTAGATTTATGGAGGGTGATGACATGCAGTTAGGAGACACCATAAATACTCATATTGCATTTATGAGTGTTTGATGGCAGCACATGTGCCCACATGTGATAATGCTCCCCTCACTCCGATGCAGTGGAGACCCTAATTGTCGCTTGATCGCAGGAGGATGATGACAACATGCAGCGAGGACACTCCATAGATCTTCACACAGCCTCTGTGAATGCCTGAGTCCTGTCTAGCCGAGGGCAGCTCACTTACACTCCATGATCAGGATCACATCACAGAGATGCACCATGGAACTTTAGAAGCATCTGATCCTTTGTCTGCCTTCAGCATCTGAGCCCTTCAGGAGCACAGCGTCACTGGTCACAGATGCTGAGGAGATGGGGGCCAGCCCCACCTCAAAGGTGCTGAGCGTACACAGAGAGAAGGATGGAACTCTGTGACACCTGCCCACAAAATTCTGGCAGCAATGACCAGCACCATTGAGGTGCAGGGATCACTAATGTGTCCAGGGAGTGTGAGGCTGGATGATGGTTTGAAGAATACATGAAGCACAAGAAGCGGCCTTGGACTGAGACACCTGCCTTTATCTTATGCAGAAAGGTTTCACATCTGAGTGACATGAACACTGCTCATCAGAACAAGGAGCCATAGGCAGGGACACATTCTTGGGAGTTTATTTGCAATAGTGAACATTATGTACAAGTGATTAACACTCATGCCTAGGCTGTGTAATTACATCTTTTTAACCCTCCTAACCCTGTCTTGGTGCCCCCCCACCGGACATCCACAGTGGAGGTGGAGGCAGCCTGCTGACTGCTGCGCCCTGTCTCTGATGACCTTGGTAAGCATTCTCTGGAGGACCAAGACCAGGAGGGCCCTGACCTGTTTCCGGGGTGCTGCTGTGTGGCAGTGGAGCTGGAGCTCCTGAGGTCACAGAAAGAGGGGATTTGGATGGGCCGGACACTCCCAGAGTTACCTGGGTGGATGGCCCCAGAGTTTGCACCTGTGGAACCTCCTCCCAATGGGTGCCCAAGGGCCTTTGGCTGACTCCTTGAAGAAAAGGGGTAACAGGAGTGAGACCAGGCTCTCCCACACCCCTCTGGCATACACACTGTTGGAGGCCAACTATGGCATTGGTGATGGAGTTCAGCTTGTGCAGCAGTGCAGAACCGTTTTCCTGGACCAAAGACTCCATGGCAGCTGCCATCCTATCAGTGTTGACCTCTGTGCGTTGCAATGCTGGCGCTATCATCTCAGCCTGAAGGCAGACAGACTCCTCCATCATGCATTGCAATCTGAAGAGTGCAGCAGTCATCCCTTCCTGACGTTCCTGAGCTTGCCATTGCAGCTCCAGCAACAGGACCGAGTCCAGAGGCTCGTCATCTGACTCGGACTCAGCAAATTTCTATCCTTCAGCACTGCTCTGAGTGCCGGGGACAAAAACAGAATTATGTGGAACATTCCTTGTTCCAGTCCTACTCCGGCCCCCTTCCACAACTCTTTCTCCGATACATCGATGATTACTTCGGTGCTGCTTCATGCTCTCGTCGGGACTTGGAAAAATGTATTAATTTTGCTTCCAATCTCCATCCCTCCATCATTTTCACGTGGTCCATCTCTGACACTTCCCTTCCCTTCCTTGACCTCCCTGTCTCAATCTCTGGTGATAGACTGTCCACCAATATCCATTACAAACCCACCGACTCCCACAGCTACTTCGACTACAGCTCCACACACCCCGCTTCCTGTAAGGACTCCATCCCATTCTCTCAGTTCCTTCGCCTCTGTCGCATCTGTTCCAATGATGCTACCTTCAAAAACAGTTCCTCTGACATGTCCTCCTTCTTCCTTAACCGGGGTTTTCCACCCATGGTCGTTGACAGGGCCCTCAACCGTGTCTGGCCCATCTCCCGCGCATCCACCCTCACGCCTTCTCCTCCCTCCCAGAAACATGATAGGGTCCCCCTTGTCCTCACTTATCACCCCACCAGCCTCCGCATTCAAAGGATCATCCTCTGCCATTTCCGCCAACTCCAGCATGATGCCACCACCAAACACATCTTCCCTTCAGCCCCCCTTATCGGCATTCCGTAGGGATCGCTCCCTCCGGGACACTCTGGTCCACTCCTCCATCACCCCCTACTCCTCAACCCCCTCCTATGGCACAACCCCATGCCCACGCAAAAGATGCAACACCTGCCCCTTCACTTCCTCTCTCCTCACCATCCAAGGGCCCAAACACTCCTTTCAAGTGAAGCAGCATTTCATTTGCATTTTCCCCAACTTAGTCTACTGCATTCGTTGCTCCCAATGTGGTCTCCTCTACATTGGAGAGACCAAACGTAAACTGGGTGACCGCTTTGCAGAACACCTGCGGTCTGTCCGCAAGAATGACCCAAACCTCCCTGTCGCTTGCCATTTTAACACTCCACCCTGCTCTCTTGCCCACATGTCTGTCCTTGGCTTGTTGCATTGTTCCAGTGAAGCCCAACGCAAACTGGAGGAACAACACCTCATCTTCCGATTAGGCACTTTACAGCCTTCCGGACTGAATATTGAATTCAACAACTTTAGGTCTTGAGCTCCCTCCTCCATCCCCACCCCCTTTCTGTTTCCCCCTTCCTTTTGTTTTTTTCCAATAAATTATATAGATTTTTCTTTTCCCACCTATTTCCATTATTTTTAAATATTTTTAAATCTTTTATGCTCTCCCCACCCCCACTAGAGCTATACCTTGAGTGGCCTACCATCCATTCTTAATTAGCACATTCATTTAGATAATATCACCAACTTTAACACCTATGTGTTCTTTTGTTCTATTGTTGGTGACATCTTTTGATGATCTGCTTCTATCACTGCTTGTTTGTCCCTACAACCACACCCCCCCTCCACTTCTCTCTCTCTCCGCCCCCGACACACACACCTTAAACCAGCTTATATTTCAACTCTTTCTTGGACTCGAACTCAAGTTCTGTCGAAGGGTCATGAGGACTCGAAACGTCAACTCTTTTCTTCTGCGCCGATGCTGCCAGACCTGCTGAGTTTTTCCAGGTAATTCTGTTTTTGTTTTGGATTTCCAGCATCCGCAGTTTTTTTGTTTTTATCTGAGTGCCGGGGACATGGGAAGTGCCTGCTGCCACCTGCTGGGGATCAGAAAGTGCAATGTGCTCACCACATTGTGATTCCAAGGCTTTTCTAAAGCTAGATCTCACCAAGGTGTGCGTCCCTGCACTGGTGGAGGGTGTGGGTGAGCGCTGTGACAGGACTTTGAGGAGTGTGCCTTCATATTCCTCTTCAGAGGTTTCTTTGGGGTTTGATTGGAGGCCCTGGGTCATGGACTCTGTCAGCTGTTTGGCAGATGTGCCTGTGAAAGCAAGGGGAGATAATTAGCGCATGGCAGTGGCCTGTGAGACAGGACATATCACTCCCAGGTTGTCTGGTGGATGTTGCACTGCTGGATCCTCACTTTTTAGAGCACTGCAAACCTCACTGTCAGTACAGGACTGGTCCAGGTCCTCGCTGGCCAGCTGGATGGCTCTCTTTTCAAAGTCTGTGAAGACCTTGATTTCTGCCATTCCTCCACTAGTTTGCAATCTGCCCCTCTTGTTGTGTGCCAGCTTGTCCAACATGAACAGAGATGGAGAGAATGTAAGCAGGACGCCTTCCCGGCCAGACGATAAGGGTGCCTGGCATGTGTGGGTGGTGAGTGGTCCCATGCACAGCATGAGGACAATGACTCTGGAGATTGAATGGTGATGTGTCTTGAACTGGCAGTGAGTGAGATCCCTGTGGATGTGTGGTGGGTTTGTGACTGTGTGAGTTGAGAGTGATGAGAACTGTGACTTATCCTGGTGGAACGGAGGAGGTCATTAATCCTCTTTTGGCACTGGGTGGCTGACCTCTTTTACAGGGTGTTTATGCTGACCACCGCTGCCACGGTCACCCAAGCCTGATTGGATATTTTGCTGCCCATCCTGTGGCCAGAGCAGAGATAGAGGACATCACAGCGGGTCTCCACAACATCCAAAAGGCCCTTTAGGGATGCATCATTGAACCTGGGAGCTGCAGTCTTTTTGCCTTTCCGGGCCATGTCTTCCTTGCAGCAGTCCTGGGCTGGAAGCGCTGAGAGGTGTGCACGTGGCTGCACTTTAAATGTGGTGCCCGGCATGATGAAGCAGCGAGGTGATGGCGTTGTGGTGAATGAGAGCCCGCCTGTCATAGCAATGGCGAGTTTCCCGGGAATGCATAATTAAGCTAGGTCCCACTATAAGTAATGCAATGGGTTTGGGAAGATACAGTGTGAAAAGTCGCCTTTGCGGCCGGCAGGTAAAAAGTCATTTTACCTGCCAGCTGGGATGATTCCACCCTTAGCGTCTAACAAGGTGTTGACAATGCTAGGGCTATCCTGATTTGATTATGTTTTACTTTAATGGTCCTCAGATGCAATTTATTTTTTCCTAGTACTCAGCTGGTTGTTTTTCTAGATGTATTGTTGCGAGTATCTAGTTTATGGTTCATGTGTTTTAGAATACACCTTTTAGTTCTAGAATATAACTTGTAGTTTTAAGAATTAAAGTTTTAACTGTAGAAAAAGGTGTAACCGCAACACAAACAATCTGGGAGTTTATTACACTTAAAAGATTAGGATAAAAGAGAGCACTATAAAACAGCTGGTGAAGAAACTTCAACAATGCATGACCTAACTGAAAAGAGAACCTGAAAATGGAAACAGAAAAGGGAAACATAAAAAGTAAACAGGCTGTCCCAGTTTCTAGGGAAACAAAAATTGAAACTAAGGTTTGGAAGCCAAAACCTCTGGACAGTTGAGACTATATAAGGGACACAAAATTAAGCCATCCGAGCAGTAGTTGCAGCTTGAAACTGGTGAGTGCAGTTTGCAGCTCACTAAGATAAGATAGTCAAAGTAAATTAAAGTTGGAAAGACCTGCACTGTAAGCAGAGTAAAAAATGAACTTTGTCATTTACCATGTGAACGCGAATATGGATTAATCCCTGTTTGAATTTTGTGAGGGAACAGAAGGTGGAAGATTGCCTAGTTTAAAACTAGTGGAAGAATCTACAGTGGCCCCCACAGAATCTTGTGGCAAAGAAAGCAACCTTTAGATTAGAAAATATTAAATTAGAAAATATTGGAAAAGTAACCAGAACAAGGGACTGAGGCATCCACAGTCAAGGGATGTTAATAAAAGTTTTGCCCCTGAGAATAACTGGAGCCGAGAAGAATTATAGTAACCTCCAGGGGACTGTGGCATATTTATGGTGGTCCATATAGAAGTAAATAACTTTAAGATTGATGTGTCTTAAAAGGAAAAGGCTTGGGGGAAGTAAGAAGTAAACCTGTGCACATACCATACATAGTTATAAACCATGTTGTTTCGTTAATAGTCCCTGTTTTATTTAATTCTTTTCTATACAATAAAGTTTGTTTTTGTTTAAAAATGTGAAATCTCGTGGTGTAATTTGATTGAGTCAAACAAGGTGCTTGGATTTCTCTTTAAGTGTTAACACCAGGTTACAATATAAATGTGTTAGTCATCAACAATATCGATTTGACTGATTTTTTTCCGATAAGCTTTATACAGAGCCAAAAGAATAAGTACTCATTTCCAGCATGTAACTAAGCTGTCACTGTGTGGATTGACGTCTTTCATAGAAACCGGGAAAATGATCAGTTTTATGAACGCAAGCTGCCAGTGGAGCATCAATTATAGAATTATAGACACTTTCCCCATGATTTGCATGCTCAAATTAATGAGTAGATTTCATAAAATCAGCCCTCCACCACATAAGGTAAACTATTGATAAAAATACATCATTTCCTTCCATCTGTATCAAGAGGTTCTGCCATTTATCCAAAATGCAGCTCATAACCTGTGCTTGGGGGTAAAACAGGCTTTATAAGCTTGGCACTTTACATCACACTTTAAAGTATATATTTTTTTCTTCGTTCATGGGACGTGGGCATTGCTGGCAAGGAGTAGCGTTTATTGCCCATCCCTAACTTACACACTTGATATCACAATTACGGATTGTTTTCCCATTTTCACTACCCAGGAAGCAACTTGGATGTGGCTTTGGCATGCCATAACCTACAGGGCCACAGACCAACAGCTGGAAAGAGGAATTAGGCTGGATAATGCTACTCGAGCTTCCACAAACACAATGGAATGAATGACTTACTTCTTGTGCCTTAAATTTTCTAAGCTTCTACACTGGTTAAGTAGCTCCTCAGTGCAGGACCAAGGGAATTTTTTTTTATTCGTTCATGGGATGGGGCCATCGTTGGCTAGGCAAGCATTTATTGCCCATCCCAAATTGCCCTTGTTCAGAGGGCATTTTAGAGTCAACCACATTGCTGTGGGTCTGGAGTCACATGTAGGCCAGACCAGGTAAGGGCAGCAGATTTCCTTCCCTAAAGGACATTAGTGACCCAGATGGGTTTTTACAACAACTGCTTCATGATCATCATGAGACTTTTAATTCCAGATTTTTATTGAACTCAAATTGCACCATCTGCTGTGGCGGGATTTGAACCTGGGTCCCCAGAGCATTACCCTGGGTCCCTGGATTACTAGCCCACTGACAATACCACTCCGCCATTGCATCTCCCGCATCATTGAATGAGACATTCAAATCAAAATTTTTCAGTTCAAGAGAATAGTAACCTCACGATGTGGGTGATGTGGGCAAGCTTGCATTTAATGTCCATCCTTAGTGGTTCTGTGAAGGTTGTGATGGGCATTCTTTAATCGCTGCAGTCCATGGGGTGATGGAATTCCAAGATATTGATCCAGTAACAATCAAATAACAGCAATATATATTCAAGTCAGGATATGCGGGCTTGGAGGTGATGCTTTCCTACTACACTACTCCTTCCTGTCATGTAATTATAATGATATAATACCTTGGGTAATTTACTGTACACAAGGCACCAATCACTCCTGATGGATTGGATAAACACATTGTGGTTCATTTATTAAGAATAGGAGCATGAGAACAGTTATACATAAGTATAAAGCTTCAAGGTATCAGAGCTGTGTATGTGCTCTGCGCAAAGCAAAGTGAAACAAAGACTGGATCGCATGACATATTTCCCTTCCAATTATGTCATGCTGATGTCCTTTAAAGGCATATTACAACACTTCCTCCTTCTTGATGGTAAGGATCACAGAGGAGGGAGGTGCTGACAAAGTAAATGTGTTGAGTTGCGGCAGTGCATCCAGTCTCAGTGTGTCAGTGATTGAAGGGGTGGATATTGAATTTAATGGAAAGACCTTTGATGCAACCAATTGCCCTATCTTGAATAATGTCAAGCCTCTTAAGTGTCATTCCAGCTGTACTTATCCAGATGGGTGATGAATATTCCATCACATTCTTAATTTTGTAAATGGCAGAAAAGCTTTGAGGGATCAAGCAGTGAGCCACCCATTGCAGAGTGTCCAGTCTCTGCCCTGCTCTTGTGGCCATGGTATTGACCTGAACAGTTCAATTCACCCCCTCACACAAATTGCTGCCATGTTTGTCTGCTAAAAGCTAGTCTCAGTAATTGTGACCATGATAGTATCATCGAATGTTGTAAAAACACAACTGGTTCACTAATGTCCTTAAGGGAAGGAAATCTGCCATCCTCACCTGTTCTGACCTACAAGTGACTCCAGACCTACAGCAATGACTCTTAACTGCCCTTTCAAATGGCCTAACAAGCTAGTTCAAGGGCAATTAGGGGTGGGTAACAAATGCTGGCCTTTCCCGCCTGTCTGATGCCCACATCCCAAGAAAGAATAAAGAAAATAACCACTAATCACCGCACTTCAAAGTCATTCATTTTTGGTGAACGATTTGATAAATTGCTATTTAAATACAAGTTCTTTAGTTTCTTGTGAACTGTTAAGGGATCATTATTACTGCTGTGTTGTGATTAACTCTTTTAAAATTTCTGTTGGTGAATTTACATTCGACAATATAGCAAGTTCCAAAGTGACACACTTCCATCATTTTGTTGGTGGGTCAAAAATGGTTGAAAAATTCGATTAGTTCCATTTTTCACAGAACAGGAAAATGTGGCCTTGGGGCTGGGGCTTCCATTTATAAATATTGTAAGCTTAGGTTCAAACACAAAAAAGAGCAAAGTGTTCTCCTAAAGCTCCTCCCCAAACTAACAATACCAACACCAGATTAATTGCTGTTTATTTCATTAATCATTTGTGGGGTCTTGTTGTGCCCAAAATGGCAACCAAATTTATCTACGTAAAAACAGTAAATACATTTTAAAAATAATCCATTGATCACAAAGCACATTGGGACAACTTGAGGATGTGAATAGATGTTATATAAATTAATGCCCTTATTTTCTTTACCTTGCAAATAAGTTATTACTCTAATTCAGTTCCTAATTTTTCTAACACTTAATTGAGTTCAATTTGAATTCCCTTTCAGAGAAAGAAGGCCCTTAAATTTCTGGAGTACATTCCGGCACCAGAGGTGTGGTGGGTGATACTTCTAGTCAGCATTGCCCCAACCTAAATCATGGGGAATAGGCCCCCATCAGCATTAGTCCCTTAAATCAATGTACGTATCCAGAACATCTGGGAATTGAAAGCATACATCTGCAGTAACAGTGGAACTAATGGAACTCCTGGTGTGGGGAATGTCATCCCAAGAGTCCTATCTCTTTGAATTATGTCACTATGGAAAGGGGTGGATATAAGGAAAAACCAACCATTCCCCCAACTGCCAGGATTTAACAATGTGGTGGGGGAGTTGGGGTGGGGAGGGAGGTGAGGGGGTGGATACGGTGCTGAGGTGGAGGTGGTGGGGAAATCCTGAAGAATCAGATCCTACCTCAAACTCAACCTTTTCCATTTGGAGTATGTCACAGACCGCCCCTCCCCCAGGGCCTTCAGGAATTTCAGGGTTTCTAGTGACTATCTATGGAATTAGGCTGGCCAAAGGCTTGCACATCAAAGGGTCTTTGCATTCATGAAAATTGTATGGCAATTTTTTTTCTCTGGGGAGAGTAAGAAGAGCTATTGAATCATGCACAAGTGATGTGAGGGGATCTTTTCTATTGGATTTATATCACAATTCCCTGTGCTTATAAAGAAATGAAAAATGAGTTGCCAAGTTGAATTTGCTGAAAATCATATTTTCTTATACTAGAAGTTATTACATCCTGCATGGTCCTTGTAATTATAATTAAAGTTTTTAATAATGTTAGTAATTCAGCTAGTCCCGGGAAGAACACTCAAAGTTGTTTAATATTAGTACACATATTACTCAGGCTTAGATTTCTCACAGATCCTGCCATTTATGAATTTTCTTGCAGTGATGTGTTGAAGTACTTATGAAGTATGTCAAAGTATTACAGAATGTTATTAATTCTGAAGTAAAGGTTATACAGTGCTCTATTTTTGCAACGGATATTGAAATTTTGGCAATGTATTTACATAAGAGAAAATGTAATTGGATTTACATGATGCAAGTTTCAGATCTGAAGGATGATGCAGTTTTGATTTTATTGTCAGCAGCCAATTTGATTTACATCAGAATTGACAAACAGTGACATTTTTAAGATGAGCATATTTGTAATTTCTGGCAGCAAGCATTTTTTCATGTTGTAGGCTAGGAATAAAAAAATAAAATTTCCAGTCAATCCAAAAGGGTTGGTAACCAAAGGATACAGATTTAAGGTGAATGGCAAAAGAACCAAAGATGGCTCGGAGAAAAGAAAATTATGCAGAGAGTTGTCAGTTGCCAGAATACACTACCTGAAAGAGTTAGTGAAGTTGATTCAACAGTAGTTTTTGAAAGGGTATTTAATAAATACTTGAAGGAGAAATATTACAAGTCTACTTGAATTGTGCAGAGGATTGGAGCGAATTGGATAACTATACCAAAGAGCCTCCTTCTGTACCTTTCTATGAGCCAATGATTCTAAGTCACCATGACCAGGATCGCCTAGCTTTTCTAGGCAGGATACTGGTGGGCTGGAAGTTTCACATTCTTTTCTGAATCTGCCCTGATGTATGGTGAGATTGCACCAGCAAGTGGGGGCCAGCAATATCAAGAGAAGAGCCTCAGTGGTACTGCAGCTAAGTAGTATTGAACAATCTTAAAAAAGGTAGATGTGCACAGAAGATATATAAGAGCTCACTCAGAAAGCCTTAACCAAGGCCGTAACTTTCACCAGTGCTGGGCCTGAATTGGAGAGAGAAAATCCATCTCAAGGCCTTCCAAGGAAGAATTGTAAGGCCTTTTTCACCACTTTCCAGAGCCTTTCACTTGACAGTGCTGGGACATGATGGTGAACGAGGGGGAAATTTGCTAATGATCTAGGCCCAATTCCCTTGCTGCCACTTGCACTGGTGGACAGCAGTGCAGCAATCAGCTGTAGGAGTGCAGGTACAGAAATCCCAGTCAGGGTGGCAAGTGTGTTAATGTACAATGATTTTCTGCTACAATACTGTCCAATCTTGGGTGGAGTGATAGCTTAGTCTGGGCCCAGGTGCCCATTGCATAAAGTGATTTATCTAAAGAAAAACAATGAAATAATGATATTGTTGCCTCAATAGAACATTGTGTGTGGTATTTTCGAGCTAATCAGGACAGCCAGGTTCCAGTTTTGAGCCCTGCCTTGCACTGCACTAACTAATCTCAATTGCAATGGCATTGGGGATAGGGCAAATGGCCAGAGAGTTCCTGAGTTAAGGGGAAAATCATCAAAGTTCCAGATTCTGATTACAATCTTGTCATCACTGTTAGAGTGTGTGCATAGGGTTTTTTAATTATTCAAATATTTTTATAATATTTTTGTCTGAGAAGAAAATCCAGGAAAAAAAAATGACGAAAATACCTGTTAATTCTGCTTTCTTAATACAATTGAGAAACGATACTGCCCTAACTCCCATGGGGATTCTGCTGGCTTCCTACTATAACTCTGGCAGCAGAATCCCCTGCGAAAGGAAGGGGGTCTCCACCATTTCCATGAGTTTTCTCAGTTCCTGGTCAGGGATATGTCAACCAGGGGTGAGGCCTAGTTCATTCCCAAGCTGGGAATTCCCACTCCTTCTCCACAATTGGAACCTAATTTTTATTTGCTGGGAGGTTATGTCCATCAAGCAGAGGTAGACCAACCGACACAAAAACATAAGCATGCCTACTGGTGGTGTCCAGGCCAGTCAAGCAACATTGGACCCTGGAGAATTGCATTTTTCTTTCAAATTTACTCATTGCTCAGGGAGATGATAGGGATATTGGTAATGCTGGGGAGGAATGGCTAGTCCCTTGCCCCAAGGACAGATGATCATGTGATAACTTATGGACCTGGGGCAGCTCTGTGCTCTGGATGTGACGAAAAAGTTGTTTAATCCTCCCCAGGCCAATGCTAATCTGATGACCTGTTATTGATCCTGATAACTCCAGCACTGAAGGTTACTTAATTGATTACATTAATTACAACAAAAAAAGTTTGGTGAGTGTTGTAACTCTTTCGAGTACAAACCTGTTTCAGATGAAATTACATTGTTTCATAGTTTGCCATTGTGAGATTTGAACTCTTGATCTTAGGGTTACAAACCCAGTACCATAACCACTTGGCTATTTAGGCCAAGCAAGGAAATTATCAAGCATTTGAGCAACAACTTATAACTCTTTTGAGTACAAACACATTTCCATCTGTTCCTATTCAGATGAAGTTACATTGTTTCATAGTTTGCCATTGTGAGATTTGAACTCTTGATCTTGGGGTTACAAGCCCGGTACCATAACCACTGGGCTATTTAGGCCAAGCCCTGGTGAGTGTTGTAGTTGCATAGAGTGAACCATAAACGTGAGGGTGAATTATATGCTAAAAGGCTTTCAATTGGACAATTGTAACAAGCAAGTTCATAATTTCAAAGATAGCACACAGAAGAAATTTTCCTTCATGAGATTAAATATAAAGTGGGTAAATGACCCTCAATAAGCTTTACAATATTAGAATTTCTTTGACATTAAAATGGCATGCAGGCATACAGTGGCCTTCAGATTGGAGACATCCATGAGTTTTCACCCAATAATAACTATTGTAATCTGTCATTAAAGGCTATCAGCATGACATCACTAGCAAGAAACATGTCATGTGATCCAGCCTTAGCTTCACTTTTGCTTTGAGCAGAGCACACACACAGCTCTGACGTCTTTAGGCTTCATAACTTATGTATCAATGTATTCAGGCTGAAAAGTGTCAAGTAGCGTTCATGCCACACAAGTGCTAGGAAACGACCGTCTCCAACAAGAGAGAATCTAACCATTGCCCCTTGATGTTCAATGGCATTATCAACGCTGAATCCCCCACTATCAGCATCCTGGGGACTAGCCATATAAATACTGTGGTTACAAGAGCAGGTCAGAGACTGAGAATTCTGCAGAGATTAATTCACCTCATGATTCCCAAAACCTGTCCACAAGGCACGAGTCAGGAGTGTGATAGAATACTCTCTACTTGCCTGGATGAGTGCAGCTCCAACAAAATTCAAGAAGCTTAACACCATCCAGGACAATGCAGCTCACTTGATTGGCAAACATTCACTCCCTCCATCACCAGCGCACAGTGACAGTAGTGTACCATCTACAAGATGCACCGCAGGAATTCACCAAGGCTCCTTAGGCAGCATCTTCCAAACTCATGAAGACTACCATGTAGAAAGGTTCTCAAGGGCAGCAGATACATGGAAACACCACCAACAGAAAGTTCCCCTCCAAGCCATGCACTACCCTGACTTGGAAATATATCACCATTCCTTCACTGTCACTGGGTCAAGATCCTGGACCTTCCTCCCTAACAGCACTGTAGGTATACCTACACCACATAGACTGCAATGGTTCAGGGAGGCAGATCACCACCACCTTTTCAAGGGCAATTAGGGATGGGCAATAAATGCTGCCCTAGCCAGCGATCCCCACATCCCATGAATGAATGAAAAAAATGTGCCTGGTCTTAATAAACAAAGTGTTTAACCCATCCCTTATGAACGATTGGTCCCGTGTCTTGTACGGTAAATAAGCCCAAGGTATTATCTCATTCTAATAACATGACACTAACTGCTCTGAAAAGTTCTGGCAGCACAAATACTGATGCTGCTGGGTACCCAAGAGCATAGCATAGAGTGAAGTCTGATACTTGTTTATCAGCACCTCCTATGGTGCAAGTAATATGAGAAAGATATAACTGACTGCATTTGTGAGTTTTCAGGGAGTGCAGAGATGACTTTGGCTACAATACCCTACTTAGACAGATTGTGAAATAGCCAGAAATTTCAACACTTACTTTGTGAGATTATTTTAAGGAATTAGATGAATGAAACAGAAACTGTGGATGGCAGCTTTGGAAAGGAGGAGGTGTAATCTGGAATAGGGGGCTTGGGTCAGCACCTTCATCACAATACTCATTTGTGGCAATCCTGACAACATTGTGCAGGGTCAAAAAGCCAGCATATCTATATACAGGGTCCCTGGTGCTTTGCCTCCAAGTCGAGCAGAGGAATATGGAGGGCACTGGGCTCCTTGCTAAACCTTACTAATTGCCTGGCTTTCCAGGGCAGCCTACCTTTATGAACCACATAGGGAGATGGTTGTTCCTGTGCAAGAGGAATCACATAAATACAGGCAGAGAGGTCTAGACCTCACACCATAGTCTAGGTTTAAAGAATAATTTGATTCAGAGAAAGTGCAAGTTTACAAATAACGGGAGACAGAAGAAACCCTTCTGGTCCATCAAGCCTGCCTCACACAACTGTGATGCTTTGTGCACCATAATACATCCACTCCTGAACTCACCTGAAAAGCAACAGGTTGAAGATCACTCAATTTTTTTGCAAAGTTGCATAGAATGTTTTCACAATTCACCTTATCTGTGACAAGGTGGTCTTATGGTGGTTCAAGGAAATGGTGCAGAGGACAATTAGTCAAGTAGACTACTTGATATCATTAGTAAACAGTTATTCACTTGTGATTGTCCCTTCTTGAAACCTGTGATAAATCAGGTGTAAAGTCAACCAACATGGTACACCATTGAGCAAAGGCACACATGTTCCATCATTTAGTTCTTAAAACATTGAATCATTCGCCCATCATTCTTAAATGATGTTCAATTGTATCAGAGCTACTTCTACCTTCCATCATTAAGTTTTGATAAACCAGAAGTCTTTTAAAAACAAAATCATGTAAATTTCTTTTGATAATTCCTTGGGATCAATCCGAAGCACCATAAAGACACACCTTGCTGAATATTGTTATTAAAGGCATGCCAAACACCAAGAACAAAAAATAAATTCATCTGAGGCCTTCACCATCACAATTAACGTGATTGTCAAAAAGATGCAAAACACAGTTTGCCTTTCAGAACTTAACAAACTTTGGGTGTGCTAAGTCCAGGGAAAAGGAGATGAGCAGGAGGGGCAGGGAGTGGGAGAGAGAACAAGCCTCGTGTCCTTCAGTTGTTTGGAAGAACCAGGAGGAGAACGGATCCTTCAAACATGGCACAAGAAAAAAATTGCAAAGTTTAAGGGGATAGTGAAGAACTGGAAATTAATATGAAAATTGGCTCACTGCTTGAGCTCTGACTTGGGTTCTGAGGTGCCTAATTCCCAAATGAATCTGGAATTCCAGGCCTGAAATGAGTATTTTAATAATAAGCCCCAAGATCAGCTTAGCAATCACACAAATGCCCAGGCAGAATGGCCGTGGGTATTTGCTTTTAAATTAGTTATTCTGTATAAAACGGATGCAACAAAGTTGAATTTAAACCCCAAAAACTCTTCAAGTCCTTAAACAGATCAGATTTCCTGATTATATAGGAGCTGCTGCAAATGATTGTTTAGTTGAATTAGTTTATGTACCTAATGTTAATTAAAGGCTGTGGAGTATTCTTATTAAATTGAATGTTTTTGGTGCAGCAGAAACTGAACTGGTCCAGCTTAATAAATACTGTGGCTACAAGAGCAGTATTCTGCAATGAGTAACTCACCTCCTGACTCCTCAAAGCCTGTCCACCATCTACAAAGCACAAGTCAGGAGCGTGATGGAAAGCTCTCCTCTCCTATCGAAGAGTGTGGCACCAACAACACTCAAGAAGCTTGACACCATCCAGGACAAAGCAGCCCACTTGATTGGCACCCCATCCAACATAATAAACATTCACTCTCTCCACTACTGATGCACGGTGGCAACAGTGTGTACTGTCATGATAATAGTTGATTGTGGTAGTGGACTCCAGTATTAGATAGCATACAGTATTCTGTATTAGACATGGGGTCCATGACCTGGGGTTTGAAGGTCAGGTAGCACATGTTGGAACCTGTCTTGATAGAATTCAGTTACTGCAAATATATGTCCATGTCAGGAAAATGTGTTATCAATACAATTAGCTCAGCTACAATGTCAACGACCTGTGTGCATCATTGAAAGAAAAAACAAGACTGGGTGTCAGAAGTAAAATACACGCAACAAGGAGGTTCTGAAACCGCTGACAGAGCTCAATTTGGAGAGAAATCTTGCCGAAAACTGGAGGAGGTTCCGGCAGCGATTCGAGCTTTACCTCACAGCGATGGTCAGTGATAAAAAAGACCTTCAGGTACAGTCTTCCGTCTTTCCTCGCATAGCAGGGGAAGAAGCCCTAAAAATATACAACACATTCATGTTTGAAAGTGATGAGAAGTGAAATGACTTGAAAGAATTCATGGAAAAATTCAAAGCCCACTGCAGCCCTAAGAAAAACAGCACGTATTAAAGACACTGATTTTTTTACATGCACACAAGGCAGTGACAGCATTAGTCAGTATGTAACATAGCTGAGAAAATGAGCTAAATCATATGAATTTGGAGAGCTTGAAGTTTCACTCATCCAAGGTAGGATAATTTGCAGGATCGCAAATGACACTTTGAGGGAACAGCTTTTGAAAAAAGTTGATCTCATGCTGGTGAAAGCAATAAATATCTGCAAAGTGGCAGAGACAATGAAATGCCAGATTAAACAGATGACAGAAGATGGTAAGCTGCACATTGTCAAGCAGTTACATCAGTTAAACAGAAACAGCTCTGAGAAAGAACAAATAGACAGTCTGAACATAACAAGAACAAAACTACTATTAAAATATTTAAATGCAGTGGTTGCGGAACAGGGCGTTTACCATATAGTTGTCCAGTCCATGGAAAGCAGTGTAAGAACAATGATAAACTTTGCTAAGATGTGTAAATCAAAGAAAGTGCACACAGTTGACTCAGACACTGAAACTGAACTTTACATTGGTGCAGTAACAACAAATTCCAAAGAAAACAATTGGAAGGTTGATTTAAAAACTGTCAACATGATGGTCAATTTCAAACTTGACTCAGGTACACAAGCAAATGGCATTCCTGTAAGCTTGTATCATCAGATAAGGAGAGAGAGAAAAAGCAGCTAACTAAAACAAAAGTGAAGCTGTCTACTTATACAGGTGAAAAAATTGCAGTTGAAGGCAAGTGTACATTTTTAGTGAACTACAAAAAACAGTCTCAAGCACTTCCATCCATAGCAAAACCCATTCTTGGAATCAAGGCTCATGAAAATCTGAAGCGAATCAAGAGAATAATGATTGTCACCACTGATGACATCCTAAGCGAATATAAAGATGTGTTCCAGGGGATCGGCTGCCTAAAAGGAGAACACAATATCAAGATTGACAAAACTGTGACACCCAAAATACACCTGCCTTTGCTTCAAAGACAATACATGAAACACAGCAGTGGTGTGCCCAAATAGAGAAAGGAATGCTAGCAATTATGTTTGGCCTAGAACACTTCCACCAGTTTGTCTATGGCAAAGATGTGGAGGCAGAATCTGATCATAAACCTTTGGAAGCTATACTTAAAAAAACCCCTGAATTGTGCCCCACCAAGAATCCAAAGATTACTAATGCATCTGCAGAAGTACCAGGTCAGAGTTAAATACAAACCGGGCAAGGAAATGTACATCTCATACACTCTGTCACATGCATACCTACCCATCATGGCAGAAGACGATAAAGAAATGGAAACAGAGGTTCACATGCTGACAAAGAACTTACCTGTGGCTGTAACCAAACTGGATGAGATCAGGGAAGCGATGAGGATGACACCACCCTGAGAAAATTGCAGCAGATTGTCCAAACTGGCTGGCCCACACATCGGAGCAGAGCCTCTTCTGATGTACGAGAACTTTTGTGAGGAACTTCATGTAGCAGACAGAATACTATCCAAGGGTTGATAGTGACACAGAGCTGGAGAAGGCCCCTTGTCCTTCAAAATTATCTCTGTCACCATTCAGAACATCCAGGGGAAGAATTGTGAAAAAACCACAGAGATACAGAAATGAGTAAAAGGCAAAACAGATTGATCGAAACAAAGTGAGAAAGAATAGATAAGAGCCTTTGTACACTTGAGTTGTATAAAAGTTTTTTCATAAGGAAAGGGAAATTTCATGATAATAGTCCATTGTGGTAGTGGACTCCAGTGTTAGATACTATACGGTACTCTGTACTAGATATGGGGGTCACTGAACTTGGGGTTTGAAGGTCAGATAGCTCATGTTGGAACCCGTCTGGATAGAATACAGTTACTGCAGATACCTGCCCATGTTAGGAAAATGTGTTATCAATAAAATTAGCTCAGCTACAATGTCGATGGCCTGTGTACATCATTGAAACAAAAAACAAGACATGTACCATATACAAGATGCACTGCAGCAACTCACCAAGGCTCCTTCGAAAGTACCTTCCAAACCCACAACCTCTACCATGTAAAACAACAAGGGCAGCAGATAGATGGGAACACTGCCACCTGGATGTTCCCCTCCAAGACACACGCCAACCTGACTTGGAAATATATCGCCGTTCCTTCCCTGTCACTGGATCAAAGTTCTGGAACTCCCTTCCTAACAGCACTGTAGGTCTACCTGCACCAGATGGACTGCAGCAGTTCAAAAAGGTTGCTTACCACCAGCTTCTTAAGAGCAATTAGTGATGGGCAACAATTTATGTCCTTGACAGCGATTCCCACATCCCATGAAAGAATAAACGATATATACATCTTCCTTGAAGATAATCTTTTCCATAGTGACTTGAATGTACAGAAGTTATTTTAATATTTCCTTGAAGCAAGACAATGCCTTCTCCCTCATGCTTTACAGAGAGAAAGTTGCTTGATATCAGCTATTTTTATTGGGAACGCAAAGGGTTGGATAATGTGGTGAAGCAGGCCTGACACATGGCTCATTTTTTTAGGGAGAATGGAGGGCTAGAAGGAAGATGAGTGCTTTGAAATATTTGTCACTTACGGAATTTTTGAGACTGGGATTTATCGTGGAGAGATGGAGAAATTGCCCGAGATTGGAACTGATTGCAGAGATTCAGTGATGAAATGACTGAGCCTCAGATTGATTGTGAAGAAGTGAAGGACAAATCAGCTGAGGCTGTGACTGATCACTAGACAAGCAGATGATGAAATCAGTGAAACAAAAGCTTATTGCGATAAAGCATATCAATTAATCACAATTTGACCTTATTTGTTGGAATAAAAGGTCAGTAACCCTGGGCCTCAATATACTGTGAGATTAGTGGGATACTGGAATGAAAACACTAGGTAATTCCTATTTTGAGAATTTTAGAGACACTGCAACTCATCTAAAAAAAATGAGTTATAACAAATGAGTAAAAAAAGTGGAGAGGAATTTCAGTTACAGGGTTAAACATTTATTAAGCAATTCCCATATCAATCTGTGAGTACTTAAAAGTACTTAATTGGCTGTAAAGCATTTGGTACATCTGGTGGTATGAAAGACATTGTATAAATAAAAGTCTGACAGATTAGTTTTAAGGACCTCTTTTTTAGGATTTAATGACCTCCAGTCAGAATGTTGGAGGGGAACTATTTTGCTGCGGTCAATTTCATAGACTTCATTGACAGGAACAACAGAACAGTAGCCAAACACAGTGACTAATACAGAAGTATGTTTAAGTCTGAGCAATAGGCTAAAGTTAACATGTCGTGGAACATTGTGAGTAGCAGCAGCTCTGTGCAAAAATAATGTTGTCAGTATCGAGGCAGCTAAAAACAGAGAAGTTTGCAAATCAGGCAAAGCATCATGCTTGTACTGATACTGAATCACAGAGTCACAGAATTTTAACGGCACAGACGGAGGCCATTCAGCCCATCGTGTCTGCACTCGCTCTCCAAATAAGCATTATGATCTAGAGCCATTCCCCTGCCTTTTCCCTGTACCCCTGCACATTGTTTCTATTCAAATAATTATTTAATGCCCTCCTGAATGCCTCGATTGAACCTACCCCACCACACTTCCAGGCAGTTCATTCCAGACCCAACCCGCTCGCTGTGTGAAGAAGTTTTTCTCATGTCACACTTGCTTCTTTTGCAGATCACTTTAAATCTGTGCCCTCTCGTTCTTGATCCTTTTACGAGCAGGAACAGTTTCCCCCTATCTACTCTGTCCAGCTCCTTCATGATTTTGAACATCTCTATCAACTCAAATCTCTTCTTAGCCTTCCTCTCTACAAGAGGAACAATCCCAACCTCTCCAATCTATCCTCATAGCTGAAGTTTCACATCCCTGGAACCATTCTTGTAGACTCCTTCTACACTCTCTCCAATGTGTTCACATCCCTCCCATAATATGGCACCCAGAACTGTACACAATACTCCAACTGAGGTCTAATGAATGTCTTATATAAATTCAGCATAATCGCATTACTCTTGTACCCTATGCCCCTATTAATAAAGCCCAGGATACTATATGCTTTACTAACTGCTCTCTCCACCTGTCCTGCCACCTTCAATGATCTATGCACATATACACCCAGGCCTTTGACCCTGCATGACCCAGACCTTCCTGTTGCTTGCCATCTCACCACACCATCCTGTTCTCATGCTCACATGTCCGTCCTTGGCCTGCTGCAATGTTCCAGTGAAGCCCAACACAAACTGGAGGGACAGGACCTCATCTTCCAATTAGGCACTTTACAGCCTTCTGGACTTAACATTGAGTTCAACATTGAGAGATCATGAACTCTCACCATCTTCACCCCTTTTTTTAAAAAAAATATTTTTTATCCACATTTTCATTTTTATTCATTATTTTATCCCCTTCTTTATTCCCTTTTTATCCCTTTTTCTATCTTTTTTCCCCAACCACTGCTCCGTCCCCCCACCTCACCCCCAAAGGGGCCATCTGTTACTTGTTCCATGTTGCTCTTTCACAGAGCGCTAACCCTTGTTCTGCTATTAACACATTCTGCTTTCTTACCTTTATGCCACTGTCAGCATCTCTTTTAGTCCTTACCACCACATTTAACACCCCCTTTGTCTTTTTACAAATGACATCTTTGTCAATCTCTCCTTAGCCCCCATCTATCGCTGGCCTTCTATCCAGCTTCACCTGCTCTACCCCCCTTAAACAGTATAAATTTCACCACATTTCTACTTCTCTTTAGCTCTGAAGAATAGTCATACAGATACTATATCAAAACGTTAACTCTGTTTCCTTCTCCACAGGTGCTGTCAGACCTGCTGAGTTTTTCCAGCATTTTCTGTTTTCATTACACCCAGGTCTTTCTGCTCCTGCACTGCCTTCAAAATTTCACCCCTTATTTTATATTGTCTGTCCATGTTCTTCCTACCAAAATACACCACCTCACACTTCTCTGCATTGAACTTCATCAGCCAGCTACCTGCACACTTTTGTCTATACCCTTTTGAAGTTCTACACTGTTCTCCTCACAGTTTACAACACTCCCAAGCTTCGTATCATTCACAAACTTTGAAATTGTCCCCTGCACACCAAGATCTAGATCATGAATATATATCAGGAAAAGCAAGGGTCCCAATACTGACCCTAGGGGAACTCCACTACAAACCTTCTTTCAGCCTAAAAAATATCCATTGACCATTACTCTCTGCTTCCTATTTTTCAGCGAATTTTGTATCCATGTTGCTACTGCCCCTTATATCCCATGAACTATAACTTTGCTCACAGGTGTGTTATGTGGCACTGCATCGAATGCCTTTTGGAACTCCATGTACACCACATCAACAGCATTGCCCTCATCAACCTCGTCTGTTATCTGTTCAAAAAACTCGAGCAAGTTAGTTAAACATGATTTCCCGTAAGAAATCTATGTTGGATTTCCTTAATTAACCCATATTTGTCCATATTACTATTAATATTGTCCACAATTATTGTTTCTGGAAGTTTCTCCAACACCGAAGTTAAACTGACTGATCTGTAATTGCTGGGCTTATCTTTACACCATTTTTTGAACAAGTAATGTTTGCAATTCTCCAGTCCTCTGAGACCACCCCTGAATCTAAGAAAAAAAGAAACGTTATGGCTAGATCTTCTGCAATTTCCACTCTCACTTCCCGGTGCCTGATGAACTTTAAGTACAGGTAACCTATCCATTACCTTCATCGTTTCAATTTTAAACCAATCTAGTGTCTGAATTACCTCATCTTTTACCATGGTGAAGGATTGCAGCTTCTTCCTTTGTAAAGACAAATGTAAAGTATTCATTTAGTACCTCAGCTATGCTGTGTGTCCCCATGTGTAAATCCCCTTTTTGGTCCCTGATCAGCCCTACTCCTCCTTTTATCACCTTCTTACTATTTATATGGCTATAGAAGACTTTAAAATTCCCTTTCATGCTAGCTGCCAGTCTCTTTCCATATTCCCTCTTTGCTTCTCTTATTTCCTTTTCACTTTTCCCTGAAACTTTTATATTCAGCTAGGTGTTCAATTGCATTTTCCACCTGACACCTGTCATAACATAGAATAATAGAAACTAAGAGCAGAAGTAGGCTGTTCAGCCCTTCGAGCCTGTTCCACCATTCAATATGATCAACGCCATATTCCTGCTTTCACTTCATACCCCTTGATGCTCCTGATATTCAATAAAATATCAATTTCTTTTTTGAATATACTCAGTGATCAGGCCTCTACAGCCTTCTGTGGTAGGGAATTCCACAGGTTGATCACCCTCTGAGTGAAGAAATGTTTCCTCATCTCAGTCCTAAATGGCCTGCCCTATATCCTGAGACTGTGGCCTCTGGTTCTAGACTCCCCAACCAGGGAAAACATTTTCCCTGCATCCAGTCTGTCTAGCCCTGTTACAATGTTATATGTTTCAATCAGACCCCCTCTCATTCTTCTAAACTCTAGTGAATACAGGCCCAGACAAACCAACCTCTCCCCATTCTACAATCTTGCTATCCTCAGTGTCAGCCTAGTGAACCTTCGCTGCACTCTGTCTATGGCAAGTATATCCACGCACACACAACTTGTCTAAATCACCCTGATGCCTCCTTGCATCCTCCTCACAACTCACAACCCCACCCAGTTTTGTGTCATCAGCAAACTTGGAAATATTGCATTTGGTTTCCTCATCCAAGTCATTTAGATATATTGTGAATAGCTGGGGCCCAAGCACTGATCCCTGCGGTACACCACTAGTCACCGCCTGCCACCTGGAAAAAGACCCATTTATTCCCGCTCTCTGTTACTGGTCTGTTTCCCAATTCTCAATCCATGCCAGTATATTACCCCCGATCCCATGTGCTTTAATTTTGTCCACTAGCCTCTTACGTGAGACCTTATCAAAAGCCTTCTTGAAATCGAAATGCACCACATCCACTGGTTGCCCCTTATCTATTCTACTAGCTACATCCTCAAAAAACTCCAGTAGATTAGTTAAGCATGATTTCCCTTTTATATACCCATGCTGATTGTGTCTAATCCCATTAATGCTTTCTAGGTGTTCTGTTATCACGTCTTTTATAATAGACTCTAGTATTTTCCCCATTACTGATGTTTGAACACTTTTCCTTCTTCGTCTTAATTTCTATCTCCTTTGACATCCAGGGAGCTCCGGATTTGTATGCCCTACCTTTCCCTTTCGAGGGAATGTACCTTGACTGTGCTCAAATCATCTCTCCTTTGAAGGTAGCACATTGATCAGCTATTGTTTTTCCTGCCAACCCTTTGATTCCAATTCATTTGGCACAGATCCATTCTTACCCCATTGAAGTTGGCTTTTCTCCAGCTAGTTCCTCTTAGACTGGGGTGTTCTTTGTCCTTCTCCATAGTCAGTCTAAAGTGTATGATACAATAATCACTGTCCCCTAAGGTTTCTCCTACTGACATTTGATCGATTTGGCCTACCTCATTTCTAAGAACCAGGTCTAGCAGTGCCTCCTTTCTTGTTGGACTGGACACATTCTGCTGTAGAAAATTCTCCTGAACACAATCTAGGAACTCTTGCTCCACTCTGCCCTTTACTCTACCACTATCCCAGTCTATATTTGGATAATTAAAGTCTGCCATTATAAGTACCCTAGAATTTTTGCACCTTTCTGTAATTTCTTTTCAAATTTGTTCCTCGACACCCTTCCCACTATTTAGTGGCCTATAGGCTATGCCGAGCAATGTAATTGCACCTTTTTTGTACCTGAGTTCTAGCCAAATAGACTTTGCCCTTGACCCCCTCTTTCTCTAGCACTGCAATGCTCTCATTTTCCAATCCCACCACCCCTCCCCCTTTTCTTGCTTTCCTACCTTTCCTGAGCACCCAGTCCTGCCCTTCTTTGAGCCCGGTCTCCATTATAGCCACAACATGATATTCCCACATGGCAACTTGTGCCTGAAATTCCCCAGTCTTAGTTACCACACTCCGTGCATTCACATACATGCACAGGAAGCCTGATTTAGACTGTTACTTCCACCTTTACTCTGGATTGACCTTTTAATTTACTATTCCCTACTCTAGTACTATCTGTCTCTCCCTGTATTTTGTGCGATGTGGCACCCCTCTCTAATGCCATCCCCTGATTCCAACACCCCTGCTAATTCAGTTTAACACTGTCCCAACAGCACTAGAGAACAAGGAACTCTCTCCCAGCTCTGGTTAGATATAGCCCGTTCAGCCAACAGAGGCGCCAACTCCCTCAGAGCCAGTCCCAATGTCCCGAGAATCTAAAGCCTCCTGTCCTGCACCATCACTCCAGCCACGCATTCATCTGTCTTATCCTCATATTTCTGTACTCACTTGCATGTTATAATCTGGAGATTATAATTTTTGAGGCCCTGCTTGCTAATTTTCCACCTAGCACCCTAAACTCAGACTGCAGCACCACATCCCTATGTCACTGGTACTGATGTGGGCCATGACAGCTGGCTGCTCACCCACCCCACCCCTAGGTGCTCTGTAGCCATTCAGTGACAGTCTTGAACCTGCACCAGGGAGGCAACTCACCATCCTGGAGTCACGTCTGGGGCCACAGAAATGCCTATTCAATCCGCTAACTATTAAATCGCCTATCACTATTGCTCTTTCAGACTTCCTTGTACACACCCGTTCAGATGAGCTATCTGTAGAGCCATGGACTTGGTTCTGGTTGTACTCCCCAGATGAACCATCACTCTCCTCAGTATTCTAAATGAATACTGGCTGAAGAGTGGATGCACTCAGGGGACTCCTGCTGCACCCTGCTGGTTCCTTTTTTGACTATTTAGTGGTCACCCCTTCCCTCTCTCCCTGCAAACTCTTAAGCTGCGGGGTGACCACAACTATAATTGTGCCACCCAGATAACTCTCAACCTCATGGATGCTCCGCAGTGATGACAGCTGCTGCTCAAGTTCCATAACCTGGACCTCAAGCTGCTGCAACTGATGACACTTCCTGCACAAATACTTATGCAGGACATGGGAAGCATCCTGCAGTCCCCACTGTTGGCTATATCCCCTTCTTGGACCAGCTACTTAACTTCTGAGGTTCAAAGATCTGCTCTGGATATCAATAATTCAATGTAACTTTATTTGCTCCACCAGCAACATTTTTATTAACCTAAATCCCTTAGCACATAAATTGATATCAATGTCAAAATACTAGATATAAATATCTGCTAATGTATACTCACAATCCGGTTGCTAGGTTTCTTGAGAGACTGTCCTGTTCTGTAACTCACATTGATAGCTGACCAGGCTATCCTCTTGACCAACTGCAGCCACAAGTCTCTGGCACATTCAGTTCTTATACCCTCCTGACTGACCTGCACACTACATTTGCAGTGATGTCGCTTTCTCATTGGCACAGTGCTTTCAGCCTCACGTTACTCCCCAAAAAGATAATGGATCCTGGGGCTGATCACAATAGCCTGCATCCTGATTGCAGCATTCAAACCAACTGGGCTTGCCCTTAGTTCCAGGGTTGTGTGTGTGTGTGTAGGTGCAGTTTGACTCGTTTCTGCCTATATGACTGGGCATGTTCCCTCTCTTTTGGCCATTGTCTGTCCAAAATCAAACCTCTTCCTGTCAGCTCTTGGTCCACCGAGCCACCATTTCTCAATATCTACTACTACGGCCGGGATTTTCCTTGCCCGCAGGCATGGGGCACGTTCGGTGGCATGAGGGAACAATGTGGCGCAATCGGTTTCACAAAGTTGTGAAACCAGTTGGTGATTGTCCACTCAGCCCATCGATGGTGGGCCGTGTTGCCTTCCATCGGACATCGGGGTCTTCATTGTAATACATCTGCCTATCATTATGAGGCCAGCCCTCTGGAATCATTTCCCCCTCCCCAACCCCGCTGGATTGTCCGTATCCGTCGGTGGGAAAGCACGCCAAAGTATTTCACAGCAGCAAACAAAAGGTGTGCACTTGGTGGGCTGCACTTTGAGGGGAACTTGGAGGTGAGTGCACAGTAACGTTGTGCAGCACTTGCCAGGGTCGCCTGTTGAACTTTAAGCTTCAGGGGTATTGGTGGGGGGGGGAGGTGGCGTGGTTAATGCCAGCCCTGCCGTTGAGGTGACTTGTGGGTGGGGGGAGGGTAATGGTTGCCTAGTGGTGAGGCAACTTGTGGGGGATTGGGGAAAGAGTTGCCCTGCTGTTGAATGTTGTGCACAAGTTGGGTAGGATGTGTGAGGGAAGGGGCTATGCGTTAGGGGGAACCTGTATAAAGTGACCATTCCTCTGCAATGAGACAATTCAGGTGCAGCCACATTGATATGATTGGAGTCGGGCTTCTAGCTTATCTGTCCACTCAAGCAGAGGCATCAAAGTGCCACAAAGTGCTCCAAAGCTTTTCACCACCACAATCCCTGCCCAACCCCGTCAGGCACAGACTGCAAAGTCATGAGCGTTGTTGAGGACTGCAGAACAGTTAGATGACTGTGCATGTTGTACAATCTTCTTGCTAAAGCTGGCCATGGAGCAGTCACTGGTGGAGGGGCTCACAGCCCCTTACAATGTCATCATCTTGTTTAGACCAGTCTCCCCCATGGTTCAAGCTAACATTGCAGTGTTGGTTAGGAGAATGTCTGTGCCTGAGCTGGGAGCACAGCATGTAGTCCAATGTGCAAAGCTGTAGCCAATTGGTCAGGTGGAGTGGGGCGGAGATGGTGGGGTTTCAGGCAGCCATGCATCGCACTAAACTCTGGCCATCCAAGTGGCGGCCAGCATGCTCTAGGCTGCGTTAAGGGGCCTTAACACTTAACCAGGACAGGTTCTAAGTCTAGCATGCTAACCACGTGTCTCTCTCTTTCATCCTGCAGGAGGAGTACATCAGGACCATGGAGCCTGGTCAACTAGCTGTATGCCTGATGGTCAACAGAGAGCGAAGCTGAAGGAGGAGGCTCCTGGCTGTGAAGAAGGAGGAGCAGCAACCTCAGGAGGAAGAGGCAGCTGGGGGTCCTGCACACGCCACCGAAGAGCCACAGTGAGCTGCCGCTGGTTGGTGCCCAGCAACACCCAGGGTCTATAGACACCGCTTTTCATTCCTGCAGATGACTGAGAACCAATGTCGCCGAAGACTACCCATGTCTAGGGAACTTGTCGGTCCCATCTGCTAGCTCCTGCAAGATTTGGTGCCACAGGGACATGAAAGGCGTCCACTGCCAGTGGCCATAAAAATGACCATGGCACTCAATTGTTACTCCAGTGGCTCCTCGCAGGGCTCCACAGGTGACCTCTGTGTGATCTCACAAGCCTCCATCCACAAATGCATCCATGAGGTCATGGATGCCATCTTTGCGAGGGCACACAACTTTGTGCTTTCGCCCGGGACCAGGACAGCCAGGATGCAAAAGCGATTTGGTTCACCCAGATCTTGTGTTTCCCACTGGTGCGCTCATGTGGTGCTCAGATCTCAGTCACAACAAATGGTGGACTACATCAATCGCAAGGGGTTCTCCTCGCTGAATGTGCAGCTGTTGTGCGATCACCAGAAACGCATCCTGCAGGTGCGCACACAGTTTTCAGGGAGTGTGCACGACGTCTACACCCTCAGTCATAGGTAACCTGAAGTTTTCCAGGGTCCACAGGGTCCAAGCTGCGGGATGGGCTCCACAGGGACAAGGGCTACCTGTGGAGGCCGTGGCTGAAGACACCAGTGTGGTGGCCTCAGACTGCAGCAGATCTACGCTATAATAAGGCTCATGCTGCAGCTCGCACCATGGTGGAGCAAACCATCAGGATGCTGAAGATGAGGTTCCGGTGCCTGGACCAGCCTGGTGGAGTCCTTCGATACAGTCCGCAGAGGGTGTCATGCATTGTCATCGTCTGTTGTATCCTTTACAACTGGGCACTGAAACGGGGAGACAAGCTGGCTGAGGAGGAGATGGAGGAGCTGAATACCTCCTCTGATGAGGAGGACACCTGTAGCAATGAGGGTGAGGAGATCGTCAAAAGCGAAGATGATGGGTATGAAGCCCTCACACTGGCTAGATGAGGCATGCGCACTCAGAAGGCCCTCATTGCCGCCAGATTTGTGGAGGATGATGACGACATACAGTGAGATGTCCCCATAGATCCTCACATCGCAGTTGTGAACGTTTGACTCCAGTCTGGTTTAGGGCAAGGCCAATACCTTCTGTGAGAATGCTCCTGTCATGGAGATGCACTGGAGGTCTTAATAATCTCTCAATTGCAGGAGGATAACATGCAGTGAGGACAGTCCATAGATCTTCACATAGCCTCTGAAAATGTCTAACTCCTGTCTGGCCAAGACCGCTCATTTGCTCTGTGTGATCAGGGTCATATCATAGAGACGCAGCTATGAAACTTTAGAAGCATCTGATCCTTCATCCGCCTTCAGCACCTGAGACCTTCAGGAGCACAGCATCACTGGTCACAGATTCTGGTGTGATGGGAGCCAGCCCCACCTTAATGGTGCTGAGAGCATACAGACAGTATGAGAGAACTCTGTGGTGCCTGCCCATGACATTCTGGCAGCAATGACCAGCACCGCCAAGGTGCAGGCAACAGTAATGTGTCCAGGGAGAGTGAGACTGGGCCTTCACTTTGGCCTGAAGGCTGCACAAAGCACAGGGAAGAGGCCCTGGACTGAGACACCTGCCTTTATTATGTGTAGAAAGTTTTCACACCTGAGTGACACGAACACTGCTCATCAGAACAAGGAGCACAGGCAGGGGGACATTCTTGAGAGTTTATTGACAATAGTGAACAGTTTGTACAAATCTTCTTCTTCTTATCGTGTCCACGGCCCAGCCAGAACTGGACACGTTTTTGCACCTTGTTGTTGAATTCGGCAAGATCTGCAACAGTGCAGGGTTCCTCTAGCGATAGGCATTGCAGGAGATGTTGCATAGTCTGTGGCTCAGTTCCACATTCACAAGTTGTCGGGCTGGTTGTATATCCCCATTTGCTTAGTGACACCATTGAACGACCTACACCAGTCCTACGTCTGTTCAGGCACTTCCAGGTTGCTCAGTGGCAATTAGCTCCTGGGGGAAGGCTTTCATCCGGTAGAATTTCCATCACTGGGAGTTGTTCGAGATGGCCAGCCGGTCTATCTACAAGGTGATGCAGGCTTCAGATGGGGTTGATTGTAATGGAACAACACTGTTCATGAAGCTCTTCCTCGACATTAGGCAGCTGGGTGTAGGTGTGTGATCATGTAGAGGGTGCCTCTCATCTGATGTTTGACGGAGTCGCTCTTTCTTGCTGGCTACCATTCTTCTTATATCAGGGGGAGCGATACCCGCCAGGATATATAGGCTGATGGTGTTGGTTGGTTTTAAACAACTTGTGCTAAGTCGGCAGCTTGCATTCAGAACCGCATCCATCTTCTTAGCATGAGTAGATCTTTCCCATGCAGGGCAAGCGTATTCAGCAGTGGAATAGCAAAGAGCAAGTGCACTGGTTCACAATGTTTTTGAGCTTGGTCCCCTTTTTGTGTTAGTGAGCTTATTCAGGATATTGTTTCATGAGCTCACTTTTGCCTTTGTCTTTTTGATGTGGTTCTTGAAGTTGAGGCATCTGTCAAGGGTGACTCCTAAGTAGATAGGGTGCTCGCAATGCGTCAGTATTGCTCCACACCAGGTTGCTTTAAGCTGGTGTTTGGCTTCATGGTTTCTGAGGTGGAATGCACAAACTTGCGTCTTTGATGGGTTGGCGCAAAGATGGTTTTCTTCATAGTAGGATGTTAGTCCTTCCAAGGCCTCAGAAAGCTTTTTCTCCATGGTGTTAAAATCAGTGCTTTGGGCAGTGACACATAAGTTATCAGCATATATAAAATGGCGTGTGACACCGTCTATAGGTTGGTCATTCGTGTAGAAGTTCTACAGCAGCGGTGCAAGCTATCACTATGTACAAGTGATTAACATCCATGCCCAAGCTGTGCAATTAATTCTTCTTAACTTTCCTAACCCTGCCGCTATGCCTTGGTGCTTAATGCACATTCACAGTGGAGGTGGAGGCAGCCTGCTGACCGCAACGCCCTGTCTGTGATGACCTTGGCAGGCAATTCTGGAGGGCTGAGACTTAGAGAACCCCAGCCTGCTTTCGGGCTCCTGCTGTGTGGCAGTCGCACCTTCCTCGGCCTGTGGAGCTGGAACTGCTGAGGTCAGTGATGGGTTCAGCCCTTGCTGCAGTGCAGGAGTGACATCCTGAACCAAGGTCTCCATGGCGGCTGCTATCCTACCAGGGTTGACATCGGTGCATTGACATGCCAGTGCTAACACCTCAATATGAAGGTGGATGGACTCTTCCATTGTGCCTTGCAATCTGAGGAGTGCAGCAGACATTCCTTCCTAAGGTAAAATCATCCCTTCCTGATGTTCCTGAGCTTGCCTTTGCAGTTCCAGCAACTGAGGTATGACCGAGTCCAGAGGCTCCTCAGCTGACTTGGACTCAGCAGCTTTCGGGTCTCCAGCAGTCCTCCGAGTGCTGGGGACCTGGGAAGTCCCTGCGTCTGCCTGCTGTGGACCAGACAGTGTGATGTGCTCACCAGATTGTGACTCCAAGGCTACTTCAGAACTACCTGCCACTGAGGTGTGTGTCTCTGGGCTGGTGGAGGGTGTGGGTGAACACTGTGACAGGTCTTCAATGAGGGTGTCATCAGATTCCTCTTCTGAGGTGTCTATGGGGCTGGAGTTGAGGACCTGGGTCATGGACTCACTCGGCTGCTTCCCAGACCTGCCTGGGAAAGCAAGGAGAGATAATTAGTGCATGGCAGGGGACTGCAGAACAGGGGAACTGACTCACAGCATGGCTATCTGATGGATGCTGCACTGCTGGATCCTCACTTGGTTGAGCACAGCCAACCACACTGTGAGCACATGAACAGTCCAAATCATTGCCAGCCAGCTGGATGACCCTATTTTCAGAGTCTGTGAGGACCTTGATGTCAGACGTTCCTCCACCAGTCAGCGATCTCTCCTTTTTGTTGTGTGCCAGCTTGTCCTGCATGAAGACAGATGGAAAGAGCGTAAGCAGGACACCTGCCAGGCCAGATGAGAATAATGCTTGGGCATGTGTAGGTGCTGAGTGGTGTCATGGATGGGTAAGGACATGATCCATAGGGCAGGTGATGTATGTGTGAGAGTAAACGGTGATGTCCCTTGAACTGGCAGTGAGTGAGATCCCTGTGGATGTGTGATGGGTTTGTGAGTGTGTGAGTTAAGAGTGATGAGAAGAGAGACTTTCCCTGATGGAACGGAGGAGATCATTCATCCTTTTTCGGCACTGGGTGGCTGTCCTCTTTTGCAGGGCACTGGTGCTGATCATCACTGCCACTGCCTCCCATGCTGCATTTGTCACCTTGCTTGCTGGTCCTCGCCCAGAGCGGTGGGGGTAGAAGACTTCTCGGTGGGCCTCCATTGAACCCAGCAGGTGCCCAGGGGAGGCTTCGCTAAATTTGGGGGCAGCCTGTTTCCTCCCTTTGGCAGACATGGTTTTACAGCAACTTCTGATCCCCTCAGAGCTCACTCTCTCTGTGCTGAGACACCATTTAAAAATGGCGCCCAGATTACTGAAGGCCTGAGGTGACAACGGGGCAGCCAAATCAGAGGCTGCCCCACCCATGATCTGGCATGTTTGCTGGGAATGTATTAGTTATGAGGCGGGATGCGCCGTGAATGGATCAATACAGCGCAAAAACCCGCCATTGTCGCTGGCGGGTTTCCTGCCCACTACTGTACTTAGTACAAACCTGGGATGTTTCCACTCATTCTCCTAATGGCAAAATTCAGTACTGATTGGCCAAAAGCAAGCTGACTTGATTGAAACTCTGCCCACCACAATTACATTTTGAATTATGGATAGCTTTATGCTCTAAAGCCATCTACATTGGGAATTGGATGGCAAGTGGCCATTTTATTTAAAACGCTAAAGGGCGGATTTAACTCTTGGATAGTCAGCCAGGATCTTGCTGCAACTCATCAAATCCGTGCCAGTGCAATATTAGTCAATCTGGAAGACAATCTGGGTGAGCTGAATTAAAAACTCTTTGCATATAATTTAACATTTGTCGATAGTGTAAAATGGGTGATGTTGGCCTGCCTACTATTTGTATGCCATTCTCAATGGAAATGAAAATTGGACAGTTGTGTTAAATGGGTGGCCCTCCTAACATTGGCCATTTTCCACTGTCACCCAAATTAAAATTGTTCCCTTCAATTCTAATCATTCTTGGAACTGTACTGGTGTCTGATAATCTGTGCACTACCAAAAATGGTTCTCGGAGTTGCGGTTGAGTTAAAAACCATTTTAAAACCTATTTCTTCTGCTTGTAAAAGATTCAAACCCAATATCCAGAGCTGAGAGGACAGTTTTCCAGTATAATTTTCCCTCAGGCCCCTTGCAATCCAGTTGATTTCTATTTGATTAATTTTTTGACATTTCAGCTTTTTGACACCACACACAGGGACAGCTTTAACTGAGATAAATATTTCTGTGTTTATATTCTCTGGAGAGTCATTATTACAAATTCATTACATGTATTTTAAAATTAAATATTAATACTGTCAAGTTCCTACTAAATGAATAGCATGTTTGTCCCGATAGTTTATTTACATTTCAAGGATATTTTCTAGTCAGAAACTTTATGGTTTACATTTATTACTTCCTCTTAATGTCTAGCAAAATCTCTTCTATTTCTTTTTATGGCTACAAATGAATACAATTGACAATTTTATATATTTTTGCTCATCTCAGCAATTCCACCCTCTGCCTCTATGATGCTGATATGCAGGTGAGTATCCGCTGACCCTAATTACCAGGGCCCACCTGCTGTCTGGTTCAGCTCTTTAAAGTTAACTCCTCTCCATGGGACACCCTCTCAAGGCCCCTTACACATTTTATTTGTTTCAATGAAATCGCCTGTCATCCTTCCAAACTTGAATATAGGCCTAGGCTACTCAACCTCTTCTCATAGGACAATCCCCTCATTCCAGAAGATAGTCGGACCTTTGTTGCACTTGCTCCCAGGAAGGTATGTCATAGAAACATGGAAACATAGAAACTAGGAGCAGGAGTAGGCCATTTGGCCCTTCGAGGCTGCTCCGCCATTCATTATGATCATGGCTGACCATCCAACTCAATAGCCTGCTCCCGCTTTCTCCCCATATCCTTTGATCCCTTTCACCCCAAGAGCTATACCTAACTCCGTCTTGAAAACATATAATGTTTTGGCCTCAACTACTTTCTGTGGTAACGATTTCCACAGGCTCACCACTTTCTGGGTGAAGAAATTTCTCCTCATCTCAGTCCTAAATGGTCTACCCCATATCCTCAGATTGTGACCCCTGGTTCTGGACTCCCCCACCATCGGGAACATTCTTTCTGCATCTACCCTGTCTAGTTCTGTTCAAATTGTATAGGTTTCTATGAGATCCCCCCTCATTCTTCTGAACTCCAGCGAATATAATCCTAACCGAGTCAATCACTCCTTATATATCAGTCCCGCTATCCCAAGAATCAGTCAGGTTAAACGTTCGCTACACTCCCTCTATAGCAAGAACATCCTTACTCATATAAGGAGACCAAAACTGCACACAATATTCCAGGTGTGGTCTCACCAAGGTCCTGTATAATTGCAGCAAGACATCCCTGTTCCTGTACTTGAATCCTCTGGCTATGAAGGCCAACATACCAATTGCCTTCTTTACCACCTGCTGCACCTGCGTGCTTACCTTCAGCGACTGGTGTACAAGGACACCCAGGTCTCGTTGTACATTCCCCTCTCTCAATTTATAGCCATTCAGATAATAATCTGCCTTCCTGTTTTTGCTACCATAATGGATAACCTCACATTTATCCACATTATACTGCATCTGCCATGCATTTACCCACTCACTCAGCTTGTCCAAATCACACTGAAGCATCGCTGCATCCTCCTCACAGCTCACCCTCCCACCCAGTTTTGTGTCATCTGAAAATTTGGAGATATTACATTTAACTCCCTCATCTAAATCATTAATATGTATTGCGAATAACTGGGGTCCCAGCACAGATCCTGTGGTACCCCACTAGTCACTGCCTGCCATTCGGAAAAAGATCCGTTTATTCCTACTCTTTGTTTCCTGTCTGCTAACCAGTTTTCTATCCATCTCAATACACTACCCGCAATTCCATGCATTTTAATTTTACACGCTAATCTCTTAAGTGGGACTTTGTCGATAGCCTTCTGAAAGCCCAAATAAACCACTGGCTCCCCCTCATCAATTCTACTAGTTACATTGTCAAAAAATTACAGATTTGTCAAGCATGATTCCCTTTCCCTTGGATAAGGGGACCAAAGCTGCAAAATATGTATATCCGTGCTGACTCTGTCCAATTCTGCTGTTGTTTTCCAAGTGCTTAGCTATTAAATCTCTTATAATGGACTCTAGAATTTTCCCCACCACTGACGTCAGGCTGACTGGTCTATAATTCCCTGTTTTCTCCCCACCCCCCTTTTTAAATAGTGGGGTTACATTAGCTACCCTCCAATCTGTGGGAACTGTTCCAGAGTCAATAAAATCTCAGAAGATGACCACTAATGCATCCACTATTTCTAGGGCCACTTCCTTAATTACTCTGGGATGTAGATTATCAGGCCCTGGGGATTTATCGGCCTTCAATCCCATCAATTTCTCCAACACCATTTCCCGACTAATACTGATTTCTTTCAGTTCCTTCCTCTCACTAAACCCTGTGTTCCCCAACATTTCTGGTATGTTATTTGTGTCCTCCTTTGTGAAGATAGAACCAAAGTATGTACTTAGTTGGTCAAACATTTCTTTGTTCCCATTTCTGACTGTAAGGGACCTACATTTGTATCCAGCAATCTTTTTCTCTTCACATAGCTATAGAAACCCTGTCCTTCCTTAGGTAAGGAGACAAAAGCTGCAAACAGAGTCCAGGGGTGGCCTCACAAATGCCCTTTATAATTGCAGTAAGACCTCTTGACTCCTTTACTTCAATACTTTTGTAACAAAAGCTTTGTAACAGAGCATCTGCCTCAAATTAAAAACAGAAAATGCTGGAAATACTCAACAGGCCTGACAGGATCTGTGGAGAAAGAAAAAGAGTCAATGGGTTGAAATTTGCCAACATTGAAGATATCCCACTGCTGAGACAGGAAGTGGGAGCTGATCCCACGCCGGCTGATGGCCGGATCTTGGTGCAGAAGTTCACTGGCAGCGGCCATTTAACAGGTCACCACCGGGACTGCCATCCAACTTAAGATGGTGGCCCCCCTCCCAGACCTGCCAGCCCAAGCAGAGGGCCAGCGCACTAATGGTGGCCATTGCTGAGGCTGTAGCTTGTGAAAGAGGGTGGCCCCAGGGTGAGGCTGGCAAGTGTCGGCGCCATAGCTGCAGGGGCAGCTACTACCACCAGGGGCTTCTTTGTGGGTTATGGAGTGGCCAACAAGGAGACCCTCACCTCCCCGCCACCCCCCAGAAACCCAATGGGAGGTCATCACGATTTATTTAGTGATCTCCCCACATAGCAGCGGCCCCTCCCAATGCCAGAAAAATGCCAGTGGGAGTGGGGGCTGGTCCTTTATTGGGCACTTAAGTGGCGCAATTAGCCACCTGATGGGCGGCGATGCCACTGAGATTTCTGCCACTGGTAATACCGCGTAGTGGTGAGAAGACACGTGCCCCCCTCCTCCTGCCTTCCTCGCCACATTACCAGCCGTCCCATATCCCAGCCCATCACCAAAGGGCTGGAAAAATCCAGCCCAGCATTTCAGGGTGATGACCTTTTATCAGAACATGATTAAAGGTCAATGGCCTGAAACATCAACTCTGTTTTCCTATCTATCAAATCTGCCTGACCTACCGAACATTTCTAGGATTTTCTGTTTTTATTTCAGATTGCCAGCATCTGCAGTATCTTGCTCTTCCATTTTCCTTCCTCATGGCTTGCTGTACCTGCATGTTAACTTTCTGTCATTCATATACAAGGACACTGCAGTCCCTTTAAATACAAACAATCCCCAGTCTCTCACCATTCAAAAAGTATTTCCTTTACCGACCAAAGTGGATAACTTCACACTTCACCACATTGTATTCCATCTGCCATGTTCTTGACTGATCACCCAAGCTCTTTGAAGCCTCTTGACCTCCTCCTCACTACTTATCTTTCCCTTAACTTTTTATCATCAGCAAATTTGTAGACACTACATTCAATTCCTCTTCTAAGTTATTAATATGGGTTTTAAATGATTATGGCCCAGGTACTGCTCAAACAGGAAGGTGAAAGTTGGGCAATGGGTTCTCAGCAGGAGGCTATATCCACCCACAGTCTTCAGAGAACAATTCTCCTACCTCAACCTCAACAAGTAACAGGGCCTTAGATACCTCCGCTTCAGCAAGGTGGTGTTCGCTGAAATCTATTGCCAGTTGCAGCCCAAACTGCAGCCTCAGGATAGGGCCAGGACAAGATTGCCAGTGGATGTGAAGGTGACGGTGACCATGAACCTTTATGCTTTGTGCTCCTTCCAGAGAGCAGGTGATGCTTGCGACATTTCCCATTTTGCAGTCCACTGTTGCATGAAAGAGGTTACTGAGACTCGGTATGAAGGTGCGCGAGGAAACAATCCATGACACTATTTTTAAGAAGAGCAGGGCGCTTATCCCCATTGGCCTCACCAATGTTTATCTTTCAATCAACATCACCAAAACAGATGATCTGGTAATTATTACATTGTTGTTTGTAGGAACTTGCTGTGTGCAAAATGCCTGCCACATCGCCTACATTACTGACGACACTTCAAAATTACTTGGATGTGAAGGACTTTGAACATTGTGTGTCATGAAAGGGGCTGTATACATGCAATTTGCTTTTTTTCAGACTGCTGACTACAATTCATTCTCTTCTTCCAGACGGAAGCAGGGGGAACAAATACACGGCTTTTCCAGGCATCTCCATTGCAGGCATCTCCATGGTGCAGAGAACTATTGAACGTATAGACATTTCTTTTGCAGGCACCACTTGTAAATTCAGGGATGTACTGCAACTAGAAGGGATTCCACTCCCTCAATCTCCAACCGGTATGACATAATACTTAGCGTATCATGCAAGTCAATGCTCAATATCCCGGTAGGAGTCATGACGCCTTCGGTCTGTCACGGTCTGCACTCCAGCTGTATTTGAGCCCCCACCATTTGAAACCAGAGGGCAGCTACTGATGACTATCAGCTGAAACATGGCTCATGACTCCAGTGCACAACCTAAGCGCAGATGGGCAGCTTGCATTCAATGAAAGCCATGCTGCCACATAAATTGTGAAGAACACTGGGGTGTTTAAAGAAGGCTTTGGCTGTCTCAACTGCACTGGGAGAGACTTGCAGTATTCTCCAGAGCACACATCAAGATTCGTTGTGGTCTGCCAAATCCTGGCCATTATGAGGCATCACCCTTGCCATCATGTATACAGCAAGCAACAGAGAATGAAGACAAGAAGGAGGAAGGGAGGACGCAGCTGTCATGATAATAATTGATTGTGGTAGTGGACTCCAGTATTAGATATTATACTGTACTCTGTACTAGGAATGGGGTCACCTGACCTTGGATTTGAAAGTCAAATAACACACGTTGGAATGTGAATTGATAGAATTCAGTTATGCAACTATGTGTTTATGTTAGGAAAATGTGTTATCAATAAAGTTAGCTCAGCTACAATGTTGACGGCCTGTGTGCGTCATTGAAACAAAAAGAAAAGACAGGGTGTCAGAAGTAAACTAAACGCAGAAATGGAGGTTCTGAAACCACCGGCAGAGCTCAGTTTGGATGGAAATCTCACCAAAAACTGGAGGAGGTTCCGACAGCGATTCGAGATGCGCCTCACGGCGATGGGCAGTGATAAAAAAGACCCTCAGGTACCGCCTTTCATCTTTCTTCACATAGCAGGGGAAGCAGCCCTAGCAGTCTATAATATTCATGTTTGAAAGTGATGAGGAGTGAAATGACTTGAAAGAAACCATGGAAAAATTCGAAGCCTACTGCAGCCTTAAGAAAAACATCACATACGAAAGATATCGATCCTTAATGTGTACGCTAGGCAGTGACATAATTAGTCAGTACATAACTGAGCTGAGAAAGCGAGTTAAATCGTGTGAATTTGCAGAGCTTGAAGAATCACTGATCCGAGATAGAATCATTTGTAGAATTGCAAATGACACTCTGAGAGAATGGCTTTTAAGAAAATTTGGTCTCATGCTGGAGAAAGCAATTAATATCTGCAGAGTGGCAGAGACAACGAAATGCCAGCTTAAATAGATGGCAGAAATGATAAGCCGCACACAGTCAAGCAGTTAGGTGCAGTTGAACAGAAACAGCCCGGCGAAAGAACAAATAGTCTGAATGTGAAAAGGACAAAACTACTATTAAAATATTTAAATGCAGCTGATGCAGAACAGGGCATTTACCATGTAGTTGTCCAGATTATGGAAAGCAGTGTAAGAACTGTGATGACGTAAGTCACTTCGCTAAGATGTGTAAACTGAAGAAAGTGCACATGGTTGACATAGACACTGAAACTGATCTGGTGCAGTAACAACAAATTCCAAAGATTTTGAATGGAAGGTTGATTTAAAAATTGCCAACATGATGGTCAATTTCAAGTTTGACCAGGTGCACAAACAAATATCATTCCCATAAGCCTGTACTGTAAGATAAGCAAAGAAAAACAGCTAACTAAAACTAAAGTGAAGCTGTCTACTTATACAGGTGAAAAAATGCAGAAGGCAAGTGCACACTTATAGTGAACTACAAAAAACAGACCCAAGCACTTCCATTCATAGCAGTTAAAACTGATGCAAAACCCATTCTTTGAATCAAGGCTTGTGAAAATCTGAAACTAATCAAGAGAATAATGACCGTCACCACTGATGACATCCTGAGCGATATGTGTTCCAGGGGATTGGCTGCCTAAAAGGAGAACATACTGTCAAGATTGACAAAACTGTGACACCCAAAAGACACCCCGCCCAGGGGAATATCAGTAATGCTGAGAAATCGACTGAAAGCAGAGTTGGGCGGAATGGAGAAATTTCACATCATGAAGAAAGCAGGTTAATCCAGTTGTAATTGTAGAAAACTCAGATGGGAATCTGCGAGTCTGTTTGGATCCCAGAGACCTAAACCAGGCAGTACAAAGAGAGCATTACCAGCTGCCCACAGTAGAAGAGATCATGTATAAGCTAGATGATGCTAAATACTATTCAGTCTGGGATGTGAGTTCAGGCTTCTGGCAGGCAAGCTGGATGAACACAGCTCCTATCTCTGTATCTCCAACACACCATAAAGGTGATACAGGTTTTTATGCTTACCCTTTTGGTATTAATTCAGCTCCGGAAATATTCTACAGATCAGTGAAGCAGCTATTTGAACAGTTAGAGGGCATGGAAACCAATATCGACGAGGTGCTGGTCACAAGAAGAGCACAATCACGGACTGAGGCAGGTGCTGGCCAGGGCTAGAGAAAGGAATCTCAAGTTTAAGAAGGAAAAGTGCAAAATATGTCTTCATGAAATCAAGTACTTGTGCTAACAAGTGACAGGCTGAAGCTGGACCCGAGTCAAATCAAAGCAGTCGTAAACGTGCCACCCCCAGAATGTAAGAAAGACTTGGAGAGGTTTTTGCGAATGGTGACCTATCTAGGGAAATTCAGTCCAAACATATCAGACCTGACAGCACCTCTCAGAGAACTTCTATAAAATGATGTGGAATGGCACTGGGAACAAAGTCACCAGAAGCTTTGACCAGTCTGAAGAGAACACTGACCCAGGCACCAGTGTTAAAGTATTACAATGTCAGTCAGCTGGTCAAGATCACAGTGGACGTTTCAAAGACTGGCCTGGGAGCTGTCCTCTTGCAAGATGAGGCACCAGCAGCATACACTTCAAAGGCACTGCCTGAAACACAGCAGCGGTATGCCCAAATAGAGAAAGAAACACTAGCAATTGTGTTTGACCTAGAAAGCTTCCACCAGTTTGTCTATGGCAAAAACATGGAGGTAGTCTGTTCATAAGCCTTTGGAAGCTATACTTAAAAATCCCCTGAACTATGCCCCACCAAGAATCCAAAGATTATTATTGTGTCGGCAGAAGTACCAGTCAGAGTTAAATACAAACCGGGCAAGGAAATGTACATTGCAGACACGCTGTCACATGCATAGCTATCCATCACAGAGGAAGAGGATAAAAAAACACAGGCATTAGTTCACATGCTGACAAAGAACTTACCTGTGGCTGTAACCAAACTGGATGAGATCAGGGAAACAACAAGACTAACACCACCCTGAGAAAAGTGCAGCAGGTTGTGCAATCTGTCTGGCCCACACATCGGAGCAGAGCCCCTTCTGATGTACAAGAGCACTGGAACTTTTGTGAGGAACTTCATGTAGCAGAAGGAAGACTTTTCAAGGGAGAAAAGATTATAATACTCCATTAGAGGGCATTGGATCATCTCCAGCATAGCTCCTGATGGGGAAAAGACAAAGAACTAAGCTTCCAACTATGCCTCAATTGTTATTTCCACAGCCAGTGAGATATAGCGCGCGGGACCAGCTCACACTGAGACAGCAGAAGCAGAAACAGTAATCTGAGCCCAACATCTACCTGACCTGAACATGGGAGAGACAGTGAGGATTCAGCATGAAGGGATCTGGAATCCTGCTGTTTTCACAGGAATCACAGGAGAACCAAGATCTTACATAGTGCAGAGTCCAAATGAACAACAGTACAGGAGAGACTGGAAATTCTTACAGGAAACAAATGAAACACAACCCTGCTCTGAACCTGAAAGTGTAGCTGAAGATCAAAAACTGAAAGAATGCATCAGTGAAGCAACAGATAACCAGACAAAGCCTGAGAGTCCTGAAAACAACCACGGGGTGGTAGTGACACAGATCTGGAGAAGGCCCCTTGTCCTTCAAAATCACCTCTGTCACTATTCAGAACATCCAGTGGAAGATTTGTGAAAAAGGCACAGATACAGAGATGAGTAAAAGACAAAACAGACTGATCAAAACAGAGTGAGAAAAAATAGATGAGAGACTTTATGTGCTTGAGTGGCATAAAAGTTTGTTTTTTTTTAAAGAGAAGAGTCATGATAATAGTTAATTGTGGTAGTGTTAGGTGGGTATTAGGTGACTCCAGTGTTATGGGGTACATTGTACAAGGAATGGGGTTATCTCACCTGGGGGTTGAAGGTCATGTTGGAGCCTGTCTTGCCAGAATTCAGTTACTGCAGAGATATGTTCATGATAGGAAAATATGTTATCAATAAGGTTAGCTCAGATACAATGTCAACAGCCTGTGTGCATCATTGAAACCAAGAAACAAGACAGCAACCAATACATCCCCTTTATAGCCATTTAGCCACAGTCCCATGCCTTATCTTCCCTCTGCTACTGATCACCACAGCATTGGTAAAATAAAAGCCACCACAAAACAAACATTCCAAACCAACTTTATCAATCAAATCATGCAATATTGTATATAAAATACAACTAACCACCCTCTGCATTACCTTAGTGCCTGTCTTCCATGTGCCTTTGCCAGTGCTCTTACACCGTGCTACCCTGTGGCTGCTAACTTTCAACTGGGGAGACTGTAGGTGGTCTTATGGGACATCCTCAAGCAGCTGTGACCCTAAAAGGCCCTGCTTTTTAACTGTAAAACCTTGACATAGGGCAACAGGAGTCTGGGTTGGCTGGCTGACAGGCAACAGCAAGAGCCCTGGTGGAGTGTCAGTGGTGGGGGCACAAATGCTGTCATCTTCAGAGATGACGGCAGGTTTGTGCTCCAATGTGCCAATGCAACTCGTCAAGGGCGGTGCCTCAACAATCCTAGCAATGTGTTGGAGGACTGCTGTGAATCTCTAAGCCTCTTTGAACACTAGTATCCTCCACCATGATGGCAAGCTGAGCATGCAAGTCTTTAGACTGAGATTCCACTGCAGTAGCCAGGCATTGGGCTGGGCATTTAGTTAGCTCGATGGGAGCCTCACCCACCAGTCAGAGTACCAGCAGGAAACCTCCGCCCATTCCATGGGGAGACTCAACTGTATTAATGCCCTCCAGGCACTTAAGTGGCCACCATCAGGCCTCTCCCGGTATTCAGGCCACCGGCAGCCCATGACCAGTCAGAAGCTGACAGCTCGCCGCTGCTTGCCACTGCCACTGAGAGCGGTGGCAGCTGCTGGCAATGCAGTCACCAGAGGCCCAGGGTCACCAAGGGACCCCAAGGCCTAAGGTAAGTGAGGGTGGGATGTGGATCGCGAGGTGAGAGTTAGAGAGAAGCAGGGGGCTCAGAGGCAAGGGCAGGCCAGTGGCTTTCAGTGCCCTCCCAGTCCTCATGCTGGATCTCTGTGTGCCTGATTACCAGTCACCCCCTGGGAGGCTGCTGGCAAACTGATGGGGTTTGCCTTCAGGAGGCACAGGAAGGTTACTTGGCTCCCAATAAATGCCTGAGCCATCACAAAATTGCAGTGGGCTCCGGGATAATGGGTGTCAATTGCATCATTAATAAGCCTAACTGACCCCCCACCACTGGTGGCCGGGAATCCCCTTGCCAGCGCCTTTCATCCTCTGATTTAATTGGGGCAAGTTTCGCCACCACCGGGAGACTGACAATTACGTGGGTCCGGCCGCCATGTTTCCCACTGCCACCAGCTGCATTAAATCCAGCCCAATTAGTGGCTTTTCCTTGTGCTGCAATGGAAGCTGGGACCATCAGGCATGAAACAAAGCATCAAGGGTCAGTCCTTAAATGCGTTCATGGATTTTGGATATGACTTCCACGTTGGAACTGATGGACCCCAAGCTCCCTGAAAAGCCTTGTGCTAAATTCGTGCCAAACTCCTCCATACTCCTTGACAGCGACATCCATCTTCAGGCCTTACTGAATTTCATGGTCACAAACCAATCAATCATCTGAAGGAAGTGAAGCAGATTGAACTTCAGAAAATTAGTTGGTCTGTCAGCAAACTGCAAAGCAATTATGAATTGTATGTATTTAATATCTAAATGGAGAATACTCACTGAAGACTTATTAGATATAATCTTTGACCAAAATGGACAAAATGGGTGCAATATTAACTTTTACCATCAGATGATTGTGAATTGGTTTTACTCCTTGCCCATTCTCAGAATTCTTTTGATGATGACCTCAAATTAATACCCAGGAGTTACCAACTTATCAGCTAATTGAATTAGTTTCCCCCTATGTATTTTATCAAAACCGATCAGGAAGGTGAATGCTTGTAGCAGATTATTTTAATTGTCTTTGTTGAAAAGAGCTCTCTAGTCTGCCCTCACATGCTTGGAATCATCCATGGCCTTTTATAGCACAGAAACTATCCACAATGGCCCGCAGTTTCCTCATATTTTTCAGGCCTTACTTTAAGGCAGTCAGGGGCAGGCATAAGCAGAATTGGACCAGAACCCAGTCAAGCTGAACCTCAGTAATGCTGAATCTCTGCTCTTTTTTCTGCCACGAGAAATTGTGGCCGGAAGTGGAAATAGGTGCTTCTTGCACATGCTGGCTCCATATGAATGCCAATAACAGAGGCAGAACCGAATTGAGAATATATTCTGCCCAAAATTCTCCTCAGTTCTGTCTCCCAGTGCAGTGTACAGTATTGTAAGTAGAGTGGCAGGGACATCTACTTCCAGTTGCTTGCACTTTTGCCTCTTTCCACTTTCTGGGATCAGAGCATTTACACCATTTTCGGAGCAGTTGGATCAGCTATCTGGGGAAAGACAAGAAGAAGCTAGTCAAACTTATTCCAGTGATTTTGTGACTGGCTTTCAATCCACGATAAACATCAGTTTATCCAAAACAAAGCTACCTGTATACTAAGTCACATCAAGTCCCATTTACCCATCTCCCCATGCTCATTGACCCACATTGGCTCCTAGCTAGACAATACCACAAATTTAAAATTCCTACCCTTGATATCAAATCCCTTCATGGCCTCGCCTCACACTAAGCTTTGTAACTTCCTCCAGCCTTGCAAACCTCTACGATTGCTGCACTCCTTTAATTCTGGTCTTATGCCTATTCCCGATTTCCATCAACCCACGAATTGCAACCAGATTTTCAGCCGTCTAGGCCTTAATCTCTGGAGTCCCTTCCCTGATCTTCCCTATTTTTCTCTCCTTCTTTAAGATGTTTCTTAAAACCTACGTCTTTGACCAAGGTTTTGGTCATCTGTTCAACGACCTCTATAAGTGGCTCAATGTTAAATCTTGTTGGATAATGCACAGGTTAAAGGCACTGGAATGTTTTACTACAGCAATAACAAAAACAACATATATATATATCATGCCTTTAAGACAATAAAACATCCCAGGGCACTTTACAGAGGAAATAACAAACAAAATGTGACACTAAAGGCGGTTATAATGTCAGGCGGCCAAAAGCTTGGTTATAGGAATGTCTTAAAGGATGAAGTTGAGGTCGAGAGGCAGAGAGGTTTAGTGAGGGAGTTCCAGAGCTGAGAGCCTAGGCAAGTGAAGGTACAGCCACCAATGGTGGAGCAATTAAACTCGGGGATGCTCAGGAGGCCAGGATAAGATGAGTGAAGTTACCTCAGAGTTTTGAAGACAAAGATGAGACTTTTAAAATCCAGATCTTACTTGGCTGGAAGCCAATAACAAGCGATAACAAGCGTGATAGATGAAGGAGACTTGGAGCAAGTTAAGGCACAGAGAACAGAGCTTTGGATGACCTCGAGTTTATGGACAACAGAATGTGTGAGACCAGCCAGAAGTGCATTGGAATAGTCTAGAGCTAACAAAGACATAAATAAGGGTTTCAGCAGCAGATGAGCTGAAGCGGAGTCGGGCGATGTTACAGAGGCTACATTAAAGGCACTTACTAGATGGAAGTTGTTTTTATTGCTCTTAGAGCTTTTTTGAACGCTTTTTCTGCAGCATGGCAAGGCCATTGAAATAAAATAACAACAGAAAATGCTAAAAATATTCAGCAGTCTGGCAGCATCTGTGGGGGAATGAAAGGTTAACATTCCAAGTCAATGACTCTTTGTCAGAAGTTGCTTCATGGCTGACTGCTGTTTGGAAACCAATTTTTTTAATTATTCATCAGAATTCAAATGTTGGCAAACAGATATGTCTAGTTTATGCTGCATTTCATTGGTTCAGCCTTACTTTTCACACAAGTTCCCCACTGTATGCTTGAAATGTGCCAAAAATGTGCTGAAGAATACAGGGGAAAGTAGGATGCATTTACTCATCTTAATTTGAATCCTGATTTAAAATTTATAAAATGATTTGATCTTTAAAGTCAAACTGATCCATTCTAATTCTATTCATAATTTATTCAGTTACCAATTAGAATATTTCCATTTTGCAATAGCTATGAGATTTAGAGAGAGAGAGCAAAAGGAGAGAAAGACATCTTACAGGCAGCATGATACAGGCAAATAGGGAGGGGAGACAATGTTATATTTTCAGTGAGCAACCACAATACACAAGTTATTTTTATTCATTCACGGGATGTGGGCTTCGCTGGTTGCGACAGGATTTAATGCCCTTCCCTATTTGCCCTTGAGAAAGTGGTGGTAAGCTGCCTTTGTGAACCGCTGCAATCCATGTGGTGTAGGTACATCCACAGTGCTGTTAGGGAGGGAGTTCCAGGATTTTGACCTAGCAATAGTGAAGGAATGGTGATATATTTCCAAGTCAGGATGGTGAGTGACTTGGAGGGAGCTTCCAGGTGATGGTGTATGTTCAATATGAAATATGTTCAAAATATATATTGTGACAACCTATGAACCAGACCCAAAAGCAGTACAATAAAGGAAAATGTGTAATTTCTTAAAAATGTCTGTAGAACCTATAATTGCTTTTTAAGAATATTTGAAAGGATTTTCAAAACTTTGAATCAGTTGTAAAGGGATCATTTGTAATTTTCTGGGATATTAAGAAACACTGGTCCACATGACCTAGCTACCACTGACCAGGAACAGGAGTTAAGAAAGAAGCCATGTGGCTAGCAAACACAAAGGAGAGCTGCAGAAAGGAAGGAGAGCTACAAGCAAAGGACTTGGCAGGTAAAGGCAATCAACACACTGATGCAGACACAAAGAGAAAGCAGAGATAGAAGGAGAAACACATAGTTCTTGTGAGGGAAAAAAGCAAATCACTCTCAGAAAGTGATCAGTTTTTCTATTTGATAGAAAAGGACACAGGAATTCTTTGGAGATACTGCACAAGCTGGCTATAAAGGTCTAATTATGGGAAAGCTGTGTAAGTTGCTTAGAGATGCTAAAGAGCTGGGTGTTTTCCCAGAAGTGGCCAAATCGTGAACCAAGGTGTTATTGATTAGTCAGTTGAAAAGGAATTTTGGAAAGCTACACCATCAGGATTGCTGTGGCCCAAGGGAGAGAGGATTCATAGAAGTGTGCCTTGCTGATGATAATCAGACCTGTGAAACTTGAGGATGAAACCTGTCATTTGATAGGACTCCTGACTTACCCAACATGATTAAAGAACAACGCATTGTGGAACTGTGCAGCTACATAGTGCCACGTTTGTGTGGGAAGTCATGCAAATGTTTGTGGTTATGTAAGTCACATCGTTGTTGTATCCACTCTTTAAAGTGAAATTTACTTTATTATTTGAGTATCATTTGTCTGTTAATTCATGTGTAATTTGCATTGGTTCTGATTCATGTCAAAGTAATAGCTACACAAAGTGGAATCTTTTACTATTTTTTTCATTCGGCAGTTATTCAGTAAATTTGGCTATTTTGGTTTACATTTTTCCCACAGGGATCGTAATAAGATGGCAGACATTCGGCTCAGCACTAATTGAAATGGCAATTCTCAGTACTTAATAAATACTTGTGTCAAAAAGTACAGTGATCAATAAGTAGGATGATAGACCTGCCAGCAAATCGGAAACCCAACAAGCTCATAGGGCAGGATTTTGCCGTTGTCGGGTGGGCTCAGTGGGGGTGAGTGAGAGCGGTCGGGAAGCCGACTGCCACCCATGATCGGGCCACAACCGCGATTTCATCCTGGCGGGTCAATTAATGCCCGCCTGGCATGAAATGTGTGCTTGCAGCGCTGCCTCTGTGTGTGTGGGGTGGGAAGGGTGGTGGTGGGGAGAGCGAGTGGGAATCTTCACGCATGCACACAGGCACACGCGGTAAAAGCTCCCTGAGGCACAGAGATGCCTCAGGGAAATGAAGAGTTTTGAAATTTAAAAATAAAGGATTGTAAAATGTTTAGGAAAAAAAACATGTCCCCTCATGAGACGCTGTCACATGAGCAGGGACATGTTAGAAATTAGCATGAAAATGTTTTGTTATTTTTATGACGGGTCAAAATCTCATCCCACCCCTTGGATGAGGTTTCGCAAAAAATGCAAAGGCCGCCCTCCCCCCGCACCCCCACCTTTTTGTCCGACCGCCAACCATCAAGTTGGACGGGCAGCTAGAAGTTTAACTTCAATTAGATTGTTAATGGCCTTAACGGGGCGTGTTAATTGTCGGCGGGCACGCTGCCAACTCCCGCCTGGGCCCGCTGACCGAAGTATTGCGTGAGCGCGCGATGAGGTCGGGACACTCGACCGACATCATCACGCATCATTTTACGCTTGTTTGGGTCAGGCGCGGGCCTGCCCAACGAAGAGAAAATTCTGCCCATAATTAGGAACAATTATTGCACTTTAACTGAAATCTTTAAAACTGTGACAAACATTGAGAGTCCTTTTTGTTTATCTACTTAATGAGCACATTCTAAATGACATAGCAATGTGAAATGCAACTCATTAGTTTTATCTAGAAAACAGATAGATGTTAAATGAATCAACAGACACAATGGCAGTTATAATTAAGTTCAATTGATATTTTCACCCAGTTCGTATGCCTTAAGCTCACTTAATATATTTTTAGTGCAGAGCATAATGATAACCTTTCTAATTTTGTCATTTCTTGCGGTTTTCCACATGTCCCTTAACAGCATATAATTTTCTGTACTTTAATTTTCAGGAAGTAGATATTAGTAACATATTTCAACACGACACCGCTGCTTATCCCTGGACGCACTTAAAAATGAATTGAAAATAAGAACAAAGCAACTAAGTTTCTAACTAACATATTAAGACTACAAATAAGATTTTCTTGAAGTTAGTAAGTTTAAATCATTTAAAATTTGTGACCAGCGGGTGGAAATTATGCTAGATTTCAGCAATTAGAATTTAATTAAAATGGCTTTTGCATGCCTAATTGTGCCATTAAAATGTTCAAAGTAAATTGTGCACAATCTTTACTTATCAACATTAAACTTGATTGCCTGCATTGAATTATTTAAACATAGTGATGAATCAACATGAGTAAAATACAGATTATATGAATAATGTTAATGTGCATTGCATATGCCTTTGTTACTTGCAGTATGTGGATTAATTTCAGTGGTTGGACTTCCCCCCACTTCATGGCATTGTTCTGTCAGGGGAGGACTTCTGCCTTCCACCTTAATACAATCAAAACACCAACCCATTTTCCTGGGTTGGCATTGATGAACGGTAAGGTACCAACAAGATTCCCAGCATTGAGAAGACCCAGCCAGTGTCACTAAGCAGACTCCAGCAATGCCACAGCCGCTAGGTTGTGACATATCTGCTGCAGACTACAAGAACTGACTGAGAGACCTTAAAGGAACAAGAAAGTTATTAAGGCTGCAAGAACTGGAGAGGAGACCTCTATTGCTACACTTTGGAGGCTTTACTGCCATTAGAGCCATTACTGCCACAGACTTCCACTAGACACTAGCTCAGGAAGCAGTAGTTCGGCAAGAGGAAATGCAGCAAGATTACATCTCACCAGCATTTACATGCAGCCTGCAGTAAAGGGACAGCCAGCAGCTATCCCAGTGAGAAGAGAAAATTGTGGTCAATTCCCATTATATCTATTGCTACCCTGCCTGATTTGGGACAAAAGCTAAGAGAGGAAATTCAGCCTTGTAACTTTGGGTGGAATTTTCCAGGCCCTTTGGGAAAGCGGCAGAATATCAGAAAGGGAATTAGCAGGACATAGTAGCCTTCTTGATTACACCCCAACCACCACTGGCACAGAGTGGCACCCATGTGCATCAACTCCAAGGTTGCGCTGTCGCATCTCTCCAAGGCTCCTTCAACAGCACGTGCCAAACCCGCAACCTTTTACCTACAACACATGGACTGCAGCAGTTCAATAAGGTAGCTCACCATCAGCTTCCAATCACCAATTAGGGATGGGCAATAAATGCTGGCCTTGTCATCATTGCCCAAATTCTATAAAAAGTTTCACTGGCATTCTTCCCTTCCTCTTGCAGGACAAAGTGGCATTATCAGAAGGGAGCAGAGCCGAACAAGTTGTGGACAAGCTGGTGTACATCTCTTGAATTGCAGAATGTGCTAAGTCTGGATTCCAACAAGGAAGACCTATAGGCGCATCAGGGTATTTACTTAAAAACTAATTAACTTACACTATTTACAGTATGTACATAGTGGGTGACAGGGCAGGCACATATTTCCTCAAAGCTGCCTGTCTGCTGCCTAGAGCACCTGGCACATGACTGCCTGATGTCAGTGCTACATCATCATGTACCTCATAGATTAGCATAACCATTCTGTTAACCCTTTATACTATACCACTCCCCAAGTGTACTATCTTCTTTCTAACAACAAAAGGAGACTAGCTCGTTCCTGCTATACATGAACTAGTTACATTACAGCATCTTCTTCTCACCACCCCCCCCAGCCAGATTCTCGCAGCTATAGGCTGAGTCTCTAGGGAGCCTTCACCACTCCTCCCGAGCATGCCCTGGTAACTGCTTCACTGAGTCAGAGGTCTGGGAGTGGGTTTAAAGCACCTGGAGTATTTTGAAGTCCACATCTTGTGGTAGTTGAAACCTTGCAGTCTGGTGGGTATGAGTGTAATGAGGACTAATCTGTTTCTTCAGGTAGTACCAGATGGTGTCTGGACCAAATACAAGTGTAGGTGCTCTGTCCTAATGAGGATGAGGCCTTCGACTTTTTTGGTCCCGGATCCACACTCACTGGCTTCCGTGTTAAAGGTGGCAGAGCTTTTGCTGTATGTCTGGTATTGTACTATTGGCGTTGTTTGTCCCAGAGGTCCAACTCCTTCACTCTCACTGTGTTGTGGTCAGCGGAGCGTGATATGAGACTGAAGGTTCGTAGGCCATTGGGAAACCTATGTTTTTAAATGGCTTCCCATGAAGACTTCTGCCTGATGTCAGTTCCGCATCATCATGTTCCTCATTGATTAGCATATCCAATCTATTAACCCTTTATATTACACCCAGAGCCTTTTAGAAGTAGAAATAAGAGTCTATGATAGATGTCAGGTTAATAGTACAAGTGAGAACCAGATTGAATATAGGAAAATCAAAGGAGAAGTGAAAAACAATATAAAAGGGACAAAGAGAGAATATGAGAGGAGACTGAAAGTTAGCATTGAAGGAAATCCAAAAGTCTTCAATAGACACATAAATAGAAAAAGGGTAGTAAGAGGAGGAGTTGGCAAATTAGGGACCAAAAAGAAGAACTATGCAAGGAGGCAGAGGGTATGACTGAGGTGCTAAATGAATACTTTGCATCTGCCTTCCAAAGAAGCATACGCTGCTCAAGTTGTAGTGAAACAGAAGGTAGTTATTATATTGTATGGGCTAAAAATTGATAAACACGAGGTCTCAGAAAGGCTGGCTGCACTTAAATTGATAAATTATCAAGGGAAAGTGGCAGCATGGATATGAATTTAGTTGAATGACAGGAAACAGAGAGTAAAGCCATGAAGTAGTATACCCTAGGGATTGCTATTAGGACCACTGCTTTTTTAAAAATCTGTATTTATAACTTAGATTTAAATGTACAGGCATAATTGTAAAGTTTACAGATTACACAAAACTTGGAAGTATGGTGAAATTTGAGGAGAATAGTGACAGCCTTCACGGGGATAGAGTTAAGCTGGTTGAATGGGCATAGTGATACATTTAGGGAGGAAGAACAAGGAGAGACAATATAAATTGAAGGGTACAGTTCTAAATGTTGGGGGGGGTGGGTGCGGAGGAGTGGCGGGGTGTGTCTCATACAGATATGGGATATATGTGACTAGATCATTGAGATGGCAGGGCACTTTGAGAAAGTGACTAAAATGTCACATGGGATCTTGTGTTTTAAACACAGGGGCATAGATTATAAAAGTAATGATGAAGTTATGGTGAACTTTTATGAAACACTTGTTCGCATCACTGGAGAATTGTGTCCATTTCTGACCACTCCACTTTAGGAAGGCAGTGAAGGCTTTAGAGAGGATACAGAAAAGATTTACAAGAATGATTCCAGGGATGAAGGACTTCACTAATGTGGAAATACTGGAGAAACTGGAGTTGTTCTCCTTAGAGAAAGAAAGGATGATATGAGATTTGTTAGAGGCGTTCAGAATCCTGAGGGGTCTAGAAAGAACAGATAGAGAGAAACTGTTCCCATTGGAAAACCTCAGAACCAGAGGACTCATATTCAAAGTGATTAGTAAAAGAATCAGAAGCAAGATGAGTACAATGCTTTTTACACGGTGAGTCGTTACGATCTGGAATGCACTGTCTGAAATAATGTTGAAGGCGGATTCAGTCATGGTTTTCAAAAAGGAATTGGGTAAGACCTGAAGGTAAAAAATTAATTATAGAACTACAGGGAAAGAGTGGAGGAATGGGACTAACTAAATTGTTCTTTCGGAGAGCTGGCACCAACACAATGAGCAGGATGGCTGCTTCCAGTTCTCTAACCATTCTATGATTCTTTTACATAGTTCTCCAAATCATGGGGCCACTCTATACTTGCCTCTAATTAACGTGCAATGCCAGTATCTGAGCTGGTGGTTTTAAGTGTCAGATGGAGTCTTGGGGCTTCTTCAGTGCCATGTTGTTACTCTCTCTCCTCTTCCTGGGACTACCCTGGTTGGGCAGGTGACAGTTCTTCAGTATGTGAAAACAGGAAATCGGAAAGGGGTGAAGAAAGGTGGGATTATACCATTAGCAGTTTGCTCATCTTGCCAGATAGTAGGTGTTGCCCATGAAAAGGTTTTTCAATGCATGAGTGTTTTGTTGGACAAGATTAAGAGGTGTGAAGTGGATTTAAGATTTCTTCGATTGAGGCTTTCAATGCCTGTGTTTGATTGCCAGTTTTATGAGAAGGTAACAGGGCAATGTTTTTGACAGGGATTTTTGAATGGATGCATTTTTTCTTGAGTATTTCAAAGATTTGTCAGTGTTAGTATATGGCTCATTGATTGTGTACCTAATGTATATTGGGTGAATAAGTATGGAGGGGTCATGAGTGTTGTTTGGGGTCATGGAGGATTTAAGGGGGCATAGAGGGGACATGGAAGTTATGAGGGGCATGGGGGGGGGGCATGGGGGATACAAGGGGGCATGGTAGAGGCATGGGAGATATGAGGGGGCATGGAGGCTGGATGGCGGACATGGAGGGGCCATGGGGGTGGGGAGGGTGAGGGGTGAAGGTGAGAGGCTATGATTACAACTGGGCTGATGTCCCGGCAAACAGAGAGGAGCCTTCTAACCTGCTGTCCCTGCCATCCGCGCTCCTCCATGGCCACTTCAGGCCTGCGCCCAAGGACTGGCCTGACGTCAGCCAATGCCTACCTCCCCTTCTGATACCTGCCCCCTTAACAAAAATCAAGCCCATATTCCTTAGTTAGTGACACGTGAATACACTGAATGGAGTTGCACAGCACAAGTTTGCAAATCATGCATCAAGTCTGCTTCATGATAACACCAGTTAGGAACCTTTCAGCACACTCAAGAGATGTGCCAGTGAGTGTCCTTCCTAACATAGGTGCTTGCAGGCCATGCTGGAAGAGGCTGGAGATGTTGCACATCTCAATCTGAGAGCCTCCAGCTTCAGTATCGCTGTCTCCAATGGAGCTGCTGGTTCGAATTTTGCAAGATGCATTTATGAAAAACTGGATCATGCCTGGGTCATTATTCTCACATGTGTTGAGGTTTAGTCTACCTGTCAGAGGGGGAACCATCTGCTCCATTATAAATGCACTTGAAGTTTCCTTTAATTTAATGTGGATGGTATAAGTTTTCTTCCTGGTATGCTGTAGTAACTAATAGTGCCCCTGTAAATAGAACTTGAGCACTTACAACAGGTGCTTCATATAAAACAACAAACACTAGAGACTTGTATTTAACAAAACTCTGATCATGACATTTGAATGGAGAGATAAAATATACTTTGATTAAATACTAAGGCTCTTGAAAATTCACCTGAGACTAAGTGGGAGGCTTTTTAAATGATGTCAATGCACAGTTAACCTATTATAAAAAAGCATCTTGGTATGTTATCACTACACTTCAAATTGAAAAATAAAAGGGAGCAGAACAGAGACCATCTTGAGGAAGTATATAGCTATCCATCCCATTAGACCTTATGGAATTAAAAGTGAAACGAGATTGCTGAATATGAAAGAAACAATTTAATGAACAGGATTCATTATATTTGAGCCTGAGGCTTTTAAAAATAAAGACACAGCTGTTTCCCTTAATCATTAAATTTACAACCTTCTCCTGCAAGTTACTTTATATTTTCTAATATTTTAATTAGATGTTAATTGTTACTTCCTGTTGTGTAATATGAGGAAATATCATTTTTTTAAAATCAAGAATGAATAAATGAATGGCCACATCCAAAGTTAAAGAATAAAATACATCTCATTAATTTTTCCGAAGTTATTCTGGAAATCAGAACCCCATGGAAATTCTTCCCAATTATTTATAATAGTAGAACATTTGCTGGTGACACAAGGTGAGACTGACAGCATTCTGAATTAGTTAAGTGGGTTGCCTAAAAATAATAGATGGATTTTAAATGCAGCTAATATAAGCAACGCAGAATAGAACAGAAAATATAATGTGGCTAGAATGATTCTTTGCGAAGGATGGAAAATAGGAAGGATCTTTATGTAGCTATTAACAAATCACTGGAATAGTCAGCTAATGTGAAACTGTCATTAACAAGGTTGGTCAAGCAATGGGATGCATTTTGAAAATTTGTTTATAAGGCACTATGATGTGCATACCTTTCTACTCTTAACCCTTGGTTTAGTGATCATAATGATGTCATGATTGTGTAGCATTGGCAGTTATTTAATTTGTTGTTTTATAACACAGCTAGGTCTCCTGATGGCCTCAAGTAATACTACAGAGCAGGGGGTTTAGTTTCACATAGCAGTAGCTAAAAGCCCAGTAAAAGTAGTTGAAGCTATTTTGATTAATTAGGTTTAAAAAAAATGGAAAGACAAATTCCTGCTTAGGGAAAGGTTAAAAATTACAACACTAAGGAAAGGCGCAGAGGATCAAATAGCTAATTGAATAAGACATTTCAATCCATGGGACTATGAGAAGCACTTATGAAATGCAATTGAGCAGATTATGTGAGTTTTAAGGTTGGATTAAGATTTTGAAGTTAACCTCAGGAGGCCAGAAAGAATCTTGAGAAAGCTTTGGCCGGAATTTTGCGGCCCCATTGGCGTGAGGCGTCATGGCGAATAGTGGGCGGGGGGCGGGGGGCGGGGGGTGGTGGGTGGGGTGGTGGTGGGGGGTGGGGGGTGCAGCTGCAATGTGGCAAGAAGATCAAAAGTAGGTTTCAGCCGGCATGAAAGCACAGCTGGATTATCCGATGGTGTTGGCCATGGGGGAACGCAGATCCCGCTGGAGGCTGGCATGAACCCAATTTTCATCCGGGTAATGGGATGCAAAGTGAAACCTGACCAGGATTGTCCCCCTATACCCAATTTATTGTTACACCGGCCAACCCAGAACACGTCTGGACAAGTGTGACATGCAGAAGTTGGGACTTACCATTGGGGCCTTGATCGTAAACAACCGAGGAGATGAAGATGCAGGAGCCCTGCAGCTACTGGACCCTGGAGGAACACATGGTCAAATGCTGGGTGGATCCTCATGGATGTTGCTCCACCACAAAGCAGCTCAAATCAGGTGGGAGGTCTCCATTGATGTCTGATATCTGCTTTGGGACTGAACCTTTTTTTATTTAATCTTTCACGGAACATGGGCTCCACTGGCAGGGCCAGCATTTATTGCCCATCCCCAATTGCCCTTGAGAAGGTGGCAGTGAGCTGCCTACTTGAACCATGGCAATCTATGTGGTGTAGGGACACCCACACTGCTGTTAGGAAGGAAGTTCCAGGATTTTGTCTCAGTGACAATGAAGGAACAGTGATTAATTTCCAAGTCATGATTTTTAAAAATTTGATCATGGCATTTATTGCCCTTGTTCAGGAGTCAAATGTAGGTCAGACCAGGTAAGGACAGCAGATTTCCTTCCCTAAAGGGCATTAGTGAACCAGATGGGTTTTTTATGATATCAGCAATGATTTCATGGTCATCATTAGACTTTTAATTCCAGATCTTTATTGAATTCAAATTCCACCATCTGCTGTGGCAGGATTCGAACCCTGGTCCCCAGAAAGTTACCCCTGGGTTTCCAGATTACCGGTCTGGTGACAATACCACAACACCACCACCTGGGCTCGTATGGTAACTTGCAGGTGGTGGTGTTCCCAACTATCTGCTGCCCTTGTCCTTCTAGGTGGTAGCAGCCATGGGTTTGGTAGGTGCTGTTGAAGGATCCTTGGTGAGTTTCTGCAGTGCATCTTGTAGATGGTACACACTGCTGCTATGGTGCGTCGGAGGTGGAGGGAGTGAATGTTTGTGGATATGATGCCAATCAAGTGGACTGCTTTGTCGTGAATGGTGTCCAGCTTCTTCAGTGTTGTAGGAGCTGCACTCATCCAGGCAAGTGGCGAGTATTCCATCACATTCCTGACTTGTGCCTTGTAGATGGTGGATGGGCTTTGGGGAGTCAGGATGGAGTTACTTGTCAAGGACTCCTTGCCTCTGACTTGCTTTTGTAGCCACATTATTTATATGGCAAGTGCAGCTCAGTTTCTGGGTCAATGATAACCCCCAGGATGTTGATAGTGAGGGATTCAGTGATGGTAATGCCATTGAACGTCAAGTTGCAATGATTAGATTCTCTCTTGTTGAAGCTGGTCATTGCCTGACACTTGTATGGCTCAAATGCTACTTTCCACTTATCAGCCCAAACCTGCAAGTTATCCAGGTCTTGCTGCATTTGGACATGGACTGCTGCAGTATCTAAGGAGTTGAGAATGGTGCTGAACATTGTGCAATCCCCAGTGAACATCCCCACTTCTGACCTTAAGATGGAAGGAAGGTCATTGATGAAGCAGCTGAAGATGGTTTGGCTTAAGACACTACCCTGAGGAACCCCTGTAGCAATGTCCTGGGATGAAGATAATTGACCTCCATCAACCACAGCCCATCTTCCTTTGTGCTAGGTATGATTCTAACCAGTGGAGAGTTTTCCCTCTTATTCCCATTGGCTCCAGTTTTGCTAGGGCTCCTTGATGCCACATTCAATCAAATGCTGACTTGTTGTCAAAGACAGTCACTCTCACCTCACCTCTTGAATTCAGTTCCTTTGTCCATGTTCAGACCAAGGCTGTAATGAGTTCAGGAGCTGACTAGCTCTGGTGGAACCCAAACTGAGCATTAATGAACAGGTTATTGCTTTGTAAGTGCCACTTGAAAGCAGGGCTGTGGGAAAAGAGCAGGTGAATAGACTACTTGGATAGCTCTTTCAAAGAAGCAGCACAAATACAATGAGTTAAATTACCTCCTTCTGTGCTGTATAGCTCCATCAAGACTATCTTGGCCAAAGGCTGAAACCAGGTTCCAAATAAGACTAGCCTGTTTGAAAGTCAGAATTTACCTCACAATTTTGATCCTAATTTCTGATTGTTAAAATGTGAACTTGCTCATTGGTCCTAAAACAGACACCTGTAGTTTGAATGCTCAAGTGCTGATTAGAGGTAATTTTCAAGGAGCTGCATATGTGCACACCTCACACCCACTTCCAATGAAATGTCGATTGCTTTGGCTGGCATGGAACTGCACATTGCAGGATGGCAGAATAGCTCAGAAACTGAGGGAGAGGAAGATCCTGGTGGAGGAAATTCAAGGGGGAGGGATGTCCTATGCCCACAGGGGAATAGGGCGGTGGTTAGAACCCCACCTTAACTTGCACCTCCTCCTGTCCCTCTCTCCCCCAGCAGCTGGTGCTGATCTGCCTGGCCTCATGTTCTCCTCCCATTCCTTGTCTAGACCAAGGGGATCTCTTACAAAAGGCCAATGACCAAAAACTCCTTTCTTGTAGTTACTCTTATAACTTATAGTAGCACAGCACTTACTCCTTGCAGATAATAGTGGATGCATTGGTGGTTATCTTCCGAGATTCTATAGCCTCTGGAACAGTTCCTACAGACTGGAGGGTAGCTAATGTAATCCCACTATTTAAAAAGGGAGGCAGAGAGAAAACAAGGAATTATAGACCAGTCAGCCTGACATCGGGGAAAATGTTAGAGTCCATTATAAAAGATTTAATAGCTGAGCATGTGAAAAACAGTGGCAGAATCGGACAGAGTCAGTATGGCTTTATGAAAGGGAAATCATGCTTGACAAATCTACTGGAATTTTTTGGGGATGTAACTAGTGGAGTTGATGAGGGGGAGCCATTGAATGTGGTTTATTTGGACATTCAGAAGGCTTTCGACAAAGTCCCACATAAGAGATTAGCGTGTAAAATTAAAGCACATGGGATTGGGGGTAGTGTATTGAGATGGATAGAAAACTGGTTGGCAGACAGGAAACAAAGAGTATGAATAAATGGATCTTTTTCCAAATGGCAGGCAGTGACTAGTGGGGTACCGCAGGGATCAGTGCTGGGACCCCAGTTATTCATAATATATATGAATGATTTAGATGAGGGAATTAAATGTAATATCTCCAAATTTGCAGATGACACAAAGCTGGATGGGAGGGTGAGCTGTGAGGAGAATGCAGAGATGCTTCAGTGTGATTTGGACAAGCTGAGTGAGTGGGCAAATGCATGGCAGATGCATTATAATGTGGATAAATGTGAGGTTTTCCATTATGGTAGCAAAAACAGGATGGCAGCTTATTATCTGAATGGCTATAAGTTGAGAAAGGGATATGGTGTCTTGTACACCAGTCGCTGAAGGTAAGCATGCAGGTGCAGCAGGCGGTAAAGAAGGCAAATGGTATGTTGGCTTTCATAGCCAGAAGATTCGAGTACAGGAGCAGGGATGTCTTGCTGCAATTGCACAGGGCCTTGGTGAGACCAAACCTGGAATATTGTGTGCAGTTTTGATCTCCTTATCTGAGGAAGGATGTAATTGCTATAGAGGGAGTCCAGCGAAGATTTACCTGGCTGATTCCTGGGATGGCGGGACTGACATATGAGGAGAGATTGAGTCGATTAGGATTATATTCGCTGGAGTTCAGAAGAATGAGGGGGGATCTCAGAAAAACCTATAAAGTTCTAACAGGACTAGACAGGGTAGATGCAGGAAGGATGTTTTTGATGGTGGGGGAGTCCAGAACCAGGAGTCACAGTCTGAGAATATGGGGTGGACCATTTAGGACTGAGATGAGGAGAAATTTCTTCACCCAGAGAGTGGTGAGCCTGTGGAATTCACTACCAAAGAAAGGCAGACTGGTCTATAATTCCTTGTTTTCTCTCTGCCTCCCTTTTTAAATAACATTGGATGCTTTCAAGAAGGAGTTAGATATAGCTCTTAGGATGAAAGGGATCAAAGGGTATGGGGAGAAAGCGGGAGCAGGCTATTGAGATGGAGGATCAGCCATGATCATAATGAATGGCGGAGCAGGCTTGAAGGGCCGAATGGCCTACTCCTGCTCGTAGTTTCTATGTTTCTATAAAGTCCTCAGGGAATTTCTGGAATTAATGCTGTGTGAGTGTTAGTGAAGCCTAGATAAAGTATCTCAGAAAGTCTCCCAATCTGTTTCAGAGATCTCCCTCACAGCATCAGTAACATTGAACATGAACTACAAAGTATCTCTTTAAGCAGCCTTTGAGGTTGACAGTGATGCCTGCTCCTAAACATCTGGTCAGTGTTGACAGTGATGCCTGCTCCTAAACATCTGGTCAGTGTTGACAGTGATGCCTGCTCCTAAACATCTGGTCAGTGTTGACAGTGATGCCTGCTCCTAAACATCTGGTCAGTGTTGACAGTGATGCCTGCTCCTAAACATCTGGTCAGTGTTGACAGTGATGCCTGCTCCTAAACATCTGGTCAGTGTTGACAGTGATGCCTGCTCCTAAACATCTGGTCAGTGTTGACAGTGATGCCTGCTCCTAAACATCTGGTCAGTGTTGACAGTGATGCCTGCTCCTAAACATCTGGTCAGTGTTGACAGTGATGCCTGCTCCTAAACATCTGGTCAGTGTTGACAGTGATGCCTGCTCCTAAACATCTGGTCAGTGTTGACAGTGATGCCTGCTCCTAAACATCTGGTCAGTGTTGACAGTGATGCCTGCTCCTAAACATCTGGTCAGTGTTGACAGTGATGCCTGCTCCTAAACATCTGGTCAGTGTTGACAGTGATGCCTGCTCCTAAACATCTGGTCAGTGTTGACAGTGATGCCTGCTCCTAAACATCTGGTCAGTGTTGACAGTGATGCCTGCTCCTAAACATCTGGTCAGTGTTGACAGTGATGCCTGCTCCTAAACATCTGGTCAGTGTTGACAGTGATGCCTGCTCCTAAACATCTGGTCAGTGTTGACAGTGATGCCTGCTCCTAAACTTCTGGTCAGTGTTGACAGTGATGCCTGCTCCTAAACTTCTGGTCAGTGTTGACAGTGATGCCTGCTCCTAAACTTCTGGTCAGTGTTAACAGTGATGCCTGCTCCTAAACATCTGGTCAGTGTTGACAGTGATGCCTGCTCCTAAACATCTGGTCAGTGTTGACAGTGATGCCTGCTCCTAAACATCTGGTCAGTGTTGACAGTGATGCCTGCTCCTAAACATCTGGTCAGTGTTGACAGTGATGCCTGCTCCTAAACATCTGGTCAGTGTTGACAGTGATGCCTGCTCCTAAACATCTGGTCAGTGTTGACAGTGATGCCTGCTCCTAAACATCTGGTCAGTGTTAACAGTGATGCCTGCTCCTAAACATCTGGTCAGTGTTGACAGTGATGCCTGCTCCTAAACATCTGGTCAGTGTTGACAGTGATGCCTGCTCCTAAACATCTGGTCAGTGTTGACAGTGATGCCTGCTCCTAAACATCTGGTCAGTGTTAACAGTGATGCCTGCTCCTAAACATCTGGTCAGTGTTGACAGTGATGCTGCTCCTAAACATCTGGTCAGTGTTAACAGTGATGCCTGCTCCTAAACATCTGGTCAGTGTTGACAGTGATGCCTGCTCCTAAACATCTGGTCAGTGTTGACAGTGATGCCTGCTCCTAAACATCTGGTCAGTGTGACAGTGATGCCTGCTCCTAAACATCTGGTCAGTGTTAACAGTGATGCCTGCTCCTAAACATCTGGTCAGTGTTGACAGTGATGCCTGCTCCTAAACATCTGGTCAGTGTTGACAGTGATGCCTGCTCCTAAACATCTGGTCAGGACAGTGATGCCTGCTCCTAAACATCTGGTCAGTGTTGACAGTGATGCCTGCTCCTAAACATCTGGTCAGTGTTGACAGTGATGCCTGCTCCTAAACATCTGGTCAGTGTTAACAGTGATGCCTGCTCCTAAACATCTGGTCAGTGTTGACAGTGATGCCTGCTCCTAAACATCTGGTCAGTGTTGACAGTGATGCCTGCTCCTAAACATCTGGTCAGTGTTGACAGTGATGCCTGCTCCTAAACATCTGGTCAGTGTTGACAGTGATGCCTGCTCCTAAACTTCTGGTCAGTGTTGACAGTGATGCCTGCTCCTAAACATCTGGTCAGTGTTGACAGTGATGCCTGCTCCTAAACATCTGGTCAGTGTTGACAGTGATGCCTGCTCCTAAACTTCTGGTCAGTGTTAGGAGAGGGCATTAGTAGATGAAGCCTGAGCCACCAAAATGCGTCCCAGAGAAAAACAAAAATTGCTGGAAATACTCAGCGGGTCTGAGAGCATCAGTGGAGAGAAAGACAGAGTTAACGTTTCGAGTCCAAATGACTCTTCTTCAGAACAGGAATCTCAAATGTGTCCCAGCCTCATTAATGAGTGTTAGCAGGCATTTTAAATTGCAAACAGCTATTTAACAGCCCTCCTCCACCTGACCACTCCTAGGGCTGACTTTAACTGTTTTGCCAATTAAGTTCGTATCTTGTGCGAAATGTGGGCTAGACCAGCATTTCTATTTAAGAGACACCTAAGCCACCTCGGAGGATCATTAGCACCTGAATGTGCTACCAAATATCACTCCCTTTGATTCTAGATATTCACTTTGGGCCATGATTGTGATGGGAGCAGGTAGAGAGTGGTGGGGTGGGGTGAGTTGAAAGGATGGTGGTGTCTTTGGAAGAAATAAGAAGGAGTTTGGAAAGAAATCACATTGTTGGATAAATCAGTAGAGCACAGCTCACGGGAAAGTTTAATGAAAAGGGAAGAAATGGCACATTAAGCCTACACAGAAAAGGTATTGCTCATTTGGTAGATGAGTGAGAAAGCTGATGCTGGAATTCAGGTCTACAGAGGGAATGATCCTCCGGTATCTGTCCGAACCAACTTTGGTCATGTGAGTTTACACAGTGACCACTGAGGTGACACAGCCAGCATCCACTCAGACTCACATTATATTCCAATGGTGCTGCTCTAACAACAGCTCTGGCAATGCAGCACAAACCAAAAATTGAAGCTAGGATCTCTATGCCATACCACACATCAATTAACCACTAAATCATTAGGAGATAAAAATGTAAATTAGTCAATCAACAATTTATCAGATGGCAAGCGGTAAGCCAAAGTACAATGGCCCATAACTTCCGATCTCCATGGGGGGGTGGTCAGACCCCAGAGGTGCTCCAGGAGATGCACTGAGGGACCCTTCTTGAAGTCCCCGTGCAAGGACCACACTCCGACTCCCCCAACTAACCCCCACACCCCAAATATTCCCATCTGAAAACCCCCGACTAACTCTCTACACCTAACTAACCCCCCTGACTACCCCAGCACTCTTGGCAACCCCCACTGCCCCCTCAACGACCCTCTGGTCACCTGACTACCCCAAACCCCTGACAACACCTCCACCCTCCAAGAGCCCCAAACACCCGCCCGATTAGCCCAACTACCACCCTGACCACCCTCCACACCTCCCTCACTACTCCACCCACTCCCCTGAATACTGTCCCAGGACTACCCAAACGTGTGACCCATCCTGCCGCCCCCCCCACCCTGTGACCCATCCTAACACCTGACCCATCCTACCCCTTCCCACCTACCATCCTACCACTTATCTTATACAGTCCTTCCCCCGGCTTTTCAAAATGCATTTAAATACAGAGACCTTTAAATTTTTTGCTTTATGGCAGCTGGTGCTGTAAAAAGTGGGTGCGGCTTCACTTGCTGCACTGCACTGGAAAACCTTGGGAATCAGGTCTGGGTCAGAAGAGCAGGTGAGAAATGTCTAACCCCCGACCTGGGTAAGTAAAACGGATCTGAGTGGCAATCCGACTGTGATTGCCACTGCTCGGAAGTCCCGGCCCAATGAATTCAAAGCTTCCATTTTTGAACTGTTTCAGTAAGTGCACAGGGTTATTTCTGCCAGGGGAGTGAAAGTGCCATTTTAGGGAACATCAAATGCAATGCAGCTCAGTCTGAAAATATGCTAGCACTGGCGAAAGCTTTGATGAAGCATTTACTCAGGATGCATAATATTAAAGGTCAACTAGTAAGTGTGTTTTTTTTCTGTACTTCAAAGAAAAATTACGACTCTTCTGTAGAACCCTCTGTGAATGTATAATTCTTATAGAAATACATACTGCAAAAGCCATAGAGGTTATTAGGGAACAGAAATACACTTCTTCCTCATTCAGAAACATCAGGGTATGATGATCTAATTCTTTGTGATTTAGGACACCTGTCATTCTTTCAATAGGTTATTTAATCAAATTTGAAGCAAGCTAGGAGGCAGATTTTATGGGATTTGGAGTATCCAGGTATAATTACTCATTATTCCTTCAAGATTATGACAGCAGAGAGAACAAACCCATGCAGATTAAGTCATATATACAAAACCTGGTGGAACCATCGATTCCACTAAGAGGTTCAATTCTTGTCTTTGCTAAACTTAGCAAACAAGTAAAGGTGAATATAAAGTTGTGAGAGGGGTCAAATGAATGTTCGAGCATTCAGATTTTATCGAAATATAAAATGATGCTCTGGGTTTGAGGAACAGCTTTAACATTTTCAGAATTTTTTTTTGCTGTAGTGAGTATTAATTTAGGAAAATGTCAGCATGCTTATTTGGCCTTTTTATAATAAGTATGAATTCATTTCCAGACTAACTTTGTAATAAACAAATCTTTTCGGTGACATTTACTCTTTCCAGCATAACAACATTGGTTTTATTTCTAATTTCCTCTCTTATAAATGCAGCAAGTTCAGACAGATGTCTAATTAACCCTCTCGATGCCCAGTCAGCTTGTCCTTTTGTTGTGAACTTTTTACTAGATATCCTTTTGAGTTATTTAATATCTGTAATCCTAAATTATTTAAAAAAAGCAAAAGCACACCTGCTTGCTCTCCAATCCTGCAGGTGCTTACTCCTGTGATGTACAATTGAGACCATTTATAGATGGTATTTTGTTAGGCAATTCATTTACATTCCAGATAAATACCATCACAAATTGGTATGATGTGATAAACATTTTCTCTATAACTCCCAATTAACGCCTTTGAATGATTACCCAAACAACTTTGAAGTGTATTAATTGAAAGTACTTAACAAATATCATGCGATTTGTTTAGCTTGCAATTGGTCCCTGATTAAATGATACAGGAGAATTTATAGATGCAAAACTTATTGAAAATCTAAGAAATTAGTAAAGATCAACCAGCTTTTGTAGTGATAAGTATGCAACTGATTAATCAATTTGTACACTGATTCATGCCTGGTAGTGTAAAGATTGTGTATTGTTCTATGTGGATAACTGTTCTCAAAACAGCAGAGCATTTTGTGGTCTAAGTAATGTGACTTGGCCAACAAATTATAAACCCCCTACGGAAATCAAGATAAGATCCAATTCTATACTTTCCATAATAGTGTTAAAATAACTGTTTCTCACAAATTAGTCATAACAGCATTACAATGTATTATAGTAATTATTTGTTGCAATAATGCATATGCTTTGTTCTAAATGTCTGGCAATGCACATAGGCTACAATTTTTAGGATACAGAATTTTGGATCTGTGCTGCAACTTTGGTTCTTCCTGTGCATAAATGAGAATCTATCAAAACCGAGTTCAATTGAGGATACAGATTATTGCCCTAGCCAGAATTGTGCATTGAAACAAGTCTCCACTTCGTTTTCATTGACCTATCTCATATTGTGTATGAGACGAAACAGCCAGAGGGATATACCACAAATTAGGTTTTTCAAGGACAGAAAGCATAATGGGCATCACAGAATGCCAGAATCTGAAAACTAACCAAGAAAGTTACTCAAAACCTTTTCCCATTGTCATGGATAGAATGTATTTGCTCTCTTAGCACCCATAATCAATATGTTTTGGATGGAAACAGGTGTGTCTATTCTTACCCTTGGAGTGTATATTCCAATTAAATAATTCAGCAGCAAGCTTTCATGATTTTAAAATAAAGAATATTCTTTATTCTCACACACTTATCCTGAATTAGCGCAACATCATATGCTCGGTCCATCAGATACACCCCGCATACAAAGATTGGATACATATAAAGATAGCTCACTGTTACAGATTACAGTTAACTCAGCCTCTGAATAAGATTTCTGGTCTCCCACGTGGCAGGCCTGAGGTTTTTTGAGTGGATTTGATGTTTTAAAGTTGAAGTGAGGGTCTTGTAAAATGAAAGGTTCATAGCAGGTTGTGAGATTTCTTGTCGTTGAATATCGAGGATGTTGGTTCTCAGGTGAACTTTGAAACTGGAACAGTGAAATTACTTTGGTTGCTTGATAGCTTGCAGCTAATTTCAGAGTCTCAGACCACCTGACTACTGTTTCTTCTTAAAAGTCAAAGATGACATAGCCTCTTTCTGAAGCTATTGTCATGTCACTGTTATTCTGCAGTCTGCCCAAGTCCCTTCTGAGTCTTGGGGTAATAAAGGATCCCAGTTTCAGAAGCCAGTTTCAGTAATATGGTCAATGGTCATTGACCCAGAATGGCTTAAAGCTAAAAGGCCATTGAGAAACAATAGCAAATAGATGGCCTTCTTTCACACTTAACTTTTGGATAACATGTCCCTTCAGCTTTCTTTTGTTAAACTGCAAACATGAAGGCATAGGGCAAATTATCTGCCTGCTGGGTGGGGGGGGGGGGCCAGCCCAATCTCAGGCGGGTGGGGAGCCAATCCCCGGTGGAGAAGCAAGCCCCGCCTCCATTTCGTGTGGGCGGGCTTTAATTGTCACATGAGATGGGACTTGCTCATAATTTATATTATAAATTTATTAAACTTTTAAAATCCCGACATGAAACCTCATTCTGCCGGCGGTCGAGGTTTTTTCTAGTCCCCGCTGGGGCTGCCGGCCTGCCCGGCAACTTTAAGGTTGGACGGGCAGGTCCTTTAATTGTTTAGTTCATCCTGTCAATGGCCTCAGTTGGCCACTGACAGGTCGGAGGGTGCACAGCCGATGTGGCTGTGCCCCCCGCCTTCCTGAAAATTTAAATGGGGCGGGATGACGTCGGGGGTTTCCCCCTAACATCATCCCGCGTCGCTTTACGTGTCGGCGAGCGGGCCCCGCCCCCTGCTCACTGACGGCAAAATTCTGCTCCTAGAGCCTAGGAGTCCCTTAGGTAAGCTTGGACCAATGACAGGTGTGAATGTTTGTCTTGGTAGGTCCATTCCTGGGGGACGCCCTGTGACGATTCAATTTGGAGCTTTCCAGAAGCTTGACAATCTGTGTCGAGTCCACAAAGCTCACCTGAACGCTTGGCAGCCAGCTTAATTATTCAGTGTCCTTTCGAACAAATAATAGACAGCTCCAGAAACTTCCGTATGAGCTCGGTCCATGTGTAAAGTTATGACTATGACATGCCTTTACTGGGGTTGACACCAGATCTTCATAAACATTCACCCCTGCAGGTCAGCCCTTCTTCAGCAGCCTTGGTCTTGCCTGCTGCTTGTGTTCTGATGATCCCGACTTTCTGCTCACCACTTGCTACTGCACTGACTCTGTGGCTACCGATGTTATATTTATGTTCATCTGCGTGCAGGATTCTTCACCTCACTGACTCGTTCCTTTCCGTATCCTTGACCAGCTATACAGGTGCATTCTCACTGCTGTTTGCCTGCACCAGGAATGCCAGAGATCCACTTCCTGTGAGCCATGTTTCAGGAAAACCATCCTATATGATACCAAAATGGTTTTATTGGGAAAAATAATCCTTGAATTTGCCAGGCTTGAGTGCTTCACCTCTTCCAAGTATTCCCTCATATATGTATGAAAGGGAGCAGACCATTAAAAGATACATTTGCAGAGTTCCCATGTGGCTTTTGCTGAACTCCATGCCATGACAAAGCCAGCATTCAAAACAATATTTTATGCTGTGGTGAAATTTGTGCTTTACTTCATCACACTGCATTTTGTCACTGACTTTGTTTCTTCCTTGTGCATGGCACTAATTATAATAGAGTACAACTCCTCTAGCTGCTCAAGCAAATGGATGAGTGCAGTTCCAGCAACACTCAACAAGCTTGACACTATCCAGGACAAAGCAGCCCACTTGATTGGAACCCCATCCACCATAGTAAACATTCACCCCTAGTAACATCTCTAAAATGCGCTGCAGCAACTCACCGTGGTTCCTTTAGCAACATCTTCTGAACCTGGAATCCCTACCAGCTAGAAGAACAAGGACATGCTAGAAGATGCATGGGAACACCACCACCTGTAAGTTCCCCTCCAAGTCACACACCATCTTGACTTGGAATTATATCCCCATTCCTTCACTATCACTGGGTCAAAATCCTGGAACTCCCTTCCAAACAGCACTATGAGTGTACCTACACCACATGGACTGCAATGGTTTAAGAAGGCAGCTCACCACCACCTCCTCAAGGGCAATAAATGCAAGCCTAGTCAGTGATGCCCACATCCCATGAATGAATTTTTTAAAAGTCAAATGATTAAAGGGTATCATGTAATAATCAGAGGAAATTTTAACTACCCACAAATAAACTGGCAAGAAGAGGTAGCAAAGAGGAATAGGGTTTTTATGATGTTTGCCTTTCTTACCCAGTCTGTAAAAAAAAATTAGTGGTAGCAACGCTGGCTTTAGTAATGGGGAAGGAAATAGAACAGATGCAAGAAGTAAGCATGGGGGAATACCTAGGCAATAGTGATCATGCCAGAATAAAAATTAAGGTAAAGACTGAGAAGGGCCTAATAAGACAAATATGAAGTGATACAATGGAAACGAAGCTGGTGAGAATGGAAGTAGGTAAAGTAAACTGGAAAAAGTTATTGAGAAACGAACACGACAGCCAGCAGTTGGAAGCGTTTAAATGATGATCAATAGAATCAAGGAAAAATAATATCCCACCCCATTAAAATGCAAGAGAAAACTAGTCAGTAATGATACACCTTGGGTGAATTTAAAATGGCAAATTTGAAACTAAAGAAAAAGGAATATCATTAGTCGATAGACAACAATGGAAAGGATAATAAAATTGCCTGGATGAGTGCAGCTCCAACAACACTCAAGAAGCTTGACACCATCCAGGACAAAGCAGTCCACTTGATTGGCACCCCATCCACAAACATTCACTCCCTTCACCACCGGCGCACAGTGGCAGCAGTGTGTACCATCTACAAGATGAACTGTAGTAACTCACCAAATGGCAACTGCAACTTCCAAACCCATGACTGCTACCATCTAGAAGGACAAGGGCAGCAGATAGATAGGAACACCCACCACCTGGAAGTTGCCCTCGCCATCCTGACTTGGAAATATATCGCCGTTCCTTCATTGTTGGCGGGTCAAAATACTGGAACTCCCTCCCTGGCAGCACTGTGGGCGTACCTGCTCCTCATGGACTGCAGCAGCTCCAGAAGGCAAATGATCATCATCTTCTCAAAGGCAATTAAGGATGGGCCATCAATGCTGGCCTAGCCAGCAACACTCAAATCCCATGAATAAAAATATAATAATAAAAAAATGTCAATGGCTGGATAGGCAGTTATATTTTGATGTAAAGGCTAACAATCCATTAAATGGCTTCATCTGATGCAATGTGAATGGTTGTGATGCCACCAGGAACAGAGCACTCAGGCAGAAGTTCACTATGTTGGTAATGGCATTATGGATGGCCACAGTCACAATTGAGGTATTCCCTATGTTCCACTCATGGAACTAGTGGCCACAACTTCTTTGGCCTGCCTTCAAGCAGTTGAGCGTTGTCCAGATTTTCTGTGGAAGGTTGAAACCTGGGACTTCGCACTCTGTCAGTTACCAGGTTGTGGTTGGTGATGTTTGCAGTTAACCAGGAGGTGTGCTAATCAGAGTTGTGGCTGTCATCAGTTTATAGACCATTGGGTATATTCCAGTAGGGGCTATGGGATTTCAGAGGGATGCATGGATTTTTCTTTTGAGGTCCTGCATCAGTAGGAGTCGTTCTTTAGCTGTCAGCTAGTGGTACACTTTGAGGTGGATGTTTTTTTCTATAGGAATTAGGAGGCTCAATGTGAGCTAGGGAAGCCTTGTGGAGCAATGGATAGTGTCCCTGCCTCTGAGCCACAAGCTCTGGGTTTGAGTCTCATTCCAGGACTTGATGGCTACAGAAGCTGCATTCATAGTGCAGCAAGCCCTTCCAATGTGCCTATGGCAGGCGATAAGAGTGGGAGACACTCCTAGTCAGAAATGCTTGATGGAATGTAGCACAACTCAAGCCACAGCCTCTGGCTTCAGGCTAGCTACCTGGTCCAGGAAAAACAAGCTATGGAAAACATCTGCCTCAAAAATCTATAGGCATGGGAAGAAAATTCATAACATAGGAAGCCACCCAATTGTGTTGGTCCCAACATTCTAGAAATAATCTTCATGACTTCCCAATGTTTGTGTGGTGCCTCCTGAGCCAGGTAGAGCAGCAGTGCTGTGCTGTTGGGTTGACCAGGGCATGTGTAGCAGTGCGTAGCGAGTTGGGTCTGCTGCACCAAGTGGTACCTCAGTTTCCATATCAGATTCACTCTCATCTTGACCTTCAATCTGGTGTTCTGGAGGGGTTGCTGGTAGGTCAACGTACGGTCAAGAGTGATACCAAGTTATTTTCGCATTGGGTCGCGGTTAAGGATATCAAAAGGATTACAAGATACTTAGGAAATATATCAAAAGCAGGACATTAGGAAGACATTTAGCAAGAAATTAGATAGGTTTGACTTCTCAGTTCTGGTATCGTTTTAGTAAATCCTATCAGGGAAGATTGACCAAGCCTGGGGTTCTTTTCTCTGGAATAGGGAAGATTGGGGCAACCTGGTAGAAGTCCTTAAAGGTTCGATTTTGCAGATGTAGATAAAATGCTTCAATTTGTGAGGATGTTAGAGTGAACGGACCTAAATAATAACATATTTAAAGAAAGAAATATTTGCATTTATTCAGTGTTGTTCATGACAACCAGATGTCTCAAAAAGCTTTGCAGCCAATGGAACACGTTTGGAATGTAGTCATTGTTGTAAAGCAAGAAACACGGCAGTCAATTTTGTACACAGCAAACTCCCACAATACATATTCACCAGGACGCTAGGGATAACTCCCATGCCTTTCTTTGAAATAATGCTACGGGATCTTTTACATCCACTAGAAAAGGCAGATGAGACCTCAGAGTTGGCACCTCTAAAATACAATGCTCCCTCAGTGCTGTATTGGGGTGTCAACCTTGATTTTTGCGCTCATGCCCACTAATATATCGAATAAGGAACATAAGAGAAACTTCATTACCCAGGTGTAGTAATTGAAGGTGTAGTCTTTCCTACCATCTATCAGGGGCATGTGATTGTTCTTGGAGGCTCCAACCAATGAGCCCTAAGTGCAGGTAAACCAGGGGCGGGGCTTCTTGTTGAGGACCTGGTTCAAATGTGTAGCATCTGAATAGCTCTCCGCAATAAAGTCATCTGTTTCAACTTGAAACCTGTCCAGTACGTCCAGTCGTTACATTTGCTGACGAGTGTACAGTTTCTCTAACGCTGCACCTCGGCTTATTAACGTGAGTACACTGAATCTTAAGAAAAAAGGAAAGAATACTAACCTGTCATGTAACTCTTCAGCAGAATCGATCCTTACGACATGGCTATGGGAGACTGGAGCCAGTATGTAGAGCACCTTGGTTTTTATTTCATAGTGAACAAAATTACCACTGAGGAAAAGCAGAAAGCAATCCTTTTGAGTGTTTGTGGTAGCAAGAGATAGAATTGTATCCACAGTCTGACGGCCCCTAACACACCCAATTCAAAGTCCTGAAATTAATTAGTGGACGTTGTGAAAATGCATTTCCAGCTAAAGCCATCCATAATAATGCTGAAGTTTAATTCCAAAGAGTAAGGGCCCTGGGAGTGTCCATCGCAACCTACATAGTAAAGTTTATGTACTTGACTGAGCACTACGACTACAGAGAGACACACTCAATGATATGTTGTGGGACCGATTAGTTTGTGGAGTTCATGACAACACCATTCAGCACTGTTTACTTGCAGAAGTCAACATCGATTTGAAGCACGCCTTGGAGATAGCAGTAGCCATGGAAAGAGCTGCGGGAGACTCGCAGGCTTTACAACCCAAACAACATGGCACTGTTCTTCATGTGGGACAGGAACCTACTGCCAGGCGTAGCGCAAAAACCAGAGACACAGCAGTGAAGCGAGAGGCAATGTCCACTGTTAGAAACATGAAAAGGCCTAGAAGAAACATTTCAGCAGTGACTCCAAGGTTAATCTGTTATAGATGTGGGGGTGACCACATACCGCACACCTGCAAATTCAAGGAGCCATAAGAAAGGTCATGTAATAAAGCAATGCAGGATGAATTCAAAACAGCCCATAAGGCAGCAAACGGATATGACTGAATCGAATAATATAACAGAACCTGAAGCTGCCGATACCGACATCTATTCCATGTATAAGGCCAGAGCAGTAAAAACTGAAGCTATCACTGTCACAATCCAAGTTAATGGGGAGCCACTAATAAAGGAAGTAGATACAGCCTCAACTACAGTGGTGGGAGAGCACACATTTAAATACCTAAACGAAGGTACCCAGCCATTGAATCTGGAGCGAACAACTGCTAAATTAAAGACATACATGGAGAATCAATACAGGTAAAGGGTTTGGCCACAGTACCTGTGTCCTATAGGCAACAGACAGCCCAGCTTCCAGTGATCATAGTGGCAGGTGAAGGACCTAGTCTTCTGGGCCAAGACTGGTTACAAAAAATCAAGCTTAACTGGTCTGAAATATTTCACTTGAGAACAGGAGGAGTTCTTGAACTGCTAAGGAGTACAACAGTGTATTTCGTGATGAATTAGGGAAATTAAAAGGCTTGTAGGCAAAAATATATGTGGATTCCCAGGCAATAACCCGTTACATTAAGGCCAGGCTTGTGCCTTATGCCTCAAAGGAGAAGTTGTGCTGGTTGGAAAAGCTGAACATCATCCAACCAGCCCAATGTTTGGAATGGGCAGTGCCCAAAGTCCCAGTGATGAAATCTAAGCAAACTATATGCATTTCTGGGGACTATAAATTGACTATAAACAAGACAGCCAAACTAGATAAATATCCTATCCCGAGGATAGACGACTTATATGCAAAGCTAGCCAGAGGCAAATCCTATACAACACTGGACATGAGCCATGCATACCAACAGTTAGAGCTGGATAGTACATCCAGAGGGTATGTACCCATCAGCACGCATAAGGGTCTGTAACAATATACTCGCCAGCCCCTTTGGGTATCGTCTGCATGTGCAATCTTCCAAAGGACAATGGAGAGTCTTCCCTGAGTAGTAGTATACCTTGATGATGTTCTGATCACAGGGTCAACTGAAATCAAACACTTGGCCAGCCTGGAAGAGGTGTTAAGAAGATTCTTGGAAGCCATTGTATGATTAAAGAAAGAGAAATGAACATTCCAAGCACCAGAAGTTACTTATGTGGGTCAGAGGGCAGATGTCATGAGTTTGCATCTGGTAGAAGAGAAAGTCAGGGCAGTCAAAGAGGCTTCATCCAGTGTAACCAAACTCAAGTCTTTTCTGGGCATGATTCTTGCGAAACTTGTCAAGAGTGTTAGCACCATTACACTCGTTGTTAAAAAAGAATCATCTTTGGTTGTGGAATTCGCAACAGGAAGAAGCCTTTCTGAATGTTAAGAAGCTATTACATTCATCATGTTTAATGGTACACTATAACCCATTAAAAGAATTGGTATTAACATGTGATGCATCTCCTTATGGTGTAGGAGTTGTGTTATCACATGGGTCAGAAAGGCCAATTGGCTACGTCTCCGGAACCCTCTCCACGCGATAACAGCTATTCACAACTAGAAAAGAAAGGTTTATTGGTGGTATTCGGAGTGAAGAAATTCCACCAGTGTCTGCTTGGATGACGCTTCAATATTGTGTCAGACCATAAACCATGAGTGGGTTTATTCAGTGAGGATAAAGCCATTCCGCCAATAGCATCAAAGAGAATTCAATGTGGGCCTTTGATCTTATCTGCATATGAGTGTACCTTTCTGCACCGTCCTGGCTTATGTATTGCAAATGCAGACGCACTCAGTCATCTCCCATTACCAGAGAGCATTGTACATGCTCCAGTGCCACAGGAAGTTGTGCTAGCACTGAATTTCTTGGATTCTTTGCCTATGTGTGTGAAGCAAATTAGAAATTAGACGAACAGAGATCCAATTTTGTCAAAAGTCAGAGACCTTGTATCTCAAGGGTGGTCAAGTTCACCAGTGTCTGAAGAGATGAGACTATTCCATGCCAGAAAAAAGAGTTAAATTGTCAAGATGGAGTCTTGTTGTGAGGGTCAAGAGTCATCGTCCCTTCGCAAGGAAGAGAACCACTTTTGACAGAGCTTCACAATGCACATCCAGGCATATTGAAGATGAAAATGCTTGGGTGAAGCTATGTCTGGTTGCCAGGCATTGACAGTGACATTGAAAGCATGGTCAAGCACTGTCGCCAGTGTCAGCAACAACCGAAGTTGCCTATTTCAGCTCCACTACCTCCGTGGGAGTGGCCTGGTCGACCCTGGGTTAGACAACATATTGATTATGTAGGACCATTCTTAGGTACCACGTTTTTATTGATCGTAGATGAACATTTTAAATGGATGGAAGTGTATGAAATCAGATCATTGACATTGAGCGAAAAGCTGCATCAATGTTTTAGTGTACATGGCCTACCGGAAGTCACCATTTCAGATAACGGTACAGTTTTTACCAGTACAGAGTTTCAGAGATTCATGATTTTAAATGGAATCAGACATATTAAAACAGCACCATATCATCCCTCTCAAATAGTGTAGCTGAAATGGCAATGCAAACTTTCAAGTCAGGAATGAAGAGATTATCCGAAGGTACTTTAAAAACTCAACTTTCCCGCTTTCTTCTCAATTATCGTATGACTCCTCATTCAACTACGGGTTCAACACCGTCTGAATTATTGATGAAACGCTGCACACATACGAGGTTAAGTCTGGTGTTTCCAAACTTAGAGGGGAAGGTAGAGAAGAATCAGAGTTATCAAAAGTTGAAACACAATATTCATAGCAAAGCTTGAAAATTTACTGTCAGAGACACAATTTTTGTGCGAAATTTTGGAAGTGGACCTTGTTAGGTACCTGGCACAATTGACTCAGAAACTGGTCCCCTGTCCTTCCAGGTGGAAATGGAAGATCAAATTGTTCGAAAACATGTGGATCATCGTAGGAATAGAGAGACATTCCAACAACCAACTATTCATCCTGTCATTAACGTTGAACCATTAATCTCGGAGATGACAGATTGACCTAGAACCGACATGCCTGATGTCTCTGTAGAGTTGCCTAAACCTGAACTGCCATTTCTAATGATGTGTCTGGTGCTGCAGTTCCTGATCATGTCCATCCAGTGGAAGAACCTTAGGTGGTAGAACTACGCTGCTCTAACCGAATAAGGAAACCACCTCAGAGACTCAATCTTTAATCACTTGAGTTTTTTACATGTGTATGTTGTGAGATGTTCAAATGTTCTCTGTAAATAGAAACAAAATAAACTAAAGGGGGAGAAATTGTAGTAATTGAAAGTGTAGCCTTTCCTAATGCCTATCAGGGGTCACATAATTGTTCTTGGAGTGTCTGACCAATGAACCCTAAGCTTTGGTAATCTGGGGGGTTGGGGTTTGGCTTCTTGCCGAGGACCTAGTTCAAGCATGCAGTGTCTGAAAAGCTCTCTGTAATAAAAGTTAGCTGTTTCTAGTTAAAACGTGTCTGGTATGTCAAGCCAGTACACCAGGGAATGGTTAGAATGTGTAAATCGTTATCACAAGGAATATTTGTGGTGACTAGCATAGATACATTAAAGCTAGATAAACACATGAAGGAAAAGGAATAGAGGAATATGTTGATGGGGTTAAATGAAGACAGATAGGAGGAAGTTTGAGTGGAGCATGGATTTGTTAGACCAAATGACCTGTTTCTGAGCTGTAAACATTACATATACCATGTACGATGTAAAATTATGAATAATGTGGAAGTTTATACTTTCAGCCAGCGTCTCCATAAGTAGGGAGTATAGTCAATGCTACATCATTTTTTATTCATTTACAATGTGATGTATGGAAGCAAAATAAATGTAAGATATTAATGACATTTATAAAATATAATTTGGAACCTGAAATGCACATTTGTTGCAACTGAATTAAAAAAATTAAGTATGAAATTAAAGAAATGAATGGACCGTAAATACATTAATTTAACTCATTTCACATTAATAAAAATCTGAATGGAATAAAATAATGGAATCCAAAGCTTTAAAATCAAAGTTGCATTTGCAAATAATAATGTTTATTTTCTATCTTGATTGGTATTGCGAATTGCAAACATAATTTGAAGAACAAAATGCTGAATATAAATTTCAATTTTAATGAAATTATTAATATTCATTGATGAGTTGTTTTTGTGAGGTTTTCACGATAACAATTCTCTTTTGAGATTTCCTACTTGAACACAAATGTCTTGCTGGTAAGACTGGAAATAGAAGAAATAAAAAATCCAATTCCACATATTTTGCCACTGACCAAGGGGTTGATTACTGACAGGACAGAACAATATGTTATGTTCCTGTCAACGTTCTATTTTTGCTCTGTATAATGAAAGTAATTCTTACTTTGTCATACTACTGTCATATTCTTTCTTCTTTGATCTGTGGTTATGAAGAGTCTTGATAACTAAATTGGGTAGACCGAAATAGAACAGATACGCAATGTGAATACAAATGATTCTGACAAACTTTCATTTACCCGGCACCAATTACTCCCCTCTACTGAGGTGATGATTGTGATCTGTAAGACCACAGGTGACAATGGGGATTGTTTTACAATGTATGTTGTCAACATAATCACATGCCAATAATACAATGCATGAGTGAATAGAAATTTTGTAAATTCATATTCTGTAAATAGGCCATCCATATATGCAAACATATTATTTTAGCCAGCATTCTGCTACAGCAGGATTAAAATTGCCCCTTGCTACAACTGAATGAGGAGGAGTGAGCTGGCTCCCCTTCTATTCAGCTCCTTCATTTAGTGGCAGCAGTGGCTTTAAAATTTATCTTCCCTGTAAATGCCTTTTCCAATCCAAAGTATTTATTTGTTAATAAGGAGCCAATCAAACTAATTTTTTGAATCAAAGAAAGAGTAAGTTTATGAGTTACTAAACCCGAGAAAAATAATAAAGACACAACAACACACACACACAGATATCAGCAGTAAGAAATTTAAAGTCCAATAAAAAATTATAAGTATATTCGATTAAGTCCTTTGTTTGTCTTTGATGTGTAGATTGATGGACGTTGAAGTTAGTTTGAAGTTAGTTGGTGTTATGACACAGCAGTTGGTAAAGGCTCTGTTATCTAAATCCCAGAGGGAAACTTAAACAACTGCCATAACCTATATTTTAAATTGGTATGTTTGAGAAGCAGCTCTGAATTCAGGAATAAGACCACCAAGCCTCAAGAGGATTTTCTATATAAAACTAAATTAAACATCTACTAATTTAACAACAAATTAAACACATACACACATCTACAAATTACTACCATAATAACTTTTAAACAAATCCCCAAATTAATCAGTCCCAGATAAATCTTCACCAAGGCAAAAATACCCCATAGACTTTAAACAGACACCACGCAAAGCACATTTGACCTTACAAATTCAAAATGAGGTTCCTTTGCAGACATAGGGCAGAATTTTGACGTTGGCAAGCAGGGGGTGGGGCCCATTCACCACGCGTAAAATGATGCAGGATGATGTCGGGCAGAACCCCCAATGTCATGCCGCCCCATTTAAATTTTCAGGAAGGTGGGGGCGCAGCAAAATCAGCTGCAGGCCCGCCAACCTGTCAATGGCCAATTGAGGCCATTGACAGGATCATTTAAACAATTAGACGACCTGCCCGTCCAACCTTAAGGCTGGCGGGCAGGCCAGGAGCCCCGGTGGCAAATAGAGAAAACATGAAACCTCATCCACCAGTGCAATGAGGTTTCATGCAAGGTTTTAAAAAGTTTAATAAAGTTATAGTGTGAATTATGAACATGTCCTATCTCAGGTGACATTGTCACGTGAGGGGGACATGTTTGGGAATTTTTTTTTTCTATTTTTATTCTTTTTCAAAGTGTCAGCGATTTCCCTGAGGCTGCACTTTGCCTCAGGAAGATGTGCGCTCTTTTGTGCGCATGCGTGAAAGAGCGCACTCTCACTTTTGGAGAATCTCGCCCGCCCGCCGGACGTCATACTGGGCGGGCTTTAATTGGCCTGCCCATGTAAAATGGCAGTGATACCCGCTTCTCCGGTGGGGATCGGCTCCCTGCCCGCCAAAGATTGGGTCAGGCCCAACTGCCTGACAGGCAGAAAATTCTGCCCATAGGTGGAGGCTTACAGGCTGGTTAGATCCTAAATGCCTCTGGCTTACACACACACACAAACTCCTTCCTGTTTATACCTCGCTTTTACTTTGAATGTAAATTTTCCATTGTGTTACTAGGTTTTTAATTTTACCTCTCCTAACAATAATATCCTTTCATTCCACCAATTTTATTAGTAAGCTGGGGGAAGAAAGCACCTTTGCTTGGCAGCTCCCAGCGAGGTGCTCCCGCTCTTGAATGTTTTATTCTTAAAATGCAAATGTACACTTTACCTTTTATCATCCATACGTTTATCTAATTAACATCTCAACATTACTACACATCAAAGCACCCAGACTAGCTGGCTTTAATACAATTAAGACCCACACATATAGACACAGACCCCACTACAATTTCATTTTAATTATAATTCCCAATAACATCATAGGCATTAATATCTCTTCAAGACAGTTGGTTTCTGTAGAGTTCTAGAGTTAACTTCATTCAGGTCTTCACTTTGTTGAAGATACTCTTTTAGCTTCAGAGAGAGGGTGAGCGAAAGAGAGTTCTTTACTGCTGTATTCCAGCAAATTTTTCAGGTAACTGTGTTGCTTCATTCTCTTTTTTCCTTCTGATTCTGCTTGACAGAGCTAGTTTTTAAAACTTCTGTCTTTATATTCCCAGAAAGGAATTTGATTCTGAGCACACAAAATAGGAGCAGAGGTAGGCCATTTGGCCCCATCAGCCTGCTCCGCTATTCAATAAGATCATGGCTGATCTGTTTGTGTTTTGAGTTCTACATTCCCATCCACTCCCGATAACCTTTGATTCCCTTGCCTAACAAGAATCTATCTACCTCCGGCTTAAAAAGATTCAGTGACCCTGCTTCCACTGCTTTCTGAGGCAGAGTGTTCCAAAGTTGCACAACCATCTGAGAAAAGAATTCTCCTCATCTCTATCCTATAAGGGCAACCCCTAATTTTAAAACAATGCCCCCTAGTTCTGGACTCACCCACAAGAGGAAACATCTTTTCCATGTCCACCTTGGCAAGACCATTCAGGGTCTTATATGCTTCATCCCTCACTCTTTTAAACTCCAGTGGAAACAAGCCCAGTCTGTCCAACCTTTCCTCATAAAACAACCCGCTCATTCCAGGTATTAATTTAGTAAACCTCCTTTGAACCGCCCCCAATGCATTTACATCCTTCCTTAAATAAGGAGCCCAAAACTGCAAACAATATTCGAGATGCGGTCTCCAAAATGCCCTGTATAACTGAAGCATAATATCCTTACTTTTATGTTCATTTTCTCTAGTGATAAAGGATAGCATTCCATTAGCCTTTTTGATTACATACTGTACCTGCACAGTAACCTTTCGTGACTCGTGCATGAAAACACTTAGATTCCTCTGCACCTTGGAAGTCTACAGTTGTTTTCCGTTTAAGTAATACTTTGCTTTTTTATATTTCCTGCCAGAGTGAACAACTTCACATTTTCCCATATTATACTCCAACTGCTTGATTTTTTGCCCATTCACTCAACTTATACATACCCATCTGCAAACTCCCTGTGTCTTCTTCACAACAAACTTTCCTACCTATTTTTGTGTCATTTGAAAATTTAGCTACCATGCCTTCACTCCCCTCATCCATGTCATTGATGTAAATTGTAGAAAGTTGAGGCCTCAGTACAGATCCCTGCGGAACTCCACTAGTCATATCCTGCCGATCAGAAAAGACCCATTTATGCATACTCTCTGTTTTCTGCCAGGCAGCTAACCATGCTAATATGTTACCCCCTACACCATGAACTTTTATTTTCCACAAGAACCTTTGATGTGGCTCCTTATCAAATGCCTTCTGGAAATCCAAGTACAGTACGTCTACAGGTTCCCCTTTATCCACAGCACACATTCCACCTTCAAAGAACTCTAATAAATTGATTAAACATTATTTCCCTTTCACAAAACCATGCTGATTCTTCTAAATTACCTTGTGTTTTTCTAAGTGCCCAGCTATAACCTCTTTAATGATTGACTCTAACACCTTCCCCATGACAGCTGACAAGCTAACTGGCCTAGTTTCCAGTTTGCTGCTTACCTCCCTTCCTGAATAGAGGGGTTATAGTTGCTACTTTCTAATCTGATGAATCGTTTCCAGAATCTAGCAAATTTTGGAAAATTAACACCAATTCATCTACTACCTCATTAGCCACCTCTTTTAAAACCCTAGGATGAAGTCCATCTGGACCCGGAGACTTGTCAGCCCGCAGCTCCATCAGTTTGCTCAGTGCTGCTTCCCTAGTGATTGTAATTTCACCAAGTTCCTCTCTCCCCTCCACCTCTTGATTTACAGCTTTTACTGGAATGTTTTTTTTGTATCCCCTATAGTAAAGACAGAAGCAAACTTTTTGTTCATTTCACCTGTCATGCCATGCAGCCACTGTTGCAGACCGTTTAATCATATTTTTTATCTTTTTATCTCTGAAATCGTTGACACTTTGATCAAAATCCACAGGAAATAGGGGTTATTTCATCCTCCACAGAGGGCTGTGCATGTCTGATGTGTATCTGGCTGGTTAGGAGTTCCCCGGGTCTTGATAGAACTGCAGCTGATCGAAGTCTAGCACTTTGCATTTTTAATGCAGTCCTTTCCAGAAGTAGGCCTTGACAATCACCACCACCCTCACACCCACCCCACTTCCCACTACAGGTGTGAAATTCCATGCATCAGGTCAACAGTGCAATTCATAGAGAAACTTTCCAGAAAAGTGGTCAGTATCAGAAATCAGCTGACATGGGCAGCCATATTTGATCAAACTCAGCGGGTCTGACAGCATCTGTGGAGAGGAACACGGTTAACTTTTCGAGTCCGTATGACTCTTCAAAAGAACTAAGGAAAAATAGAAAAGAGGTGAACTTAGTTCTGTTGAAGCATCCTACGGATTCGAAACATTAACTGTGTTCCTCTCCACAGATGCTGCCAGACCTGTTGAGTTTTTCCAGGTGTTTTTGTTTTTGTTTTGGATTTCCAGCATCCGCAGTTTTTTGCTTTTAGCCATATTTGATCAATGTCTTTTCATGTATTTCTTTTAAAACAGGTCTTCTTTAAACAGTTTGAGATGTCTGTCATTAGCTTGTAAAGTTATAGGTAGATCTCACTCAGTCAGTTTCTCTCATCATGACACCTCTATCTCATGAAGAGTGAAATGAGGTTCACTCTCATTTCATTTCTAGGAGATAAGAAGAGAAAAATTAGATAAAACAATAAACACATTCACTCCCATTCATTCTCTTAGCCTTGGTCTGGATTATCCCCTCAGTTCTAACTGGGCCTCATTGAGTTCTGGACACAATCACATTTGATTTCCCTGCAATGTGAATCATTTTTAGGTGATATGGCTGGAGAAACCAACTCCAATGGATTAATCTTGCATTCTGAGTTTTGAATTTTTCCACAAAGGTTGAAGGGTCATGGTGGGTTTAGACTGCGGTCTCTCTATTTCCATTTTGGACAAATATCTCAAAGTGTTTGAGAGCCAGTATTAAACCTAGGGTTTCCTTTTCTACTGTTGAATATTGTTCCTGATGTTTGCTTAGCTTTTTTGGAGAAGTACCCAATTGGTCCCCCTATTCCTAATTCGTCTGGAGGAGGACAGGCCCTATCCCAATGTCACTCGCATCAATGGCTACGTTAAATGCTTGGTTAAAGTCTGGAGCTGCTAGCTCTGGTTCATTTATTAAGATGGCTTTCAACTTTTCAAAAGCAGTCTGGCATTTCTTGGTTCCATACTACTTTTGCCTTTTTCTGTCACAGCGCTGTCAGCGAGGCAGCTACCATGCTGAAGTTAGGGGCGAGCCTGTGGTAGAACACACACATCCTTAAGAATCTCATGGGAAGAATTTTTGGGTTGGCGAGTGGGGGCAAAATGATGCATGGTGATGTTGGGCGTGCGTCCCGACATCACCATGCGTCACTTAGGTTTTCAGTTTGGCGGGCACGCAAGTAAGTCAGCTGTGCACCCGTCGAACTGGCAAAGGGCTATTAAGAAATTAATAAAGTAGTTAAAAGTGCTGCCCATCCAAGCAAAGAGCCCAGGCGGCCTTCATATTTTTCAGGAAACCTCATCCACGGGCGGGATGAGGTTTCATGAAGAGCTTATTAATTAAATTTTAAAATTTTAGACATTTGTATACATGTCCCAGCCCATGTGACACTAAATAAATGTAGCTAAATAATTTTTTTCTGACTTTAATAAAAACTTTCATTCCAAACTTAATCTCCCTGAGGCAGCTCCGTGCCTCAGGAGGGTGTCTGCACTCTTTCATGCGCACGCGTGAAAGGGCACATTCCCGACTCAGGGAACCCACCCCCCCCACCTCCCCCCCCCATTGCCTGCACAGGTACGCTCAGCGCTTCCAGGCACGCATCACGCTGTTAAGGCCCGCCCACGTAAAATGGTGGCACGGCCCTGATCGGGGTCCCCGCACAACCCCCCCCGATGGGGATAAATTTTTACCCCATGGTTTCCCATTTTGTTGTAGAAACGGGGAACTGTGCTACTTTCCAGCTCCGGGAAGTACTTGTCCTTGACCCAGACAGGGCAAACTCCCTCTTTGCGAGATTGACCACTAGGTCAAGTGACTGTAATTTCTGGAAGAGGGCTTCCAGTTGCTCTAAGTGAGTTTCCCAGGTGTTGCTGTAAACTAGGAGGTTGTCGAGGTACACTAGTCAATTGGATAAGCCCACCTCCACCTGGTTCATCAGTCTTTAGATGGTGGCTGGGGTATTTCTGGGTCCAACGTCATGACTCAACACTGGTATAACCCATCCAGAGCTACAAAGGCAGAGATTTACTTCATGTGGGTGACTAAGGGAACCTGCCAGTATCCCTTTAGTAAACCTATCTTGGTAATCTTTACCTACCCTATCTATGTAGTCTTCTAGGCAGGCATTGGGTAGGAGTCAGCTTTGGTCACTGCATTAACTTTTCGGTAGTCAATGCAGAGCCTTGTGGAGCCATCCGGCTTGGACCCGAGCACAACTGGAGAGCTCAGCTACTGCTGATAGGCTGTATTAATTGGTGCTCCAGTATGTAATAAATCTCCTCCCGAACCTGGGCCAGCTTTTCCGGGCCTAGACGATCAGGATGTTGCCTTACAGGAGGGGCCTCTCCCACATCCACATAATGTAGAGCTAATGTGGGGAGGCCTGGCTTGTCTCTGCAGCAGCTTTTAAATGCAGTGAACAGCCTTGCCAAGTCTGCTCACTGTTCTGTGCTTAGTTGGGTGAGTAAGGAATCCAAGTTCTCTAGTATTCTAGTTTGTTAGCTGGATAGTAGGGGATACAATGTGGGCCTCATCCATGTCTCCCTCTAACTCATCCCTACTGTTACCCTCATCTTCTATGGTGGCTATGAAACAGACCGTTACCTGCTTGTTCCCTTCTCAGTTATGCTATTGATTGATCATATTAACATGACACAGCCTTTACTTTATCCTGCAGTCTGGGGTGTCAATTAGATAGTTTACCTCCCCTTTGCTCCTCTGTAGGAGCCACTGAACCAGGCTTTTAAAGGTTCACCTGGTATTGGTAGGAACACTAACACATTGTCTCCTGGCTGAAATGTTCGGGCCTTGGCATGTTTGTCTACCTGCTTTTTCATAGCTGTCTGTGAGAAAGCTGTTTTGGGCCACATCACAGGCACTTGTGAGTTACTCCTGGAACACTGTTACATAGTTTAACGTGGAGACTTCCTCCTTCTTCTTTAAAAACCTCTCCTTGATTAGTTTCAGAAGGTCTCTCACTTGGTGTTTGTAAACTAATTCAAATGGAGTAAAACTGGTGGACTCATTGGGTGAGTTTCTGGTAGCAAACAGAAGAAAACCTAGTCCTTTATCCCAATCAGAGAGGTATTCATAGCAGTATGCCCTGATCATTGTTTTTAGGATCTGGTGACACCATTTTAGCACCCCCTGCGACTGCAGGTAATAAACTGAAGGCTACAGCTGGGTCACAGACAAATGTGACTCGCTGAACAGTTAGGTTTCTTTTTTTCTTGTGTGCAAATTGCTGGACTTGCAGGCTGATAATGTCACACCAATGGAAAAGGGCATCTGGGACCTGAATGAGCAATGCAAGTTACTTTGCATCTCCTTACTCAGTCAGTTTGAAGGATTGTGAAATTAACAGCACACAGATTCAGAAAGAAGTGTAAACTAGAATGGGCAAATTCAATGTCAAATCAAATACAGAAAGAGAAACAAAGAGTGGGAAAGAACAATTGCATTAAGGGAGAGAAAAAAAGACAAAGGAAAAGTTAAAACAAAATGATTTTAAAAGCAACACTTAATACCTAAGAGACTCCACACTTTTGCTAGTTTAATTTTCAGTGCCAGAGAGGCTGCTTAGGAATAATTAAGAGTTATCACATAGTTAAAAGGATAGTTAGACTTGTATTGACAAGATTTAATTTCCTGTGGTGAATTTGTATCTATCATACAATTAAAGTAACCTTATCCCATTCAAATTATTTTGATGGTGAGGCATTCTCCCCCTTGCCTAAAGTTGCTGTCACCAATTATACTTAAATAACGGTGAACACCATGAGCCTCATTGATATTCTGACAACAAAAATCTGTGCCATTGTATCAATGGATATATCAAGCGCACATTTCAAGGGCATGTTACATATAATTGATACTTAAGGAATAGAATGACCTAATAACTCAGGAGAGATAAAATATAAATCTTTCATAATCAATATCACAAGTGGAATATAACCTACGTTCCACTTCCATCTCACATTAAGCAGGTAATCAAAACTCTAAAAATTAGATACATCTGTTAATTTTAAATATAATTACACCGATATGAGGATTATGGACTAATAATTGTGACAACATTTTATTATACATTCATGGGATATGGGCGTCACTGGCTGGGCCAGCATTTATTGCCTACCCCTAATTGTCCTTGAGAAGGTGGTGGGGAGCTGCCTTCTTGAACCACTGCAGTCCATGTAATGTAGGTACATTTTGAATCATACTGTTCTATACGTCAATTGTTTTCAAATACAATGGGCGGAATTTGGTTCCAGTGCTGGGGGTCCCCTCTGCTACTGGTTGGAGAAATAGTGGAAGGCCCACACCACTTCTACCTGGGAGGCCAGTACAACGTAAGTGCACTTAGGCAGTTAACTGACCAGCGCCAGGCCTGCCACATGATCAAGGACCCAGTAGGGCAGAAATTCCACGTCCGTGAGTTGCTGGCGAATCAGGGGCCAGCAGCTCGGCATTTCCAGCAGTCTTACTGGGAGCAGCGGTTGCTGCCGGTAACGCTCTGAGGCCTTCACCAGGCAGCATCGCTGGAGCCCTCAACACAGATGAGCAGGGAGGAGAGGATGGAGTTACAGAGAATGGGTTGCTGATGAGGGGATGGGCATCGGCTGCAAGGGCAGGGGCACCTTTCAGCATCCTGCCTCTTCCTGATGCCGGGTTCCTCAATCGGGTGCTGTGTGCCGATTAACGAGGCCCACCCCCACCTCCTCTGCCCCCCACCACCCCCCCTCCCCCCCCCACCCCACCACATGGCCACAGGGAAACCCAACAGGGTTCGATGTGAAATCTTTGGGAGCCATGGGAGACCTGAGTGAGTCCCATTAAATTGCTGAGCCATCATTAAATTCCAGTGGACTCAAGGGATATTAAGTGGCTCATTGATGAGCTTAATTGACGTCCCACTGCCAGCGGGCAGGATTCCAATGCTGGATCATTCCTGTTCGCTACTAAATTGGAGACGGTTGTCCTTACGCCGGGAATCACAAGCAGGTACTCCTGATCCTCCTGGCACCCACCCCTCTCTCATGCCATCATGCCCACTCCGGCAGGACCCCTCCGCCATCATGCCCACTCTGGTAGGGTCACCTGCTATCATGCCCACTCTGGTAGGGTCACCTGCTAGCATGCCCACTCTGGTGGGCTCCAATAAATCACAGCCACTGTTTTCTGAAAAGCAAAATTCTTTCATAAAAATGATAGGGGAAGATTTTCCTGGATCTCCACCCAAGGGCACTGGATTATCTGCACATCGCAAAACTCCAGAAAATTGTGTGAGCCAAAGAAACCCCCCTGATTTTCCCCTATTTAGATGAATTACAATATTCAAGGTGATCTATTGTGCTTGGGCAAAGAAACCGGACAATCCCCCCCTTGCAAATCTCTGCAGAGTGTAGTTTCTTCATGGTGTGAACTGTTATATATTTTTTTACTGGATAAGAACATCAACAGTTTTCATAAGAGTTCTGCAAACAGCATAGCTCCCACCTACTGGCTATTTTTTCGGCCAGAAAGCTGCAAATAATGATGGCTGAGGAGGTAAAAACCCTGATGAGAGCTTGTTAAGCACTTGTTAAAATTAGTTAGATAGAAAGGATGGGTGTTTTCCTCATGAGAAGGCGAATTTGAAAAGGGTGATATACTCGCCTAATTGGACTAGCCATTATTTTCAAACACAAGTCAAGCTGTTCAAATCTCTACAGAAAACACTATCACAAACAGGGTGTTTACCATTCCAGTCATGGCCCCTGCTGTCGAAGCTGACCTGGGTTGTCAAACGTGTCTCCTTCCCCAATCCTCTCTTCACTTCCCACTGCCAAGATTTGAATAAAGCTGCAATGTGAATTATGAAGTAAACAAGATAACGTATGGCATTTTCTTTGGAGGACGCAAGTACCTTGCAACATCGTAAAAGAGTCATCTGCATGAAGTGTCCACCCTAAATCACAACAGGCAAATAAATTATCAGCGCCTGCTTTCACAATACATTGTGGAAAAGCATTAGCTTGCAGAAAACTAATAACTTTACTTTAATTACTTTAATAAATTATGTCATGTGCTATTATCTTCTGTGATTTAAATTTGTGGGTGGAATTTTCCAATCCAGCCCACGGCAGATTTTGTGACAGGCAGGAGCGGAGAATCCAGTGGCAGGCAAAATGTCAGAAACCCGCTGGTTTTAAGCACAGCTTGCAAGCTCTCCTGACGGTGGGTCAGTTATCCGCTGACTAGTGGCGTGAACGCCATTTGCATTTATTAACATCTCATGAACGCTGATTAAAACAGTTGCTCACCGGAATCTTGTCACGCCTTCTGATCTTGCGTCACGCCAACAGGAAACTACCTCAAACCTGTCTGAAAAGGAGCGGTGTGCACAAGTCAGACCTCAGTTCGCTGGTAACTTCGAAGTGAGTGGGAACATACATTGCCCACCTGCCATAGCCCTGCACCGGTCTTGCTGCGATGAATGTCACACTGCTGGGGCTGCAGGGTTGGTCTCCTCCTGCTCTTTGCCTACATTGTCCCGGAGAACACCACTGTGCTGTGATACTCACGCAGGCCTCCACTTTCAGAAACTACCACTTCAACCGGGAGTGTGCTGTGAGACGGGAGGGGGGTGGGGGGGTGGGCCGATAAACACGAGGGCAATGGGAAGAGAAGGCTGTGGAATGGCAGGGAGGGGCAAGGGCAAACACGACGGGGCCTTTCTCGGGTCACCCTCTAACCTCTTGTTGCCGCTGGAGTGAACAGGGGTCTGCTTAAAGAAAAGAAAGGAGGAAGGCCTTCTTGTGATGAAAGCTAATGTCTTCATTGGCACTATTAAAGGGCTACTCAGAATTCAGTGGCACTGTTAAAGGGCTACTTAGAATCCAGTGGCTTCACGTCACAGTGACTGCATCTCAAAACTAACACAGAGGGATATAGAATTTGTGATTATAGGCAATAGTGAAGGAGGCACAGCTGTATCATCTATGGCATTCCATCAATGAAGGCCTGTCAGGTGTTCACCAGATTTGACACTCCGAATGAGCCAATGGGCATCCAGGACCATAGCCAGCAAAAGGGTAGGCCGACTCAGGGACAGAGGTGGGAATCTGTGTGTGGAGCCAGAAGAAATGGGAGAGATACTAAATAAGTACTTCTCATCAGTATTCACCAAAGAGAAGGACTTAGTGGTCGATTTGTTTAGGGAATAGAGTGTAGATAGCCTGGATCATGTTGAGATCAAAAAAGAGGAGGTGTTGGGTGTCTTGAAGAATATTAAGGTGGATAAGTCCCCAGAGTCAGATGGGATCTAATCCAGAGTACTGAGGGAGGCAAGGGAGGAGATTGCTGGGGCCTTGACAGAAATCTTTGTATCCTCACTGGATACGGGTGAGGTCCCAGAGGACTGGAGAATGGTCAATGTTGTTCCATTGTTTAAGAAGGGTAGCAGGGATAATCCAGGAAATTACAGGCCGGTGAGCCTTATGTCAGTGATAGGGAAATTATTGGAGAAGATTCTTCATGACACGATTTACTACCATTTGGAAGCAAATGGGCGTATTAGTGAGAGGCAGCATGGTTTTGTGAAGGGGAGGTCGTGTCTCACTAACTTGATCGTTTTTCTCGAGGAAGTGACAAAGATGGAAGGGCTGTGTATGTTATCTACATGGATTTCAGTAAGGCCTTTGACAAGGTTCCTCATGGCAGACTAGTAGAGAAGGTGAAGCTGCAAGAGATCAGAGATGAGTTGACAAGATGGATACAGAATTGGCTTGGCCATAGAAGACAGAGGGTAGCAGTGGAAGGGTGCTTTTCTGAATGGAGAGCAGTGACTAGTGGTGTTCCGCAGGGATCAGTGCTGGGACCTTTGCTATTTGTAGTATACGTAAATGATTTGAAAGAAAATGTAACTGGGATAATTAGTAAGTTTGCAGATGACACTAAGGTTGGAGGAGTTGCAGATAGTGAAGAGGATGGTCAAAGGATACAATGGGAAATGGATCGGTTGGAGACTTGGGTGGAGAAATGGCAGATGGAGTTTAATCCGGACAAATGCAAGGTGAGGGATTTTGGAAGGTCTAATACAGTTAGGAATTATACAGTAAATGGCAGAACCCTTAAGTGCATCGACGGGCAGAGGGGATCTGGGTGTACAAGTGCACAGGTCACTGAAAGTGGCAACGCAGGTGGGTAAGGTAATCAGGAAGGCATATGGCATACTTGCCTTCATTGGCAGGGGTATTGAGTATAAAAGCTGGGAAGTCATGCTGCAGCTGTATGGAATCTTGGTTAGGCCACACTTGGAATATTGCGTGCAATTCTGGTCGCCACATTACCAGAAGGATATGGAGGCATTGGAGAGGGTGCAGAGGAGGTTTACCAGGATGCTGCCTGGTCTGAAGGTTATTAGCTATGAGGAGAGGTTGGAGAAACTCGGATTGTTCTCACCAGAGTGACGGAGATTGAGGGGCGACTTGATAGAAGTTTACAAGATTAAGAGTGGCATGGACAGAGTAGATAGTCAGAAGCTTTTTCCAGGGTGGAAGAGTCAATTACTAGGGGACATAGATTTAAGGTGAGAGGAGAAAACTATAGAGGAGATGTGGGGGGCAAGTTTTTTACGCAGAGGGTAGTGAGTGTCTGGAATTCACTGCCAGAGGAGGTGGTGGAAGCAGGTACGATAGTGGTGTTTAAGAGGCAGCTTGACAAATACATGACTAGGATAGGAATAGAAGGATACGGACCCCGGAAGTGCAAAATGTTTCAGTTTGACAGGCAATATGATCGACGCAGGCTTGGAGGGCCGAAGGGCCTGTTCCTGTGCTGTACTTTTCTTTGTTCTTTGTTCTTCTTTGTTCACTCACAGCAAAGAGATGGGAATACCACCACCTGGAAGATCCCCTCCAAGCCACTCACATCCCGGCTTGGAAATAAATTGCTGTTCCTTCATTGTCACTGGGTCAAATTCCTGAAACTCCCCCCTAACAGCACTGTGGGTGTACCTACACCACAGGGATTACAGTTGTTCAAGAAGGCAGCTCACCACTACTTTCTCAAGGGCAATTAGGGATGGGCAGTAAATGCTGGCCCAGCCACTGACGCCCACATCCATAAATGAATTTTAAAAAACTGATTGGTCATTAATTTGTCACATCAGAGACTGGAGCTCAGAGCTAGGTTGGGTCACTCATCTCACCAAAACTTTAGCATTCCACGCAGGGCTTAAGATGTTACATACCTGTGATGCCATCTTGATCACCTTGATGTGTGTGCTAGTGTCTCAGGGACAAGGTGGCAGCAGCCACCATGCAAGTAGGTCAGGAAAAAACTATGGACCATTGCAATTTCCAAATGTGTCATCTTCTGAGCTTCAATTTCCTGCCCCTTGAATCAGTAACGTCTTCAATGTTTCCCTTCAAAGAGAAGGCAAAAGCAGATATGGATCCAGGGCACAATGCTGCCTTTGTCAGGGTCCTAATGCGGTGGAGGAGATAAAGGAGGGAGAGGTGACTCTGCACGTAGCTCCACCAGGAGGGACATGGTCAAGAGGAGCCAGAACATGAACAAGAGGATCAGGAGGAAAGGCCCAGACAATGAGGGCCACTCAACAGACCTAGGGTATCGTAGAAGAATGTCCTATTTACAAATGAGTGAAAGGCAATGCCATGCATATTTCTGCTTGTCCTGTAATCTGGTATATTATAAATGCCACATTCTTCGTGAAGACCTGAAACCACGTGGCGTTGGAGGGTATCTGTTGTAGGGTGGCCGAGTTGTGCTATTAATGATAGGGTTGATCTGCAGATTCTTCTTTGGTGGAAATTTTTAGGTTATTTACAATATACTCAGCAGCAACTACCCATGTGCTTTCAACCTGAACTCTATCTCTACACTGACTCTTGAAGTAGCCCCAGCTACTCTCCTATGGTTACTACAGATCATGTGATCTTACCTAACAAGTACTATTCTTAAAGGTACATTACACTAAATAAAACCAAAATTACTACATTCCTCCCCCTTTAACTCGGCTCTACGTATTATATTTACAAGTACATATTTTTCAGGACAACAATATTTACACTGGGTAAGGAATTGGCAAGTTGAGTCTTTCAGGTGGTTTTCTGGTACGTGTGGAATGCCGCAGCTCCACAACTTCAGATTCTTTGTCAGGAACGTCCTTTTCCAGAGTTGCCTGAACATCAGGTGCTTCAGTGGGTGCTTGCAGTTCTGTATCCTCAATTCTTACAGGAACTTCGGACATGTCAGTCCAGGGTTGAGTATCCTCAATAGGAAACGCAGACCCAGTCATTATCACTGGTGGAACCAAATCTTGGTGATTTGTCTCTCTCTTCCTGAAATGGTCCACATGTTTACAGATGATCCGGTCTTCCACCTCCCTGTGGTAAGATAGAGGTCCAGTCACCGCACTCGTTTCACCTGGTGACCACTTTGGTCCTTCCCTGAAGTTCTTCACATATACCGGCTCTTCCACAGTAAATTTACTCTCGCGACTATGCCAGTCGGGTCTAGTTTCCTGGCTTCTCTTTCCACCTTCCCCTCTAAATTCAGCATTATTAAGCTCAATCTCATCCTAAGACAGCGTTTCAATAATAACAACATGGCTGTGACACCTATTGTTGTACGAGGGGAAGTCCTGTAATGCAACAGAAAGTGTGCTAGCTAGGTTGATAAGGAATCATCAGATAGCTTTCTCACGCCTGCCTTGAATGTTTGAACCACCCTCTCAGTCAGTACATTTGAGAAAGGGGGCTCAGGTGCAGTTTTCACATAAGTGGCTTATAAACCATTGAAACTCAGCTCTCGTAAATGCTGTGCTATTATTGGAAATGACTACTTCTGGTAGCCCATGAATGGAAAAACTCTGATATAGTTTCTCAATTGTAGCGGCCAATGTTGGTGGCTTCACCTCATATACAGCCAACCATTTTGAATGGGCATCAACAATGAGCAGAAATATTGTTCCCAGGAAAGTTCCAACGTAGTCAATGTGTGACCACACCAAGGGTCTACCTGGCCACTCCCATGGGTGTAATGGAGCTGTCACTGGCAACTTTTGCAGTTGCTGGCATTGCACACAATGCTTTACCAAACTCTCTATTTCACCATCCATCCCAGGCCACCACAGATAGCTGCGTGCTATGGTCTTCATTCAGGAAATTCCTGGAGGGGCACTGTGTCGTTCAATTAAAAGTGGCTCCCTTCCTTTTGGAGGAACTATCACTCCTGCTCTCCACAATAAGATGCCATCCTGGCTGGTTATTTCATGCATTTTGTTGAAGTACAGTTTCATTTCATCCGATACAGGCTCCTGTGACCAACCATGTAGCACTTGTTCTCGTACTTGAAACAGAACTGGATCTCGACTTGTCCCATTTCTGATGTGCCGAGCACATACCGGTGAGGTATCTAAGAAATTTAACTGTAAAACAAGTTCCTGTGGAACAGGGACATCCTCATCATATTCTTGTAAACACAAACAGCTAAGGACATCGGCATTTGTGAATTGTTTGCCAGGCCTGTATACAAAAGTATATATTTGTGTGCTGCCAGAATTAAAGCCCATCGTTGTATTCTTGCTGAAGTTATGGGTGGTATAGTCTTGTCCTCACTGAACAATCCTAGCAATGGTTTGTGGTCTGAAATAATTGCAAAATGATGGCCTAACTGGTGAAATATCTTGACACCAAAGACGATGGATAGGCCTTCTTTTTCTGTCTGTGAGTATCTCTTATCTGCTGTGGTGAGCGTTCTTGATATGTAACCTATTGGCCATTCTATGCTGCCTCCATCCAATGAGGGAGCACTGCTCTCATCACTTCATTGGGAGATGCATCACATGTCAGCACCATCTCGTTTGTCTGCTCATAATGCACTAATAGATTGGACAAATGCAACAATTGTTTCACCTTGATGAAAGCTCCTTTCTTGGGCGCTTTCCAAGGCCAACATTCGTTCTTTTTGAGTAGAGAATGTAGGGGAACCAACACTGTGGGCAAATTGAGTAAGTACCACCCATAAGAGTTGATCATTCCTCGGAATGATTTGAGCTCTGGGGCGTTCTTTGCAGCAAGTGCCTCTCTTATGGCTCTCACTTCCTCCTCAACCAGGTGGAGGCCCTGAGAATCTACCCAATGACCCAAATAGATTACCCTCCCTCACTTGGAACATGCACTTTTCTTTTTTCTAGTGCAGACTTTAATTTTGGTCTTGTTTTTGACTTCACTGTTGGCCAGACTTCTCTCAGATGCAAGCTCAACTTGTCTGAACTCAGTGGCTGAGTCTTCTAACATTTCATTATCTGTCTGCTTCTTGGAAAATTCTGTGACTTTTGCTTCATTTAGCTGAGTCTCCAGCTCCTCCATCTCTTTTTTGTATTTGTTTGCTGCCTCTGGAAAATTGAACATTGTTGTGTCTTCTCTGTCAACTCATTCTTTACTTTGTTCAGAGAGGTGCTGAATTCTTTCTGTTTCTTTTCATACTTTTCCAGAGGTACAAACTGACCTGAGGGAATCTTGTTGTGTGTGAAGGTCTTTCAACAGGTTTTATTTTTCCCATTGAAGGTTGCTCACTTCATCTTGAACTCTGTCATCAAGTCAGGTCTCTTCAAGTTCCTTCTGCTGTTCTTTCAGGTTTTGGCTTAAGACAGGCTGCATTTCTTCAGGTTGTTGAGTTCTTACATACTCCTTTTTCAAAACAGGAGTGCTTCCAGCTTCCTTTTGGAACATCAGTGGCCAATCAAGGTTGCTTTCCCTTAGCCAATTTTTCCCTAGAAGGCTTGGTCCTCTGCCTCTCAATACTAACATCGGTAGCTTTGCCAATTGGCTTCCAGGATGGACAATTATTCTGCTTATGCTTTTTACTTGAATGTTTTCACCCTTATATGTTTTGAGTTTGGCATCTGTTTCTTCCAAACTTAATTGAATTTCACCATTATTCAAATATCTGAAGGTATGTTCCCCTATTACTGTCATGGAAGCTCCTGTGTCCACTTCCATTCTAATAGGTTTGCCATTTACTTTCACTGTGACAAATATTGGTTCTGTCTTTCCAACTTTCAGATTAAACAATGAGTAAATGTCTGAGTTTGTTGTTTTAGGCTCTTCTACATTGTAGATTTCATTGGGCTTCTTCTTTTGTTTACAAGCCTGCTTGAATTTTTCCTTGCACTGCCTCATCATATGTCCATTTCTGTGACAATAGTAGCATTCGATTTTTTTAAACTGCCAATCGCAAAAAGTCTGATTGTTTCCATCTCTATCAAAATTATTCTTCAATTTCCCCTGTTAAGTTTTTTTTATTCTTCAGCTGGCGAGGGCTGTTTCCCGCTTCTCGGCAGAGTCTCGCTTTTTTGTGCCTCTTTCGGCTGAAGTTTCCTGCCCGATATGGAGGGTGGGACCATTTTGCGCACCTTGTATTACTTTTGAAACCCTTACTGTGCTTTCCATGGTCAGCACTATCTCTAGCATCTTTTTGAAATCTAGAATCACTTTGGACAATAATCTTTCTGAATAGCGCCTCCTTTCACACCACGCTCTAAATGATCCCTGAGCATGTTGTTTAGAGTCGTACTGAACTCATAATGTTCTGTTAGCTGCTTCAGATTTGCCACATAGCATGCAATTGTCTCACCCAGGGAACTATTTCACAAACTAAACCTGAACCTCCGCATCTTGTCTGAGGGCTTTGGTTGATAGTGACCCTTCACGAGGTCCACCAACACATTGAAATTCTTCAGATCTGGGGCACTGGATGCCATCAAACTTCAAATCAAGCTGTAGGTTTTGCTCCCACAAATACCCAAGAGGATTGCTCACCTCTTCTTTTCCCCTATAATCTTGTTTGCTTGAAAAAAGAACATGAGTTGTTCTATGTATTGAGATCAATCATCTGCAGCAGGTTCAAAAGGATCAATTCTCCAAAATTATAGTATTTTGAGAGAGGATAACTTCTTCAATTAACGGAGCTTACTACTTACAATCACTGGGCGAGGCACAGTGCCAATTTCTTTCTAGCTTGATTTCTTCTGTTCAATCCTGTTTTATCCTCAAAGCCGGTTTGTTGTAGGATGGCCGAGTTGTGCTATTAATGATAGAGTTGATCTGCAAACATTTCTTTGGTGGAAACTTTAAGTTTATTTACAATATATTCAGCAGCAACCACACATGTGCTTTCAACTCCAACTCTATCTCTACACTGACTCTTGAAGTAGCTCCAGCTACTCTCCTATTGGTTACTATAGATCATGTGATCTTGCCTAACAAGTATTATTCTTAAAGCTACATTACACATGAAATAAAACCATAATTACTACAGTATCCACTGTCAATGGCTTTGAAGGTGACTGCGGTGCTAAATTTCTTTGCCCCTGGGGATCTGTGCGGCATCTCTCAGTCTGCAACACATTGATTCATAAAGGAGATCATGGATACCCTTTACAGGAAGGTCCATCATTATGCCAGGTTTGCTCTGGATGAAGATAGCCAGGCTGCCATAGTCACAGGCTTCACCGCCATCTCAGGCTTCCCAAGAGTGCAGGATGCAATAGACTGCACCCATGTGGCTATACGGGCTCCATGGCAGCAGCCGCTAATATAAACCACAAGGGCTTTCATTCCATCAATGTATAACTGGTGTGTGATCACCAGAAGCACATACTGCACGTTTGTGTATGGTACTCTGGGAGTTGCCATGATTCATACACCCAGAGTTACTCCCAGGTGCCTAAGATTTTCGAGGGGCCATTACGTCTGCAGGGATGGCTGCTTGCGGATAAGGGGTACCCATTGAAACGTTGGCTGATGACACTGGTGCGTCACCCTCAGAGTCCTTCCAAGGAGAGGTACAATGCTCACAGCTCAACACGCTCCCTTATAGAGCAGACCATAGATTCTGAAGATGCATTTCAGATGTTTGCACCACTCACTACAATACACTTTCAACAGGGTTTCCCGCATCATCGCCGTGTGTTGCGCCCTTCACAACCTGGCAATGGAAAGAGGTGACCCCTGCCAGAGGATGAACTGGAAGAGGGTGAGAGCTCATCAGAAGATGAAGATCTGGAAGCCCAGGAACCTCAGGAGGCTGTTAAGGGTCATTATGAACATCCAAACATATGAACGTGGAACAGGAGTAGGCCATTTGACCCCTATGAGTCTGCTCTGCCATTTAATAAGATCAAGGCTGATTTGATAGTAACCTCAAAACTGCTTCTCCTCATCTCCGTTTTAAATGGTCAACCCATTATTTTTGAACAGTGGCCCCCTAGCCCTAGATTCTCCCACAAGGTGAAACGGAGTGCTGCCTTCTTCTTGAGGCTTTTAAACTTCTTCTTCTGCCTGCAACACATCTCCGCACATATAGTGAGACAGGTGGGCTGGAGAGAGGGAGATTGTGCGTTGGACTGGACTTTAAATATGGTGCCCGGACCTGTGAACCCGCTAGCTGATGGCGGCCTGATGAATCAGCCAGGTGCTTCGGCCCGATACTCGCCTGGGCATAATTAACGACCCTCCCAGTGCGGAATCGGGCGCAGGTTTTCACCATTCCGGCCAGCCGGGTGGGCACAGCCGAAACCGCCCATCGCCGCAGCTAGTCTCGTAAACCCCGTGTTTTCACCATCCATTTATGTTGGCTGAGTCCTTACTTGCTCCCTTCCCACAGTAGGCTCTGCGTCAAGTAGTCTAAGGTGCCAATGGCGGCTTAGTTGTCCAAATGAAAAAAAGTGTTATTTGAACTTGTAACACACAGTTACATGGACTTTAGGTGTAAGCTTATGGCAGTGGAGAAACAATTGGCACATTGCATTGTGTGGTGCAATTCCACTGATTGCAAGGAAGAGGCAAGTTGAGAATTTTGTAGATTCCATCCTGACATGCAGATCTTATTGGGAAAAAGGGCCTTTGAAAAAGTCACAGTGGTTCAAATGCTTTTAAGTCATTTCTGCCATATTCTTTTTAATTGTTGGCTTTATATTCAGAAGAAAATAAGGAAAACTTACTTTTGGACAACAACCTCAGAACTTCCCAAAGCGCTTTACAGCCAATGAAATTGTTGACAAGTATAGTCACTGTCGTAAGTTAGGAAATATGTCAGCCAATTTACACACCGAAAGGTCCCACAAAAAGCAATGAAATAAATATCCAAATAATACATTTCAGACAAAGGTTGAGGGATAAATGTTGGCAACGAAATTCTCGTGCTCTTTAAATTGTATTATGAGATATTTTAGATTTGGTTTCACATCTCATCCACAAGGTGGCACCTCCAACAGTACAGCACTCCCTCAGTATTACACTGAATTGTCAACCCCGATGTGAGAAACATAGGGCCGAATCATCCGTGCCCGCTGGCATCAGGCAAGAAGGCCAAAAATCAGTTGCACAATGTCATGAAACCAGTTTGCGATCGTCCGCTCAGCCTGTCCATGGCAGGCCGCGTTTCCCACCATCGGACGCCAGGGACCTCATTGCATTACAATAGCATGAGGTGATGGAGCTGGGATCTGTACTTGCTGGGAGAGGTCGATCTCCCCTTACCCACAGAAGCGATCTCTGTCCTCCCCAGCCAGCTCGGCTGCAGCCTCCTCAAAATCAGCGAGGGCAATGATGTTGGCCATCCCTCCCCCGGTCTGCGATCTCTCGTGCTTGTTACGTGCCAACTGAGCTTGTATGATAAAGAAAGAAAGGCATGTGATGAGAAGGGATGGTGTGTGTGATGAGCCCTTCCCAGAAGGGCCAGAGGATGGAGTGTGAGCAACATGATAGATGGGATGGGGGTGATGCGAAAGTGCCCCCCCCCACCACCGTTGGATCGGCCGCCCATGTTGGTGTGATTGCACGCCAGTGCGTTTCACAACAATCTATAAAGGCACGCACTTGGCAGGCTGCACTTTTAGGGGAACTCGGAGACGAATGCACAGTAACGTTGTGGAGCCTTCATGAGGGACACCTGTTGGATTTCAAGGTTGAGGCACATTGGGGAGGGCGAAGGCTGCCCTGCAGTTGAAGGTAGTGCACAATCGCTTGCAGGGTGGGAGGGGGAGGGTAAGGGAAGTGGCCACGCATTTGGGACACCTTGTATAAAGTGACCATTCTTCTGCAGCAGAGACAATTCAGAATCAGCCACATTGAAATGATTATCTGGCTTATCTGCCCACTCAAGCAATGCAGAGGCTTCAAAGTGCCATCAAGTGGTCCCAATGTTTCACATCTCAGACACAGACTTTTAAAAAAAATATATTCATTCATGGGATGTTAGCATCACTGGCTAGGCCAGCGTTTATTCCCAGTTATAACTGCCCTTGCTTAGAGGGCATTTTAAGAGCCAACCACATTGCTGTGGGTCTGGAGCCATATGTAGGCCAGACCAGATAAGGATGGCAGATTTCCCTCCCTGAAGGACATTAGTGAACGAGATGGAGATGGAGATGGATTTTTGTGACAATCAACAAGGGTTCCATGGCCATCAATAGATTTTTAATTCCAGATTTTTATTGAATTCAAATTCCACCATCTGCTGTGGTGGGATGCAAACCCAGGTCCCCAGAACATTACCCTGGGTTTCTAGATTACCAGTCCAGTGAAAATACCACTATGCCACTACAAACTGATGAGGATTTTAGTGGACTACAGAACAGTTGGACAAATGTGCATGTTGTACACTCTTCTTGCTAAAGCTGGCCATGGGGTAGTCACTGATGGAGGTGCTCACAGCTCCTTGTAATGTCGGCATCCCAGTTTGGACCAATATCCCTCATGGTCAAGCTAACAGTGCAGCCCTGCAGTGTGGGTTAGGAGAATGCCTGTGCCTGAGCTGAGAGCACAGCATGCAGTCCAATGGGCAAAGCTGCTGCCAATCAGTCAAGTAGAATCAGACAGAGGAAGGTGAGTGCAGCGCACTAAACTCTTGCCACCCAAGTGGTGTCCAGCACTCTCTGGGATGCTTTAAGCGGCTTTTCACAAGTTCTTAGTTCACGCATGTTAAACCACCGGTCTCTCTTTTTCATCCTGCAGGAGGAGTACATCAGGATCATGGAGCCTGGTGAACTAGCTGTTTGTCTGATGGCCTACAGAGAGTGAAGGTGACAGAGAAGAGAGCGACTGAGGTGCCCAGCTGTGCAGAGAGAGGAGCAGCACCCTCTAGAAGAAGGGGTGGCTGAGGCTCCCACACATGCCACCCAAGAACCACAGCAAGCCATCACTGGTTGGCACCTAGTTAGACCCAGGGCCTATAGACGCCTCTTTCATTCCTACAGATGACCAAGAACCTGTGTCTAGGGAACTGGTCGGTCACATCTGCCAGTTACTGCAGGATTTGGTGCCACATGGTCAAGGAGAGCATCCACTGCCAGTGGCCGTGAAAGTGACAGCGGCGTTCAGTTTCTACACTAGTGGCTCCTTTCAGGGCTCCACAGGTGACCTCTGTGGGATTTCACAAGCCACCACCCACAAACGTATCCAGGAGAGCCAGTACACGCAAGAGTGATTGGACTTGCCCAAGTCTCAGATTTCCCACAGGTGCAGGGTGCCATCGACTGCACTCATGTGGCACTCAGACCTCCATCGCAACACGCGGTCAACTATGTCAAGTGCAAGGGATTCCATTCGCTGAATGTGCAGCTGGTGTATGACCACCACAAACGCATCCTGTAGGTCAGGGCACAATCCAGGGAGTGCGCATGATGCCTAAAGATCCCTGACATATTCCAGGGTCCACAGAGGCTGCAGGGATGTCTCCTCAGGGATATAGGCTACCAGCAGACGACATGGCTGATTAGACCCATGCGGTGGCCTCAGACTGCAGCAGAGTGAAGTTATAATGATGCTCATGCTGCAACTTGGTGGAGCAATCCATCGGGATTCTGAAAATGAGGCTCTAGTGCCTGGATTGGCCTGGTGCAGCCCTGCAATATAGTCCACGGATGGTGTCAAGCATTGTCATCACTTGCTGCACCCTTTACAACCTGGTGCTGCAGTGGGGAGAGGAGCTGGCTGAGGAGGAGATGCAGGATCTGGAGGTCTCCTTTGCCAAGGAGGGCGTCAACAGTGATGAGGATGAGGAGGTCCTCAAAGGCGATGATGACAGCAATGAGGCCTCGCACCGGCCAGATGAGGCAGGCATGCTCGGGAGGCCCTCATATATGTTAGATTTGTGGAGGATGATGATGACATGCAGTGAGGAGACTCAAAAGATCCACAAATTGCATGTATGAATGTCTGACTCCTGTCTGGCTGAGGGAAGCTCGGTTGCGCTCTGTGATCAGGTTCATACCATAGAGTCACAGCCACGAAACTTTAAAAACATCTGATGCTTTGTCCGCCTTCAGCACCTGACCCCTTCAGGAGCACAGCATCACAGGTAACAGATGCTGAAGAGATGGGGGCCAGCCCACCTTAAAGAGCACACAGAGAGAATGATGGAACTCTGTGATGCCTGCCCACAACATTCTGGCAGCAACGACAAACGCTGTCTAGGTGCAGGCATAAGTAATGTATCCAGGGAGTGTGAGGCTGGACCATCACTTTGGTCTGAAGGCTGCACAAAGCACAGGGAAGAGGCCCCCGGACTGAGGCATCTGACTTGATCTTGTGCAGAAAGGCTTCACATCTGTGTGACATGAACACTGCTCATCAGAACAAGGAGCTATGGAGAGGGAGAGATTCCTGGGGGTTTATTGACAATAGTGAGAATTAAGTACAAGTGATTAACACCTGTTCCTAGGCTGTGCAACTTTTGCAGTTTCCCTTTAAGGGGCTGCCATTTAATTTGTCCCTTGATTTGTTAATTTAGTTTATTTGTTTTGACTCAAAAGAGTTACCTCTTCCTTATTGGGCTTAGGTGCCCCTTGCTGCTGCTGCTCTGGCAGTTGTGAACTGGGTGTTGCTGCTGCTGTTTTGCTGTTATTACTATTACTGCTGTGGGTGTTTTCCCTTCCTTACTGCTGCTTACTAGGAGGTCGGGAAAGAAGAAACAACATAGGAGTGGACGTTTGAAGACTTTTGCTGATTACTGCACTCTGCCACTGCTGCTGCTACTGCATGGCAGGGCCTAGCAAGGTCTTAGGAGCTTGGGAGCAGGAGTGCCATGAGAGCTCGGAGGTGGGGACCCCATTCCAGCCAAAAGGGGGAGGTCTGATACTGTGTCAGGGGTGGGAGGAAAAGATGTTACGACTCTTAGAGCTGTCTTGTTGGTTGTAGAGGGAGGAAAGGAATAATTGCTGCGACAAGGGAGGGCTGTTAATGACTGCGCTCTGAACGGGAAACACAATCTACACCCCTCTCTGCCCTCCCTTGCCTGGGTTAGTCGGGGCTGCCCAGAGCCAGCTGTGTGAAAGGAAAACAACATCTTCGCCTGAATTGTGCTGGCTGACCAGGGGAAGACTCCTCCCCCTGCAGAAGAAGATCAACGTGTACCCTCTCACTCCCCCATGGCAACTTTATCTTTGCCGGGGGTGGGGCCCTCTGGGGCAGCTCTGGAGGTGGTGTTATCACCGGTGGTGGGGCCCACCCAAAAGACCTGTGTGGGATTGGCTGCTCGCAGGGCCCTGTCACCATGGCACCTCCTGACCAGAGCTCTGGCGGTGAAGAGCGACATTCACCCTGAGATGACCATTGAAACAGGTGTGAAGGCTTTGGCCGGGGTTGTCGGCTACACGGCGCCTGTATGGGATGGCGCTGTTCTTCCTGAAGTCCGGGTGGGCGGTGAACCTGGCCCTGGCCAAGGGGCTCACCATGGGGGGGGACCTATCCTTTCGAGACCATCGCAGAGAGGCTTATTCTATCTAACCATCGTTCCCAGCGGGCTCCTCTTCCCCTATCTTCACCAACTGGGGGAGGTTAGGCCTGGGGTGGTGCCAATCCAGCTCGGCCTCGGGGAGCCCAGTCTCTGCCACAAGTACTCCTTCCGGCGCCAGGTCATTGTTCACCTGGCCCAGGAGCAGTGTACGGAGAGGGGTGATTTGACATAACCTTTGAAGGGGGCCACCACGCGTCATCTGGTTGGTGAACGGCATACGGTGCCACGCCTGCAAGGAGGTGGGGCATGTGCGGGAGAATTGCCCCGCCTTCAAGGCCACCAGCACCACCCAGGTGGCTGCAGCTGGTACACTGCAAACACCCTCCCCCACCAACCCCCCGCCCACCGCCCCTGCCAACTGGTCTGTCTACTCCACTGCAAGGGCGAGTGACGCTGGCGGCAGAAGTCAACCCAGCCGCCGGCGAGGGGAGAGGAACGTCCCCACAAGAAGGCGGCATGGCGGTAGGCTAAGCTTTCCAAGACGCCCCCGCCCCAATTCCAGACCCTCTGCCGCTCCGAGACCCGTTCTGCCACCGGCTCTGGGAGCATTGACAATTCCGGCCCTGGCAACCATCTTGTCAGCCCAGGTCTCGCGCCCCCAAGCTGCTGGGGGTGCTGCACCAGGTCAGTGTACTCGGACCCCAGTGGGAAGGGCGCCAGGGGGAGGAAAATGAGGATGGGGGACACCTCCGACATGGAGTTATCCCCAGCCCCGTACCTCGTCCAGAAGAGGCGCCACCACTCAGAGGGACAGGACCCCCATCGAGCACAAGGTCAAGCAAGTCAACCCCTCCCCCGATGAAGAGGCGGTGGTGCCCTCGGTCTCCCCGTCCCATCACCCCTCCCCCTGCCATCTGGGAGCCTGGGATGATAATGCCAAGCACCACAGTCCCCTGAGGCAGGCACCTCATGAGGTGGTGAGGGTGCAGTTTTCCTGGCGGCACCCTGCACTGTGCCACCCCATAGCCCCGAGGCTCCTGCTGACCCACCGGGGGACTGCGATACTGTCATTGGGTGGTGGCAGTGAGGAAGGTCCCCCCACTCCTTCCCAACCTTTGACAGCCGGCACCTCCGTCCTGGGCCCGGAGTTTTATCCGGACTCACCGGGTGACCCGGTGCTGGGTAGGGAGCAGGGTTCTGAGTCCCCGCCACCCTTTGGCCCCAAACACCACCCCCCCCCACCCCCCCACAACGGAGGAGACCAAAGAGATCTCCTCTGCCCTTGATCCGGGGGGTGGGATTGAGGTTGAGGCAGAGCCGACTGGCAACTCCGAACCAGCCCTCATATTCAATACGGGGGGAGGGGTTGGAAGCTGGAGGCAATGACCTGGAGGAGGATAGAGTTTCAGGGGTGAGCACCAGGGACGACTTAGTCATTGTTGGATGAGGTGGTGGATCCCCTAATGCCCGCCCCCATCCCCCATTGATTCTCCCCTCATCCCCATAAGGGAGCACCAGGATTTTCTAGTGAACAATCCCGGTCACCGAGGCAGGGTCAAGTTGGCCTTGAAGTTCTGGTCCAGCCCTTGAGGCCCCTGAGCTGGATCAGAATGTCAAGGGGAGGGCCCATATATTTCTCGCTGGGCTCCTGAAGAAGAGGAAGACTTGAAAAAAATCCTCTCCTCCTTGCACTTGCACGGGGTGATGATCTGACAGTGAAGACTACCATAGCCAGCCTCAACATCCACAGCAGCGGAGACGCACAGTGCAGATTCCAGAGCTTCTCCGTCCTCAGGGATGGGAAGTATGAGGTGTGCTTCCTGCAGGAATCCCATACCGTTCCGGAAGACAAAGCTACGTGACTCCTGGAGTGGCGGGGGGGGGGATGGGGGGGGTCTACATGTGTCACCCAGCCTCCAATTCCGGTGGGGTGGCTATCTTGTTGGCCCCACATTTTCAGCCGGAGATCTTGGGGGTCAAGGAGCCGGTGCCAGGCCGGTTGCTGCACCTCATTGTGCCCCTGGGGGATGCGGCGCTTCACTTTGTGAATGTGTACCCTCCCCTGGGCTGACAGTAATGACCGAGCATCTTTGAGGAAGTGTCCACTCATCTGGGCTCCATTGGCGTGGGTGAGTGTATCATCATCGGGGTGAGGGCAGGGATTTCAACTGTACCCTTGGGGCCCGGGACCATCTCGGTGTGGGTAAGTTGAGGGACCTGGTCAGGTCCTTCGACTTGGTGGATATCTGGTGACATCTCCATCCCGACTCCAGTGTTTTCATTTTCGTGTCACCTGGAGTCGGAGTGTCCAGTCTTGACCACCTTTACATTTCCAAGGTGTATGTGTCCTGCGTTCCATTGGCTTCTGTGCCGTGGGTGTCATGCACGGACCACCGTCTGGTGTGGGCGGAGCTCGCTCCGATCTGTGCTCGGACGGGGTCTGCGTACTGGCCCTTTAACAACCTGCTGCTGGAGGACGAGCTGTTCCTGGACTTGTTCCGTCATTTCTGGGCCAGCTGGAGAAGGAAGTGGGGAGGCTTCCCCTCCTCGAGGCTATGGTGGGACGTGGGCAAGGCTCACGTCTGCATCTTCTGTCAGGAGTACGTGAGGGAGTCAACAAAGAGGCGGGAATCCAGGGTCGAGGAGTTGGAGAAGGAGGTGCTCGACCTGGAGACACGTCTCCGTCAGCCCGACGCGGACCCGGCCCTATGGTTGGTGTACGATGAGATGAAGGGCGCGCTGTGGGACCTGCAATTCGTGGATCACAGGGCGCGTACGTGAGGTCACAGATCTGGTTCCTGGACCATGGCTCCCCCTTCTACTCGCTGGAAAAAAGGCACGGGGTCCGTTAGCAACTCCTTACACTACTGGCTGACAATAGATCCCTTGTCTCGGATCTGGGGGGCATCAGGGCCATCGCCCGAGACTATTACACTGCCCTGTTCTCTCCGGATCCTTCCAGTGAGGATGCTCACAGAGTTTTGTGGGAGGACCTGCCGCAGGTCGGCCCGGAGGGCGCCGGAAATCTTGACTCCCCTATAAGTCTGGGGGAGCTGACCGGCTGGTACACTGACCAGCGGAGGGCTGTGGCTGCCGGGGGTTGACCAGGATGGAGGACGTGCTGATTGGCGGTGGAGTGGGCTGGATGTTTCCACAGGAATTGGCGTGTCGATGATGTCCAGCTCGCGTCCAATACCCTTCAAGGCCTTAGGACAGTCCTGCTCGACCCCCAGCGTCATTCTGGGTCTCAAGCTGGTGCAGGTGCACGTTGGTCTTCTGTCTGAGCGTACCCCTGTTCAGGTGGAGTTCCGCATTGGCCCCAAATCTCGAACACTCCCTCGGGAGCCGGTGCCCCGCAACCTGAGTCGCCTTGCGGAAATGCCCTTCGCGGAGGGGTTTCCTGTATGGGCTGCTCCTGCACACCCTCCACTTCCTTGCCCTCACCCACCACTTGGAAACGCCGTGACATGCCTTGTTGCCGTCCAGCACCATAGGTGCCCAGTAGGGGGCTCTCTACATGGGAGTCCTCACACTTTCAATGGGGGAACCTGGGGTGGAGGGTGTTGCACGCATCAGCCCCATACAACTGTAGGATATGTCGGGTCACGCACTCTCAAGATGCCTGCACCTTTTGTGGCCTTGTGGAGTCTGTGGACCATGAACATATTGGTTGTTGTAGTCTGCCCCCACCCCCCCACCCCACCCCCTGTTTTTAGTTCCTTGAAAAGCCTTTTACTGTTTTGTTTGCACTTCAGCCCCACACTCCTGATCTGCGGACACCCAGTGCGGAGAGGGGTGGGTTGGGAGAAGGACCTCCTTGTGGACTTGCTGCTGGGCCTGGCCAAGTTGGCCATTAACAGGTTAAGGCAACGGGTGATCGAGGGGGTCGTCCGACCCCTGCCTGTCTGCTCCTCTTCCACAGGTACGTTCACAGCCGGGTGTCCCTGGAAAGGGAGCACGCGATGTCTGCCGGCACCATCGAGTCTTTCCGTGCTCAGTGGGCACCGCAGGGACTGGGGTGTTTTATTGACCCCTTTGGTCACATTTTGGTTTGATGTTTGTAAGTTTCCTTTCAATTTTGTCTTTGCAGTTTCCCTTTCAGGCGCTGCCCTTTGCTTGACCCCTAATTTTGTTAACTAAGTTTATTTGGTTGACTCAAAAGAGTCTTTTTAACCTTCCTAACTGTGTTGTTTTTTTCTTGGTGCTCCCTGGACATCCACAGCAGAGGTGGAGACAGCTGCTGACTGCTATGCCCTGTCTGTGATGACATTGACCGGCGTCTGCTTTCGGAGTCCTGCTGTGCGGCAGTGGCACCCTCCTGGGCCTATGGAATTGGAGCTGCTGGGGCCACAGGAAGAGGGGATTCAGATGGGCCAGGGTCTGTGGCAGTCACCAGGATGGCTGGCCCCGAGGGTGTGCACCTGCTGATCCTCCTCCCTATGGGTGCCCAAAGGTCCCTGGTTGACTCCGTGAGGAGAAGGGGTGGCAGAAGTGAGATCGGACTGCCTACATCCTCTCACATACACACTGCTGGAGGCCAACGATGATGTCAGCGATGGAGTTCAGCCCAGTGCAGGAACAACAGCCTGGACCAAGGTCTCCATGGGAGCTGCCATCCTACCAGTGTTGACCTTGTTCCGTTGGCATGCTGGAGCTATCACCTCAGCCAGAAGGCAGATGGACTCCTCCATCGTGCCTTGCAATCTGAGGAGTGCAGTGGACATCCCTTCCTGGTGTTCCCGAGCTTGCCTTTGCAGCTCCAGCAGCTGTGACATGACTGAATCCAGAGACTCGTCATCTGACTCAGATTCAGCGAATTTCAAGCCTCCAAGTGCTGGGGACCTGAGATGTCCCTGCCACCAGCTGCTGTGGATCAGACAGTACGATGTACTCACCAGATTGTGATCCCATGGCTACTCTAACGCTTGATCCCACCGAGGTGTGCGTCTCTGCGCTGGTGGAGGGTATGGGTGAGCGCTGTGGCGGGTCTTCAGGGGGTGGTTCAGCAGCTTCCTCTTCTGAGCTTTCCCTTGGGGCTTGATTGGAGGCCCTGAGGTATCTTGGCAGCCTCCCAGATATGCCTGTGGAAGCAAGGAGAGATAATTAGTGCATGACAGTGATGTGGGAAACAGGACAGATCATTCACAGCATGGGTGTCTGTTGGATGTTGCACTGCTGGACCCTCACTTTGTAGAGCAGCGCTGACCACACTGTCAGCACAGGACCAGATCATCACCAGCCAGCTGGATCGCTCTGTTTTCAAAGTCTGTGAGGACCTTGATTTCAGGCATTTCTCCACTGGTCTGTGGCCTCTCCCTCTTGTGTGCCAGTGTGCCCTGCATCAATAGAGTTAGGGAGATTGCCAGGCCAGATGAAAAGTACGT